>NC_091156.1:13321966-13526966 GCF_040958095.1 Procambarus clarkii | reverse complement strand
TAACTACATATTTTTGTAATCATCATACATACTTAAACGTAATGAACAATTAGATACTAATCAATTTGGTACTAATTCACCTAATAGAGTCAGACAAAAATAAAGCTAAAAAACAAGCTTAAATATTTCTAGGCCTAGTATAGCATATATATGTACTATATTAGGCCTCAAATAGCATGCATTAGGCCTAGGAAGGATAGGTCAAATTATTTTCTTTGCAACATGAGTACGAAACGTTTTGCATGTTTGTCCAGACAGTACTGATTTCTACTTTCTAATTATCTTTTACGGCAATGTATGTACGATCGTCCTTATCGTTGCTGTAAGTGCTATCTAAATAGAAAGATGGGTTGTATTACAGCTGTAGTCCCTACACTAGGTGCCACTACAGTAGGGGACCGACTGTAGCAATGTCATAAAGCCGAGGTCGCTACAGTAGCCACTACAGCTCAGGCCGCCTCACCGTGACCACTACATTATTCACTACAGTAACCACTACAGCTGTGGAAGCTTCAGTGTGGGCGCTACAGTAGCCACTACAGCTGTGGAAGCTTCAGTGTGGGCGCTACAGTAGCCACTACAGCTGTGGAAGCTTCAGTGTGGGCGCTACAGTAGCCACTACAGCTGTGGAAGCTTCAGTGTGGGCGCTACAGTAGCCACTACAGCTGTGGAAGCTTCAGTGTGGGCGCTACAGTAGCCACTACAGCTGTGGAAGCTTCAGTGTGGGCGCTACAGTAGCCACTACAGCTGTGGAAGCTTCAGTGTGGGCGCTACAGTAGCCACTACAGCTGTGGAAGCTTCAGTGTGGGCGCTACAGTAGCCACTACAGCTGTGGAAGCTTCAGTGTGGGCGCTACAGTAGCCACTACAGCTGTGGAAGCTTCAGTGTGGGCGCTACAGTAGCCACTACAGCTGTGGAAGCTTCAGTGTGGGCGCTACAGTAGCCACTACAGCTGTGGAAGCTTCAGTGTGGGTGCTACAGTAGCCACTACAGCTGTGGAAGCTTCAGTGTGGGCGCTACAGTAGCCACTACAGCTGTGGCCGCTATAGGCTATCAGGAATTTAATTATAACTTTTCGACCAAAATTAATTCAATAAAGTGATGCTTGTTTCTCTCTGCTGATATGAACAGCTGATGTTGTCCCGTCCTGTGTCCTTGTGTGCCCTTTGTGTGTCCTTGTTTGTCCTTGTTTGTCCATGTGAGTCCATGTGAGACCTTGTGTGTGTCTTTGTGCGTCTTTGTGGGTTCCTTGAGTGGTCCTTGTGTCTCCATGTAAGTCCTTCTGTATCTTTGTGAGACTTTGTGTGTCCTTGTGTGCCCTTTGTGTGTCCTTGTTTGTCCCTGTGTGTCCCTGTGTGTCCATGTGAGTCCTTGTGTGTGTCTTTGTGCGTCTTTGTGGGGTCCTTGAGTGGTCCTTGTGTCTCCATGTAAGTCCTTCTGTATCTTTGTGAGACTTTGTGTGTTCTTGTGTGTCGTTTATGTGTATGTGTCTCTGTGTGTCGATTTGTCCTTGTTTGTCCCTGTGTGTGTGTGTGTGTTTGTGTGTGTGGTCTTTGTATGTATTTGTGTGTGCTTGTGTATTCTTGTATCTTCGTATGTAATTGTGTGTACTTGTATGCCCTTGAATGTCCTCTTTTTTTCCTCTTGTGTGTTTGCGTGTCTCTGTATGTCTTTGTCTGACCTAGTTTCGGTAGGAAACGAAGCCACGCAAGGAAACATGTACTTATTTAATTGCTAATTATAAATAATGGTCCTCCCCCTCAAAAAAATTTATAATAATTCTCCTCATAAAATTCCCTAATATATATCCAGGGAATATATATTAGGGAATATATATTCCCATAATTGGGATTGGAAGCCAGTTAGCCTTATGGACGACCCCTTAAGCCAATGACTGACGTTCCCCCCAGACTGCAAGCCACAACAGTTGATTGAAAAGTCTTAATTTACATTTTCCGGAAAGAGCGAAGCGTGACATGAATGAAGTATACAAATGGATGAATGGATATTCCAAAGGGGATATATTAATCAAATTTTAATCACAACTACAAAAAAATAGAACATGAAACAATGCATATAAATTGGGTGAATTTAGATTCAGGAAAGCCCTGGGTAAATACTAGTTTGGAAACCGAGTTGATGATTTATGAATAGATTACAGGAGGTAGCATGATAGACGTGAGGGGGGTAGTTGGATTGTTTCAAGTTTAGGTTAGACATTAATATGAATGACTTTGGGTGGATATAAATAGGAGCTCCTATTGGTCAATTGGCTCTCTGCGTGGGGCTATTTTACGCCTTGTACAGAGTTGTGTCAGAAGGAATATCATGTGTGTCCAGTATTATGAGAAATATGACTTAATTTTCGAGAATTTCTAATATCCCAGTGTTGACAATGTTATGTATCCCTGTGTTGAGAATACTACGTATTCTCGAGTATTCTTGTACCAGTAGAAGTATTATGTTTCGGTGTAACAAAGAATATTATGAGTTCGGGCACCAAGAATAATGTGTGTGTCCCCAGTGTTGGGATGAGTACGGTGAGTGCCTGAGCAGAGATGAGTAGCGAGGATGCTGGTGCTGGGCAAGCAAGCTTAACTCCTCACAAGCACAACTAGGTGAGTACAACTAGTGACAACACACACACACACACACACACGCGCGCGCGCGCACGCACACAGGGCCTCGCGACTGAGTCGACAGGCCTCGGGATCGTAGTCCTAACGGCCCGGATTCGATTTCCGGTCGACGCAGAAACAATTGGGCAGAGTTTCTTTCACCCGATGCTTCTGTTCGCCTAGCCATAAATAGGTATCTGGGAGTTAGCCTGATCGTTGTGACCCACGTTGACCCTTGAGGTCAGAAGGTCATCAGGCTCCGGGGATTAGTGGGTCCTTCCCTCTCCATCTCTGTGGACGAGTGGTTCTTCCCATTCCATCTCTGTGGATGAGTGGTTGCTCCCTCTCCATCTCTGTGGATGAGTGGTTGCTCCCTCTCCATCTAAGTGGACGAGTGGTTCCTCCCTCTCTACCTCCGTGGACGAGTGGTTCCTCCCTCTCCATCTCTGTGGACGAGTGGTTCATCCCTCTCCACCTCCGTGGACGAGTGGTCCTTCCTCTCCATTTCTGTGGACGAGTAGTTCCTCCCTCTCCACCTCCGTGGACGAGTGGTTCCTCCCTCTCCATCTCTGTGGACGAGTGGTTCGTCCCTCTCCACCTCCGTGGACGAGTGGTTCATCCCCTCTCCATCTCTGTGGACTAGTAGTTCCTCCCTCTCTACCTCTGTGGACGAGTGCTCCCTCCCTCTCCATCTCTGTGGGCGAGTAGTTCCTCCCTCTCTACCTCCGTGGACGAGTAGTTCCTTCACCCCTCCACAGTGCCGTGGGCTCCATACATCCTCAGAAATACTAATTCTTGGGCCGCCGATCCAGAGCTCAGAACGTCTCCGAGCTGCGCCTATTAGGATTTACAACAGCAATTAGTGCACTGGAGGAGAAGTTAGCAGCAGTGGACGGAGCAACGCGAGGCAACTCTAACTTGGCAGTCTGCAGCGTCGGGACACGCTAATGGCTGGGACTGGGTCCCTGTGGCACTCCTCTGCCATGTGGCACTCCTCTGCCATATGGCACCTCTTCGCAGGTGGCACCCAGCCTCACATTGTCCTGTGCTAACTCATGGTGTCCCCCGGTACTCATAATGTAAAGTATGTAAATTATACCTCAATTTATAGTCAGTCTTCGTCATTGATTTAACACAACAATGGTTTTTACACAAGTCGAATTTGTCTTCAATACTTAAGTAAATAATGAAGCTTAGCTGCTCCCAATCTTATTTCTAATCACCTCGGCAGAAAACAGGTTATTTTACGTAACAGGAGGGAACATTGGGTGTATATTTGCTCTTCTGTTGTTAAACTAATGTCTGAAAAAGGTGAACGGATTTTAATATTGCTTGACAGGTAATTTCTGACGTTGCTCTAACAAGCCAGTTTATTTTAAGATAATTAATGTTGAAGGTCATGACACTGGCGTAAATTTGCTCTCTATAAAAGACGGAACGTGTTGAGATCAACATCTTTTTTATTTTTTTTTTTAAGAAAGGATAAGCTACAGAAAACAGGTGCAACAAAGACAGATAATGATAGACATATAGAAAGATAATAAGCAGGTAGACATATATAGAAAGACTGAGCGTGTGAGGAAAGTGAGAAGGTGAGGGGTTTTTAAATAAGAGTGAGTTGACCAGACCACACACTAGAAGGTGAAGGGACGACGACGTCCTGGACCATTCTCAAGTCGATTGTGTCGACAAGGACGGACCGAAACGTCGTCGTCCCTTCACCTTCTAGTGTGTGGTCTGGTCAAAGGTATTGATGCTGGTGTTGAGACACTCGGCTCCTCATGTGGTCTTACATTATGTGTTAACAGAGAATACCAAATGTAATACAATTAAGGAATTGGAAACGAAAATGGTAAGAACATCTCTATAAAAACATCTGTCAGATGCTTCTATAGGACCTTCTGTGCCCATATATCTGGTTCTCTTTGATTTAATAACATTAGTAAATTTGTATTAACTCAAACTGCGCGTAATACAATCATGTCTATAAAACTAGACTTAATGAAATAAGATTTAACTCTGATCTCTTCATGACTGTGCAGTTGACATCTGGGCCCGAGGAGAGCTTCTGCCAACCACCCAGTTTTGAGGTGTAATATATCATCTAAAAGCCTATAAATTATCCTTGCAACATTTGCTAATAACTGGTATATTAGTAGAGGGCTCCAAGACACCACAGCTCACTATGAGCTATGTGCTTCCATCCCTCTAACTCGTCTTTTCAACTAATACGTCTCATTTAAACAAAAAAATCCACGTTTTCGATACATCAGTAAGTTAGGTTAGATGAGTTGCTTAGATTCAAACGTTTCTGGCTAGATTAGCAAATTGTATTTTGTACGTTTTGCCAATTCAAGAGAACGGACTGCTACGCACGTACCAGCAGTACGTAGCAGACTTCATAGTCTGCTACGTGCCTATATCAAAGATCGTGGACTGCTACGTGCCTATGACTTCAAAGACCGTGGACGAATTTTACTATTTATTTCTAAGTATATTTTTAGCAAACAATTATAAAACAGTCTTGCAGTAAATTGGCGTAATAAGCACACGGGTCGAAGGGAATGACTTCATAATCCCTTGGAATGAAGCAGTATGATTAAGGAAAGCGTGTATTTATGTACTGAAAAGATGACAGTAAACCTGCTTTACAGCTTCATTGTGTTTTGCTCAACTAAAATATTCCCCCAACAATCACTTGCTGTGGGCTATATTTTCCTCCTCTGAGATATTGCGTGCATCTTGCACATCTCGGAGGTACAGATAAAAACCAATCCGCTTCATTTTATTGCAACGTGTGAGTAGCCACGTGAAAACAAGAGACAATCTTAACAATTTTAACACAGCTTCGTGAGACGCATTCAGCGAGAGACAGACTTAACACCGCAACTAGAGACAAACGCAGTAACAAGACACGTCATGAGAAATTCAAGAGTATCAAGAGACAGACACGGAACATCAAGAGACACTCTCATGGGTATTGTGCCGCTTACCAGAGGCCTTTGGAGTCGGCCACTAGCATGAGACAATGTTTTACTGGGCTTGGGTTCGTCTCTCCTGCAATGTAAGAGATATTCTCCAAAACGCAGTTAACGGCTTAGTGTAGATTCATTACATCCGTTGGGTAAATATATAGTTGAATTGTTGACAGAATATTATTGTTGAAGATCCGTGGGAGGAGTGTAACATCTAGTCGAAGGTTTCTGGTGTGTGGATGCGTTGGTGAGCGCATAGCAGTAAGCGCACAACGCTTGTGTTCGGTCATGCTGGACTATGGCTTGGGATATTTCATCGTATCGCCTCACACACACACACACACACACACACACACACACACACACACACACACACACACACACCCACACACACACACACACACACACACACACACACACACACACACACACACACACAGCTGCCGCGCCAAGTTCGAACTGTGATTTGGAACGAAAACAACACATCAGAGACCAAGCCAATGTTACAGCCATCAAAAGAAAATTATGCAACACTGCAGTAAGGTTTAGCGTTGGCTACGTCTGGCCCTCTGTGTTGCTACTTTGCCAAGAAGGCTCCTGGTTCCCCACTTATGTCTGTTTTTCGATGTTTAAAAGTTTTTTGGTGAATTCCACCCGAGTTTTACACTCAGCATTTTAGTGTTTGGGCTAATTTCAGTTTAACGACTTGCTCCTTCGAGTCCCAGCAAGTTCACTTAAAGTTGACTAATATTACTCCTTAAATGTCTCCTCAGGTAGCAATGAGTAGGTAGTCTGCTTTTACTGAGGGTGATATTATGAAAAGATTTAAATAGCATATATATATATATATAAATATATATATATATATATAATATATATATATATATATATATATATATATACATATATATATATATATATATATATATATATATATATATATATATATATAATATAAAGTCAAGTAATTTAACATTGGTGTATGATTTGAACTTATTTTTTCTGATTTAAATTATTTTTCAAATCAGCATGTTACTATTTTTTATTTCAAAGATATCTGGAATTGCGTATTTTTTTATGTCAAAATAGTAATCTCATCAGTTAGCTTCTAAATTTCATTAAACATTTAGTTTTAAGATAAATTTACTTTATAAGTGCGTAGTAACCTCGTTGTTAAGACGCCAGAGATATGAGTTTTAATAGGTCAGTTAATTAGAGAAATTCTATAGAATGATATGTTGACACTTTTATCTTTCTCCTGTAGCTTGTTGCTCTATTTTTTTTTTTAAAGTATTATCAAAGAACAAAATTTTAGAGAGAATCCAATATTTTTGCACGCTGCATTATGCAGACTTCTCTCGGAGCAGACGCTCACGACAAATTTAGGACCATTATTAAACTTTCCCAGAGCATCGGTGCGCAGACAAATTGTTCAGATGGAGAGTTTGGATCATTATTATTTTCTATATTTTCCTTTGTGCAGCTCTCAAATGGAATGTGAAAACCGAATCAATATTACCTCTTGATATTGACTTGTGTTATTGTCTTCAGTAAACCATTTTTGAAAGGGAATACAGTATAGCTTTAGTTAGTTTTTGGTCCATTGTTTTGACTGGAAATAACCTTACCTAAACCAGCATAGACATAAATACTCCTCCGCGAAGGTACTGAGGCTGAGCATCAGATAATCATCCAAATGGTAGATGGAAATTGTTCATTGGACGGGAATGCCTCTGTACATGAAACCTTTACAGAGGTACTGAAAGAGAGCTCAGAAGCAATGGCCATAGTGAGGAAGGTAGCCATGCAAGCAGCTCCCTCACAGGAAGCAGTAAGGTGCACCAGTCAGCTACTGGAAAGAAAAAGATCAGTGGTAGCTGTAGGCATCAAAGAACAGGAAGGCTCCAATAGGTAAGAATAGAATAGTAAGGACAGAGAGGAAGGACAGAGTCTGATGTCTCTACGTCTGCCAAATTGAGGTAGAGACAGCAGGCCAGCCAGGGACTTGGAGCCCACACAGGGCTAAGTTCCAGAGTTCCAGGTTCCTGAGTTCCACACACACGAACAGTCCAGGAAACAAAAATTCAATTACGGTTAATAGTATGTAGCTTCTCTGAGATTGTTGTGTTTAGCGCCTTGCATATTTTATTCCCTACGCCAAATATCCTATATCCAGTATGGTATTAGCACAGTTACACACAAGGGAAGGGAAGTATCAGGGGAAAGCGCCAAGTCATTACGACTATATAGTACTAGGAAGGGGATCAGGATAAGGATTTGGGATGGGACGGGGGGGAAGGAATGGTGCCCAACCACTTATGGACGGTCGGGGATTGAACACCGACCTGCATCAGTTACACACAAACTCTTCGCCTGATTGTGAGTGTTGAAGCTTTCACTGTGTTGCTCCACATCATCAGACACATAAATATTTGCCTATCTTGATTTATTTTTCAAGTTGTTTCTCTTGGGGAGCCGGTCGGCCGAGCGGACAGCACGCTGGACTTGTGATCCTGTGGTCCTGGGTTCGATCCCAGGCGCCGGAGAGAAACAATGGGCAGAGTTTCTTTAACCCTATGCCCCTGTTACCTAGCAGTAAAATAGGTACCTGGGTGTTAGCCAGCTGTCACGTCCTGCTTCCTGGGGGTGGAGGCCTTGTCGAAGACCGGGCCGCGGGGACACTAAAAAAAAAAAACGAAATCATCTCAAGATAACCTCAAGATAACCTCTGCAGATGCCCCCCATCCGTCACCTGTTCACACCTGATCTTCCTAACATCTGTAACAACAAGTGCCTCATATTTCCACCATTCACGGTCCTACAAAAGAAAGTGTTTGCGTGTCCATCACAGTCGAATGTACTTGTCCATTGCCAAAATTTCTTCTGTCTATCTGCTTATGCTGATATTTGTTCCAATAGAAATTTTGGAATCACTTCAGTGTTGGTCTCTAGCGTATATACACTCCAGCCTTGTGTGTTGCTACTGCTGCTTGTTGTGTGTAGACAGAGCCTCAGGGACAGCCTTAACACTTTATTGTGTTTCAATTATGACTTAAAGAAGCTGTTCTGACTCTCTCGCTCATGTTAACGAGGCCCCTCTAGTGTCTGTGTCCGTCTGTGGAGCAGCGAGGCCCCTCTAGTGTCTGTGTCTGTCTGTCTGTCTGTGGAGCAGCGAGGCTCCTCTAGTGTCTGTGTCTGTCTGTGGAGCAGCGAGGCCCCTCTAGTGTCTGTGTCTGTCTGTCTGTCTGTGGAGCAGCGAGGCTCCTCAAGTGTCTGTGTCTGTCTGTGGAGCAGCGAGGCTCCTCTATTATCTCTGTCTATGTCTGTGGAGCAGCGAGGGCCCCTCTAGTGTCTGTGTCTATGTCTGTGGAGCAGCAAGGCCCCTCTAGTGTGTGTGTCTATGTCTGTGGAGCAGCGAGGCTCCTCTATTATCTCTGTCTATGTCTGTGGAGCAGCGAGGGCCCCTCTATTGTCTGTGTCTGTCTGTGGAGCAGCGAGGCCCCTCTAGTGTTTGTATCTATGTCTGTGGAGCAGCGAGGCTCCTCTATTGTCTCTGTCTATGTCTGTGGAGCAGCGAGGCCCCTCTGTTGTCTGTGTCTGTCTGTGGAGCAGCGAGGCCCCTCTAGTGTTTGTATCTATGTCTGTAGAACAGCGAGGCCCCTCGAGTGTCTGTGTCTATGTCTGTGGAGCAGCGAGGCCCCTCTAGTGTCTGTATCTATGTCTGGAGCAGCGAGGCCCCTCTAGTGTCTGTATCTATGTCTGTAGAGCAGCGAGGTTCCTCTAGTGTCTGTGTCTATGTCTGTGGAGCAGCGAGGCCCCTCTAGTACCTGTATCTATGTCTGGAGCAGCGAGGCCCCTCTAGTGTCTGTGTCTATGTCTGTGGAGCAGCGAGGCCCCTCTAGTGTCTGTGTCTATGTCTGTAGAGCAGCGAGGTTCCTCTAGTGTCTGTGTCTATGTCTGTGGAGCAACGAGGCCCCTCTAGTGTCTGTATCTATGTCTGGAGCAGCGAGGCCCCTCTAGTGTCTGTATCTATGTCTGGAGCAGCGAGGTTCCTCTAGTGTCTGTATCTATGTCTGGAGCAGCGAGGCCCCTCTAGTGTCTGTGTCTATGTCTGGAGCAGCGAGGTTCCTCTAGTGTCTGTGTCTATGTCTGTGGAGCAGCGAGGCCCCTCTAGTATCTGTATCTATGTCTGGAGCAGCGAGGCCCCTCTAGTGTCTGTGTCTATGTCTGTGGAGCAGCGAGGCCCCTCTAGTGTCTGTATCTATGTCTGGAGCAGCGAGGCCCCTCTAGTGTCTGTATCTATGTCTGGAGCAGCGAGGCCCCTCTAGTGTCTGTGTCTATGTCTGTGGAGCAGCGAGGCCCCTCTAGTGTCTGTATCTATGTCTGGAGCAGCGAGGCCCCTCTAGTGTCTGTATCTATGTCTGTAGAGCAGCGAGGCCCCTCTAGTGTCTGTGTCTATGTCTGTGGAGCACATCAAAAACATTAAGGTAAATTGTCTTCCTGTCGACTATATCTTTAAGAGTGTCAATATGTGATCTTCTCACCTGTCCATCACAACATGGTTCAGGTCATGGGGTCAAGACTAATCCGGAGATAAATGACTTAGGATCCTTTAAATCTTAGATTTAAGAATCCTTTAAATCGTTAAGTATCTGTGAATTGAAGGCGGTGATTGGCTGCACCGCGTTCGGAACACCAATTAGGTCGTGCCAGAAAGTATTGGATTCTTCATGTATTGTATGAACTAGAAATCATTAGGTACTGGCTTATACTAGAGGGTCGTTTTACTGGATATAACTGCAGTTGAGCGATACATTTTGAATCCATGCACTGCAAAGTGCTGGACAGTAATATATGCATATGCTGCCCTTATAAATGAAATATATTGAATGACTGTAAAAATATAACATATATATATCTATTATTGGAAATATCTATCTGTTCGATGTTGGAGACCAGACGTTTGAGGCTAGCACTCACTTCACTCAATTGCACCCTAATTGCTGTGGGGTACGTGACCAACATGGTCAGGTCGCGGTAGCCATAATTCAAGAGAGAACGGCATTCCAAGGTTACATTCTGACCCACACCAGGAGTTTTAGTACAACCCTGAGGCTACACAGGACTAAATATTTTAAAACTGAATTTTCAAAATAATTTTTTTCTAATAGTAATGTATACACTATTCATTGATCTCGGGAAAATTAACATAAATTATCATAAACACGTGCGGAAAACAGTGATGGGAAGAACACGTGTAGATAACAATGAAGCGAAGAACACATGCAGATAACAATGAAGCGAAGAACACATGCAGATAACAATGAAGCGAAGAACATTTGCACTAAACAGGGAGGAGAAGAACCTCGGTGAACTTATCCCATAAAAGAAGGGGGAAAATATAATATGTTAAACAAACCCATAAAGTTGGATGAGAAACTTTGATAGTGTTGAGTGGCAGTTAGTGTCACCGTACTCCACTACGTCAACTTACTCAACTATGTCAATTTACTCAACTATGTCAATTTTTCTATTGACCTGAAGAGCAAAATGCAAAACAGATTGAATTCGTGGCTGACGTATTAGCATGCTAACTCCCGAACCATTTCGTATTATAACGTTAAATTTACTAACTTCAGAGTAAGACGTATAAAACACAGCCCAGCTCCTCCTGCTTTGATAATACTTACAGTAACGATGTGGCCCACCGTACATATATTGACGTAGTGGGCAATATATTGACGTAGTGGGCAATATATTGACGTAGTGGGCAAAATATAGACGTAGTGGGCAATATATTGACATAGTGGGCAATATATTGACGTAGTGGGCATATTGTATTTATGATGCTGATAAAACCTAACATAATCATCATAGGCGTAAAATACACGCTATCTCAGGTATAATATAATATATATTTAAAAAAAAATGCAAAATTGACGTGATGTCCCGTTTTCTATTCGTGGCACCTCGGTTAGGTTAGGTTAGGGCAATTTAGTACATCTTTTTTAGTGATGTTTGGAACGCTCGAAAGGACAGACTGGACGTATGACTCTTCACGTGTGTGTGTGTATATATATATATATATAATTAATTCGAACCTATACGTATAAGTACACAAATTTCATCATATATATGAATTTCTAAGAACATACTGTATATACATCAATTATTATAATATAAACTTACACATCAATTTCATATCATATGTCCAGGGATTTATTCAGACCTGTATATAAAATCATGTAGATATTTATGCACGAACCTCACTCTCTCTCTCTCTCTCTCTCTCTCTCTCTCTCTCTCTCTCTCTCTCTCTCTCTCTCTCTCTCTCTCTCTCTCTCTCTCTCTCTCTCTCCTTCCCTTTAGCAAACTGGAAACACTGAGATAAAAAAATAAAAACTCGGTGCTTGATCACTTCTGTTGGTTCAGGGTGAGAACGTGTGGGGGTGTGTTGTAAGGTGTGGGTGTGGTGTCAGGTGTGTGGTGTGTTGTAAGGTGTGGGTGTGGTGTCAGGTGTGGGGTGTGTTGTAAGGTGTGGGTGTGGTGTAAGGTGTGGTGTAAGGTGTGGAGTGTGGTGTAAGGTGTGGTGTAAGGTGTGGGGTGTGGTGTAAGGTGTGGTGTAAGTTGTGGGGTGTGGGGTAAGGTGTGGGTGTGTTGTGAGGTGTGTGGCTGTGATGGGTGGTATCGGTGATATGGTTTGATGGTATGAGTATGATGAATGATATGCTCTATCCTCCATAACAAGTATATTAGCCAGAGCGGGTTGCAACAGCTTACACAGAATAGTTTCCGAGATGATGCCGTCTCATTACTCAATAAACGAATTCCTGTGTGTATTTCAGAAAGCTGCTAACGAGAAAAATTAATCACATTTAGATAATCTCGGCTTTGATTAATGTTGATAGCTTTTAGGTAACAAAAATTGTAAGCAAGTTAATCAGAATTTTGCAATTTGATATACGTCACTGGGTAGGGTATCTGAACCTAGTAACTGTATGACCGAGTACGGTGTGAAAACCCGTCTATATTTTGAGCAGCAATGCACGTACAAAATGCATCTGTATGCATATTTTTTAAGCATCCAGAGACTCACAGAGGCGGAATCAAAACACCAAAATTGAGAATCTTTACCTAATTATCAATTAATTAAATTAATTTGACAGACTTTCTATCATCATACTGATGCAGAGAATAGGTCACAATGACGTTGGGGTTCGATTATCTTACTGATGTTCTGTGGGGTTGGGTGGATTGGATTATCCTATTTATGTTCTGTGGGTTGAGTTATGCTACTGATGTACTGTGAGATTATCTTGCAGATGTTCTATGGGATGGGTTATCTTGCTGATGTTCTGGGTTAATAATATTGTTATCGCAGGTGAAGAGATAATATTGCCCCCCGCTTCCTACCCCATCAATCAACGGGAGCCGGTTGATGGTATTTTTATCATGTATCTCACCGCGTGTCTCAAGCGATCTCATGGGCAATTATTTAGTCTCTCTGTGGCTCCACAATCCGGAAAATTACGTGTCAAGGAATCTGGACAACTGTAAGGAATTATCAAAGCAACGAACGAAAATCTCCTTCCGTTCGTTACGAAATAATTATATAATATGTAAGATATATATATATATATATATATATATATATATATATATATATATATATATATATATATATATATATATATATATATGTGTATATCACGAAAATAAACACGTGATTAAGAATGTGACAATGTCAGACCACGGAGGAAAAATGAAACAGGAAATTTCCTTAAGTACTTTCGTATATTAAATACATCTTCAGAAGGTCATTTTACAGATCGAGTGATGGGTATAAATAGGCAGGAAGGAGTGGTGAAGTAAGGTGAGGTACAATACTTGGACAACTTAGATCCATTTCTAATAGATCAGCTAAAGGGTGATTTAAGTAGAATCATTGAAAAACATTTGTCTCACTAATTTATTGTATATATTTACTTCTTTATGTTATAATTACCTATATATTATGCTTGTATGTCTGCTGTATCAGATGGGCCATTGTGCTACATCGGATGTGCCAATTGGGTGCATCTGATGGGCCAATGGGCCTTCTGCGTTGTCCAAGTATTGTACCTCACCTTACTTCACCACTCCTTCCTGCCTATTTATACCCATCACTCGATCTGTAAAATGACCTTCTGAAGATGTATTTAATATACGAAAGTACTTAAGGAAATTTCCTGTTTCATTTTTCCTCCGTGGTCTGACATTGTCATATATATATATATATATATATATATATATATATATATATATATATATATATATATATATATATATATATATATATATATATATATATATATATTACATAATATATATATATATATAATATAGTTCACACATGATGTAAAATTGTACCTTCATTATGTATAATTATTCTTCTCTCTAGTCATTGCAATAGTTTTATCCTAGACTTACAGAGAAAGCAATTTTCATGGTTCGTATGGATACCACTGGGAATTTTTAAGCAAAATAAAACTTTAAATTTTTAAGCAAAATATTGCACACACTTTCTCATTTGACCAGAATGGACAATTAGAGAGACAATTAATGCTCTGTGATTGGGGTGACACGAAGCAGACAATTCTCGCTAGTCCCCCCCCCCCCCCCAAGGGTACACGTCCAACCACTTCGGCTAGACGGCAGAGCGACGGTCTCGCTTCATGCAGGTCGGCGTTCAATCCCCGACCGTCCAAGTGGTTGGACACTTCCGTTCCCACACCCCCGTCCCATCCCCAAATCCATATCCTGACCCCCTTCCAAGTGCTATATAGTCGAAATGACCTGGCGCTTTCCCCCTGATAAAATCTTTCTCCGGTGTACAAATCGGTGTATTGTTTTAAACGTTTCATATTCCATTATTTAATATCATAATCCGCATATCACACAGTATAATCGCCTGCCAGAATTTACAAAGGTCATTGTGCAAGTCCATCTGAAACTTTTTATCTCTGCTGAGAATATACAAGAAGCGTTTCCTAGGCAAAGTTGGGAGACGGTCTCCACGACCAGCTCGTGCTCGTATAAATAATAGAGAAGTCACGTTCTTGTCCGGCGGCTGAAGGCGACGCACACCACTGGAAAGAACACATCAAATTATGCATGAGATTTTCAGAGCCTTCGGGCGTGTGTTTCGCTGTTGTCAGTCAGCGATCCACCCTGAACACTTGAGCCGTGTTCTCTCCTGACCGTTGTTCTCCTCTTTCTTTTTGGTCTTGTCCAAGGGAGAGTTTTTCTTATTCGATGTTATATCGTAGTAAACCTGGTCTCTGAATGTGTCTCTCTGTCTCTGTCTCCTCTCTCGCTTCTATCCTCATGCAGGAGTTCCCAACAGATTAAAGATCATATAACGATGAAAGGGAACGGAGAGGAAGAGCAACAATTGACTTGTATTTATGCTCTTGAAGCAGTGTACTTGTGGCAGGTTTTTGTTGCGTGTATGTGTGTCTTTGTGGGGTTGATGCCTGTTCCCTGCACTCCAGGAGTCCCACAGTCAAGGTGGAACATAGATTCATTCAGTTATATTTGTTATTTGGCGATTAATTTGATTTTTAGACCAAAATCCCCAGAGTTGGGATGATCTGTGACTTAGTCGACTGAAGCTGATATTAACATTGGCGTTTCACTTTTCCCCATCCTTGCTAACGGAGAGATAACACAGCGGGAAAGACATATGTTAGTGCTCCTTATGCTGGGAATTTTCTCTTGGTGATACCTCCATCTACAACAGGCACGTTATTCGAACCCCATCACACACCTGTATCGCAGTAGCACTGTATGCGGATGTATACACAGTACCAAGTCAGAAACCAACGCTAATACGCTGCAAGGTCTGAATTGCTGGCACACGAAGGAACAACACACACAAAGGCAGCCACCGCCCAGCCCAGCATGCTGACACACAAACCCCATTTCCCAATGTCCCATTCCCGACCGTCTAAGTGATTGGGCACCATTCCTCCCTCTACCCCCCCGTCCGGTCCCAAATCCTTATCCTGATCCCTTCCAAATGCTATATAGTCGTAATGGCTCGGCGTTTTCTCCTGATAGTTCCCTTATAGTTGAGTTACAGGCGTAGGAATGCGGTTGACGGCTGAGTATCCATATCCCTGGATGACATACACCTGTGTATCCACACTCCTGGATGACATATACACCTGTGTATCCACACTCCTGGATGACATATACACCTGTGTATCCACACTCCTGGATGACATATACACCTGTGTATCCACACTCCTGGATGACATATACACCTATGTATCCACACTCCTGGATGACATATACACCTGTGTATCCACACTCCTGGATGACATCTACTTCAGCCTTTACACCTAGATGTTAACAAAGACTTTGATCCTCTAATGATCACATCAAACTGCTACCTTTATCTCCAGATTTTAACATTTATTCCTACACATGTTCACATCGCTCTCTATGTGTTCCCATTAGCCCTTAGATGCACACATTGACCCCCAGATGTTCATATTGACCCCCAGATGTTCATATTGACCCCCAGATGTTCATATTGACCCCCAGATGGTCATATTGATCCCAGATATTCACACTAACCCGCGGGAGCTTACAATGACCTCAAAATGTTCATTAACCTCTTGGTGTTCAGAATGTTCACCAGATATTCACAATGACCCTCTCCCCCAATTGTTCACAATAAACGCCCAAGGTGTTCAAATTAACCCCAAATTCATCCCATTAAATCTAAATTCTTTATATTAACCTCCAAATGTCTACAATAACCCTGTGTCTTAACCCCAGATATCCACATGGTGTGACCCGGAGCGGTGAGTACATCTGTTCTCTCTCGTATATATTTCGCTATTATTCGGCCACGCGAATCTCCCATGTTCCGGCTATTACTGTAGATCCACTCCATGTTCCGGCTATTACTGTAGATCCACTCCATGTTCCGGCTATCATTGGAGCTGCACTCCATGTTCCGGCTATCATTGGAGCTGCACTCCATGTTCCGGCTATCATTGGAGCTGCACTCCATGTTCCGGCTATCATTGGAGCTGCACTCCATGTTCCGGCTATCATTGGAGCTGCACTCCATGTTCCGGCTATCATTGGAGCTGCACTCCATGTTCCGGCTATCATTGGAGCTGCACTCCATGTTCCGGCTATCATTGGAGCTGCACTCCATGTTCCGGCTATCATTGGAGCTGCACTCCATGTTCCGGCTATCATTGGAGCTGCACTCCATGTTCCGGCTATCACTGTAGCTCCGCCCCGTGTTCCGGCTATCACTGTAGCTGCACCCCATGTTCCGGCTATCATTGGAGCTGCACTCCATGTTCCGGCTATCACTGTAGCTCCGCCCCGTGTTCCGGCTATCACTGTAGCTCCTCCCCGTGTTCCGGCTATCACTGTAGCTGCACCCCATGTTCCGGCTATCACTGTAGCTCCGCCCCGTGTTCCGGCTATCACTGTAGCTGCACCCCATGTTCCGGCTATCACTGTAGCTCCTCCCCGTGTTCCGGCTATCATTGGAGCTTCACCTTGTCATGCTATCTGCGTATGTAGTGTCGTTCCTCGGTGTCGTAATCCACGTAATCCTTATTTCTATGTTGGCGTACGTGGGATTTACGCGCGTCATTCATAAGCTTATATGTTGTAACTACACGTGATAGTTTGATTACGTTACGTCCTTTTGATGAGATTCGACACTGTAATGATGTCTTGCCCTTTCATTCACACAGTGAAACGTATACTAAACCCTACGATTTATCCTTGTACATAATGTAAACAAACTCTCTGTCCACACAAAGAACATTCATTCGTGGAGGGAAATCTCTGCTACATTAACCTTTTATTTATCATTTTGCTCTGGAATTAAAACCAAGATAATACTTTTAGCTCAGGAAATTTACGAGGACGCTCAATTAGAATTCTTTCGCCTAATGAGGCAACGAGTCTGTGTTGCCTCTAAAGTGGTGTGGAATGTAAATGTTTTTTGATGTATTTGGTAATTGTGGAAATGATGCAGTTTGATGTTTACAGTTGACATTAAATTTCTCTTATTTTCCTGGTCGAGGTTAATGTTATATATATTTGCTTGGACTTTTTATTGATACAAATATTTGTATTATAATATAGGTAAATGATGAAGTGGAAGTGGCCCAATGTACTCCGTAGAACAACCGTTTGTACTGATATTTTTTTTGGAATGTTACGAGTAGCGCTCGTTTGCTAAGGTTAGCGTCTTTCTCCAACCTTCCGTGGCAGACTGAGAGGACTGAAGCCCCACCTTTCACCAACCACCGTGGCAGACTGAGAGGACTGAAGCCCTACCTTTCACCACCCACCGTGGCAGACTGAGAGGACTGAAGCCCCACCTTTCACCACCCACCGTGGCAGACTGAGAGGACTGAAGCCCTACCTTTCACCACCCACCGTGGCAGACTGAGAGGACTGAAGCCCTACCTTTCACCACCCACCGTGGCAGACTGAGAGGACTGAAGCCCCACCTTCCACCAACCACCGTGGCAGACTGAGAGGACTGAAGCCCTACCTTTCACCACCCACCGTGGCAGACTGAGAGGACTGAAGCCCTACCTTTCACCACCCACCGTGGCAGACTGAGAGGACTTAAGCCCTACCTTTCACCACCCTCCGTGGCAGACTGAGAGGACTGAAGCCCCACCTTCCACCACCCACCGTGGCAGACTGAGAGGACTGAAGCCCCACCTTCCACCAACCACCGTGGCAGACTGAGAGGACTGAAGCCCTACCTTTCACCACCCACCGTGGCAGACTGAGAGGACTGAAGCCCTACCTTTCACCACCCACCGTGGCAGACTGAGAGGACTTAAGCCCTACCTTTCACCACCCTCCGTGGCAGACTGAGAGGACTGAAGCCCCACCTTCCACCACCCACCGTGGCAAACTGAGAGGACTGAAGCCCCACCTTCCACCAACCACCGTGGCAGACTGAGAGGACTGAAGCCCTACCTTTCACCACCCACCGTGGCAGACTGAGAGGACTGAAGCCCTACCTTTCACCACCCACCGTGGCAGACTGAGAGGACTGAAGCCCTACCTTTCACCACCCACCGTGGCAGACTGAGAGGACTGAAGCCCTACCTTTCACCACCCACCGTGGCAGACTGAGAGGACTGAAGCCCTACCTTTCACCACCCACCGTGGCAGACTGAGAGGACTGAAGCCCTACCTTTCACCACCCACCGTGGCAGACTGAGAGGACTGAAGCCCCACCTTCCACCAACCACCGTGGCAGACTGAGCAGACTGGAGGGAAGGAACCGTGGACTTCGTGACGTCACTGAAGAAGTCTGCAGAGACCCCGCCCCACACACTGGCTGTCTGCTGCCCTCAGGGGTCGATACATACTTGCTGGCGTAACACACGGCAACTTTATAATATAATGTTGTTTAACAGCATTAAGCCCACGCTTTGGAATGATGTTTGGCTTAGGCCTATCAACTTCTAGAGGATAATTAAGAGAGGCGAAATCCGATGTTCTCAAACTTTCTCAAACTCTCCCAGGATCGTTATCAACAAGTGAAAAAAACATCGTCGTTCCTTCATTTTCTGATGATGTTGTTTGATATCATATCTTCAGCCACGTTATTTTGACTCCTCGTCTGTGTATATTTCTTGAGTAAGTGTAAACTATCAGTTCGAATCTAAATATTTAGTTTAGCAAATTTTCTGGGGAGTCTAATATCAGCGTTTTATATATTTATATATAAATATAAATTTATATGTAAATATAAATTAAAGTTATATATTTAAATCACATATTATATATATATGTATACACATAAGAACACAAGATTTAAGGATATTGCTGAAGAGCCTATATGGCCCATATATAGGGCCATATACGCGGCAGCTCCTATTTATATCCACACTAACTCATCCAGACATATATTTAACGTAGGGATGGCACAATCCATCGATCTCCAGTCTATCATATTTCGTCGGTAATTTGATCCATGTTTCAACAACCTGAGGCAACTAAAACTTTATTCTTTTATTATTAATTGTATATTTTCATTATTAATAATTTATACATTCATTATTAAGTTTTTACTTGATTACAAATTCTAAAGTTCTCTATTAATTTTATTCTTTCATTATTAATTTTATGTTTTTATTATTAACTAGGTGTATTAAACTATATTCATGAAATGAATGGTATGGTAAACAACACAACTTAATTCCAACGCAATGTCACAGAAAATAATTAAATCAAAATGAAAATACATAGAAATCTATGAAAATTCAATTTTCAATGCAATCGGAAACATTGAAATGTAATCGTAACATATGTAGTATAGCATGTGTTGCTATTACGTGCAACAGATGGCGCTGTTTTCAAAAAACATGTTTTTACCTGTCACAGGTGTGGCATCTATATAGTAGGTACATGAAAACACGTGCATTTTTTAATGGAACGTTGTGTCAAAATTTCAAAGCAATCGGTGAAGAACTTTCGGAGATTAGCGATTTTGAACAAATGAACATTTATATTTTTATTTATATACATTTTATACATTTATTATTAATTTTATACTTTCATTATATATATTTATACTTTCATTATTAATGTTATAGTTTCACTATAAATTTTATAATCCATTGTAAAAGTTTAATCAACTAATGACCTTCAAGATCTGCACTTTTTGACTTACCTTATAATTATTTCTTAAGCTCTCTTTATTGTCTGAGCCTTATTAAGGCTTTATTTTTCTTAGATATTCCTGGGCCACAAAATCACCTCAAGGTAACGTCCTCGCATCTTGCAGGTCGGTGTTCGATTCCCCGATGGTCAAAGTGGTAGAGCAACCTTCTTTCCCTATGTCCTCATATCCCAGCTCCTTGTCCTCATACCCCAACTCCTTGTCATATCCATTCCAAGTGCTATATAGTCATTCTGGCTTAGTTATTTCTCCTCATAATTACCACACCTTCTCCAAGAAAGATTGCTATTCCCAACTCATTCATTAGCACCTAACTAACTCTTCTTGCTTACTCAGTCTTTCCAGAAACCCCCAAAGATTTGACGAGAAATATAATCTTTCTTATCTAAGCAAGGTTGACGCCTCGAGACTTTAAGAAAACTTGTAGAATCGAGAGTCCTCGAGATTCAAAAGTACACTTCCGGCTCCAACGTTAATTAAAGATAGGACAAAAAAGTATATAATATTTTCACCAAGTTCTGTGGTAGATCATATCGCAGGCAGCATCTTAATGGCCTCGAATGATGGATCAGATTACAGGAAGTTTTCATTCACTACAGAGAGCATCTTAGGAGATGCTCTCTGACCACAGAATTATGAGAGGGATTTTTCACTGACTACAGATTGATGGAAGGGGTTCTCTCCGACCAGAGACGACTAGAAGGAGTACTCACTGACTACAAATTAATGGAATGGATGCTAACTACAGAATGATGCAAGGGATATTGATTACAGAAAGATGGAAGGGGTAATCACTGACTACAGAATGATGGAAGGGATACTTACTGACTGCAGAATGATGGAACGGATCCTCACTGACTACAGAATGATGGAAAACACATTGACTACAGAATAGTGGAAGACATATTCACTGACTACAGAATATTTGAAGACATATTCACTGACTACAGAATATTTGAAGACATTCAATGAGTACAGATTAATGAAAGACATATTCACTGACTACCGAGACACACACTGATTACAAAAATAAGGAACGGATTCACACTGAGTACAGAACGATGGATGAGGACAATTTGAATCCAGTAAACACCTTATCTTTCTTTATCACTTAACGTTATGCAAATGTCAGCAATTAGACGTTCTGGTCTGACTCTTATTACCCCGTTATTACGACGCCAGAAAATTAGGAGTCACGCAATCTACAGCAGATAATATTCTTGATATTTAATGTGTGTATTCTCCAACGTATTATTTTTCGTGAAGTGCCAAGAAGCAAGGGAGCATCGAGGCATACATTGTTGAATGTGTATGAATTAAACAACACAGTTTTGAGTTGCTAAGAAACTTAATTTATCAAAAAATTTTACAAAAATAAATATGTTGATTAATGTGCTTGAGAGAATACATAATACAGCTTTCTTTAATGGTATGTAAATTTGTTGGTCATTAAGGACTTGTTCTGGTTTAGTGAGGGCATCACTGCAACGCTTCATCATCTGGGAAGATAAACTATTCATTGGTCGTTCATTGTGAACGAAACCTTTATGTCCTCCTAAAGAGCATTCTACAATGAAGACATGAATGTTTGTAAACAAAATAAATCCAGTTTTAATTTATAATTAAATATATCCAATGTGCTTATCTCTCTCTTTTCATGAAGTTGTAAAATAATGCAAGTATCGTAATTCTGTAACTCAGTATTCTGGCTTTATTTAATAAAGTACATTAGTTTATTGAATAAGTTATATTATTATAGCATCTATCTCCTGTATAGAAACGTGACAGTGACGCCATTTTGTCAGTGTCATGTTTGCCATGCAGTTGAGTTTTTAATTTAGTGTTGAGCTTAAGTCTTTTCCTCCAACAACTTGGGCTGGACGGTAGAGCAACGGTCTCGCTTCATGCAGGTCGGCGTTCAATCCCCGACCGTCCAAGTGGTTGGGCACCATTCCTTTTTTGATCAGTACTAAATCAGTACTTTAGTACTGATCAATATAAATGCTTAAAGTAAAAACTCATTATGTAGACGAGGAGTCACAATAACGTGGCTGAAATATGTTGATCAAACTACACTCTAGAAAGTGAAGGGACGACGACGTTTCGGTCCGTCCTGGACCATTCTCAAGTCGATTGTGATTAATCTAACTCAGTATACACCAAGAAGGAAAGTTGACCTTTCTGTGTATTTTTCTCCTTTCCACCATGTTCCTATGAGTATTGTGTATTATTACAGTAATACACAATAATATTGTTTAACCTCAATATACTTGTTAAGCTATGTAGACGGCTATTTCATGCAAATGATAGAGCCCAATAGGCTCATGAATCTTATCACACGTTGATTGACAGTTGAGAGGCGGGAATAAAGAGTTGAAGTTCAACCGCAAACACAATTAGGTAAGTACACACACACACACACACACACACACACACACACACACACACACTCACACACACACACACACACACACACACACACACACACACACACACACATTTCAATCTTAAGCAGAGTTAGGTTAATTTCTTTTCTACTTTTGCAAAGATTTACTTTCTTTTATTGCTCTATGTTAGCAATTTAGCAAAAACGTTTATCGTGATTTTCCAGTGTTTCTTATCTAATTTCGAATGCTAATTCCAAAAATTGTATCAATTTTATCTATCATCAATCGCTACAGTTACACTTATAAACCTGATTTTTAGTATCCGTAGTCACTAATACTGTCGTGAATAGGACTTTCACCTACATATATCATATCATATTTTTTACATTCGTAGCATCACACTCGCTTGTTTCATACTGTTTTCTAGAACTGTAAATCTTAACGGTTCACAACATGACCAACAGACAATACAAAAAATCATCGGATACGTTCTGCTATGTTTGTGTATATGTTGGATTAATCCAACATATACAGATCTCACATAAATCTATAGTAGATCTCACATCAAATTGCAAAAAGGGGATAAATTCTGGGCTGTACTTTGGAATGCCTATGGGTGACCAGGACGAGCCCTAGCTGGCCCCCCCTCATGGAATATGTGGGAGTTGTCCATCTAACTTAACTATAAGGATAGTTAAGAGGTGTAAGAGGGGCTAATATGGCCTTTGACACGAATATTCTGGGGGCCATATTGCCTAATATGGCCCTGAATACGGAGAGAACCCAACAGCCACCTTCAACGACTGTTATTTCTGCATGACTGATGTTGCAAAGTACAGGAAGTGTTCAAGAAAGGGCGGCAAAGCTGTTCAGTATTCATACACACTCGTCTGGCCAAAATCAACTATGCAGAGATGAAGTGGGATGTGTGTGCGTGGGGATTTTAAGATACTTGGCGTGGTTTAAGGTTTGCAGGGGTGGATATACAAAATATTCGTGCTTCCTTTGTTTATGGGACAGCAGGGCTGAAGATCGTCGTTACTGGGAAGTGGCCCTCCCTCATGACAGGAACTACAGGTAGCAATGTTTAATATTATCAAGCAGCCTCTTGTGGAGAGTGATAAAAGTATTGCTATCCCATCTTCATATAAAATTTGGATTGATAAACCAGTTTGCATTGACCTTAGATTTTGGAGGAGAAGGTCTTCATGAAAACCGATTGATGTTTCCAAAGCTCTTTAATGCCGAGGTCATAATTGGTATATCTGTTGGTCCTCATGTAAATCCGATGTCGAAGGAAAACAAAATACTTGAAATAAAGATGATCAACGTTGAAAAAAAAAATGGTGGGCATTACACGATGTATTTCATAGACTGTTAAGGAGCCGCAAAGATCCTAACTATAGGAGGTGGTGGCAAGGCTTAGTACTCAAAGCCATAACAACATGGAGCGATAAGGAGCACAGTGAAAGGTTTCACCAAGACACTGAAGCAGTGAAGAGAATGCACCAAGACACTGAAGCAGTGAAGAGAATGCACCAACACACTGAAGCAGTGAAGAGAATGCACCAAGACACTGAAGCAGTGAAGAGAATGCACCAAGACACTGAAGCAGTGAAGAGAATGCACCAACACACTGAAGCAGTGAAAAGAATGCACCAAGACGCTGAAGCAGTGAAGAGAATGCACCAAGACACTGAAGCAGTGAAGAGAATGCACCAACACACTGAAGCAGTGAAGAGAATGCACCAAGACGCTGAAGCAGTGAAGAGAATGCACCAACACACTGAAGCAGTGAAGAGAATGCACCAAGACACTGAAGCAGTGAAGAGAATGCACCAAGACACTGAAGCAGTGAAGAGAATGCACCAACACACTGAAACAGTGAAGAGAATGCACCAACACACTGAAGCAGTGAAGAGAATGCACCAACACACTGAAGCAGTGAAGAGAATGCACCAACACACTGAAGCAGTGAAGAGAATGCACCAACACACTGAAGCAGTGAAGAGAATGCACCAACACACTGAAGCAGTGAAGAGAATGCACCAACACACTGAAGCAGTGAAGAGAATGCACCAACACACTGAAGCAGTGAAGAGAATGCACCAACACACTGAAGCAGTGAAGAGAATGCACCAACACACTGAAGCAGTGAAGAGAATGCACCAACACACTGAAGCAGTGAAGAGAATGCACCAACACACTGAAGCAGTGAAGAGAATGCACCAACACACTGAAGCAGTGAAGAGAATGCACCAACACACTGAAGCAGTGAAGAGAATGCACCAAGACGCTGAAGCAGTGAAGAGAATGCACCAAGACGCTGAAGCAGTGAAGAGAATGCACTAAAGCCCCTGGAACTCTACCCTGATGGGAGACTGTATGCGGCCTCATGTTACAAAAGATAAAAGTGTTCACAAGAGAAAAGTGCGATCTTCAAGGCATTTTTTCATTTAAAAAAATGTTCCCGATTATCTGAGTTTGTCAATTTTTGTATTAATTACATTTGGTAAATGTTTAACAAATTAAACATTCAGCCATGTATATTTGATTTATTTTCCTCTTAACTTAAGAAAATATGAAGCCAATACGCAGTTATACGTAAAAGTCATGTTACATGCAGATTAAATACAAAACTAAGATTATTTCTTAAAATTTCGATGACAGGCGGAAAGTAATTTTATTTTAAACTCAGCTCTCAAAAAAATACATATAAAAACAACAACAATAAAATCTAATAAACGAACCATAAATTACAGATAATTATCTGTACATCATTTGTGGAATTTCTAGCTAAGTGATGTTCTTGTATCCACCGTGAGTAATCCCCTGTCCTTGTCTACCCATGTCAATTCCACTGAGTATTTTATATGTGGTGATTATGTTTTTTTTCCTGTTTATCCACTCTTCCAATGATGAGATATTGATTTGCTTTAGCCAGTCCTTGTAATTCATGCCTCTCTTTTTTCTCAGACTTGCTTGGTCGTGTTGTAGGCCTATTCGGAGGCATGGGCAGCTTTTTGTTTTTATATGTTTAAAGAAAATTCTCATTTTGATCAAATTTTCATATGCAACAGATGATATCTGGTTGATTTGTGCTTCCGGATAAAGGTACACGATATCCAATAAAATCCCATGCATAAGGAGATAGGGTAATGATATCCCGTTGATTAACGCTTCCGGAAATAGATTCATGATAGCCTGTTGATGCACGCTTCCCGAATCAGGGTCATGATATCCAGTTAATCGCCGCTTGTCTGTGATGTCTGTGATGTCTGTGATGTCGTTAATCGTGATTTCTGCCACCGGATAATTCTCTCTTCCGGACTCCACAAGGATTTATGGATCGATTTAGTACCTTTTTTTGGCCTGCCACTTGAACCCAGCATCCCTCACTACTTCCCATTAGCTGCATTTGAGTAACCGGGAGTTTAAACTACCCCGCCGCAAGCACACTTAAGGGAGTAAAGCAACCCAAGTAGACATAACCGTCTTGTTTCCTCCTCTACATCCAAGCAAATGGGTTGTTCTCCAGAGGCAACTCGCGCGTTATTCTTGGATAAACAAAAAACAAGTCGGGTAGCCAAACAAGAACGTAATTAAGATAATTTCTGCGTCACCGTTAATCTGTTTTATTCTCCAGAAGCACGCCAGAACCGAGCTAATTGTGGCTCCTGCGGCTGTTTCTTGATTCTTGATGTTCATTACCAGCTTGGCGAGGGTGAACAGGGCGGGCAAGGGTGAACAGCGCTGGAAAAGGGTGACCGAGATCGGAAGGGGAAACAGGGCAGTTAAAGATGGACAGTTATGGGGAAAGGGGAACAGGGGATTACAGCGTGAGTGTAACTCAAGGAAGGAAATAAAGTATAAAGGCAAGGTAAAAATACTAGACACAAAGGGGTATCAATATGCAGTCGAGGAGTCGCTATAACGTGGCTGAAAAATATTGACCAAACCACACACTAGAAATTGAAGAAGGGAAGGGAACTATCAGGGGGAAAGCGCCAAGTCATTACGACTATATAGCACTTGGAAAGGGTCAGGATAGGGATTTGGGATGGGAAGGAGGGAAGGAATGGTGCCTAACCACTTGGACGGTCGGGGATTGAACGCCGACCTGCATGAAGCGAGACCGTCGCTCTACCGTCCAGCCCAAGTGGCTGGGTTAGAAATTGAAGAGACGACGACGTTTCGGTCCGTCCTGGACCAATATCGACTTAATAATGGTCCAGGACGGACCGAAACGTCGTCGTCTCTTCAATTTCTAGTGTGTGGTTTGGTCAACATGTGAGTCACAATAACGTGGCTGATGATATGAAGACCAAACCATACACCACTAGATGAGAAGATGACGACGTTTCGGTCCGTCCTGGACCCATTATGAAGTCGATTGTAATCATGAATAACTTGATAATGATCTAGGACGGACTGAAACGTCGTCTCCTCATCTACTGGTGTGTGGTTTAGCCTTCCAAGGGTCTCAGGGTGCACTTGAAAGATGCAGAGGGCTGGAATGTGTACCTCAGAGCCAGAAGAGATTATGAGAGTCAATATGAAAATGACATATATATAGCGAAGACTCAACCAGTCTTCGTGTTCTTTGTGTTCTCCTACAGTAACAGGAGAACAATATAACAATTGTAACAGGAATAACAACAGTAAGAGTGTGAAGATCCAGAACGCGTTAAGAACGCATTCACATGGAATAATAACAATTGTTACAAACTTTACAGATGATTTTTAGATAAATCAGAATTTGTGGAAGATTAAACATTGAAGACTAAGAAACTTTAGCATATCCCTGAGAAAACAAATCATCCCTCAGCTGGTTACTAGAATTTAACTTCAGCAAATACAAGAGTAGGAAATGTCTGCTGGAAGACCTCACACTGAACCCGTCTCCTGTTAAAGGAAGTGGTCCATACATAAGCCAGAAAATGTCAGCTGTGTGTACGATATCGGTCAAGATAAGACCCGTCGTAGACATGGCGGGCGGCTGTATATATTCAACATTGCTCGTTTCGCCTATTGATATATGTTTGCTGACACTGAAGGTGAGTGATCAAACCTCTTAAGTGTTTTCTTTGTCGTCCAAAGAAAAGGTGTATGTGTGTGTGTGTGTGTGTGTGTGTGTGTGTGTGTGTGTGTGTGTGTGTGTGTGTGTGTGTGTGTGTGTGTGTGTGTGTGTGTGAACTCATTTAGTTGTACTCACTTAGTTGTGCTTGCGGGGGTTGAGTACTTGCTCTTTAGTCCCGTCAATCAACTGGTGTACAGATTCCCGAGTGATGTATGTGTGTGTGTGTGTGTGTGTGTGTGTGTGTGTGTGTGTGTGTGTGTGTGTGTGTGTGTGTGTGTGTGTGTGTGTGTGTACTCGCCTAGTTGTACTCAGTTGTCCTTGCGGGGGTTGAGCGCTGGCTCTTTGGTCCCGCCTCTCAACTGTCAATCAACTGGTGTACAGATTCCTGAGTGATGTATGTGTGTGTGTGTGTGTGTGTGTGTGTGTGTGTGTGTGTGTGTGTGTGTGTTTACTATTTGTATTTGTGTCTGCAGGATGGAGCTATTAGCTATTAGCCTATCTAAGCAATCTATTTTTCCTCTATTAAATCTACATATATTTCTAACACACACACACACACATACACACACACACACACACACACACACACACACACACACACACACACACACACACACACACACACACATCCTAAGGAAGCAGCCCGTAGCAGCTGTTTAACTCCCAGGTACCTATTAACTGCTAGGTGAACAGATGCATCAGAGTGAATGAAACTCTGCCCATTTGTTTCCTCCTCCGCCGAGAATCGAACCCAAACCCTTAGCCTACGACTCCAAAGCGCTGTCCACTCTGCCACAAGGCCCCTCTACTCACCCGTACGCGCGCGCGTGTGTGTGTGTGTGTGTGTGTGCAAATTTACTGACCTGGTTAAACCTTCTGGCAAAGCAATCATCAATAAACAACAGTTACAATTATCCCGAGATATTTATTTGTAATTATTAAGAGAGCTCTATTCCCAGTCGTAATAATAATTTCCTTTTGTCCACCGGACTATGTTAACGAATTAATCTTACCACAAAAAATTATTACATCCAGGAGACGGTGTTTGAATCCAGTCACTATTAATTCCAATCTTGGTAATAATCATTCCCGAATCAACACGAACCTTTCCTAGCCTGGTTGGCCAAGCCAACTTTGACTATGCCTGATATCCTCCACTTTATTAAAAATAATTTGCCCTTTTAAGTAGTTACATTTAAGTAGTTGATATAGGCACATGCCTATATCAACTTTTAATCATTATACGTTCACTACCTATAAGCCTATCATGTTTTACAACCCATATATGTCTATTATGATTCACTACCTGGATACCTATTACATATTAATATGTTTAAATCTAGTACACATTTACAATCAGTAGATTTATCTCAATGTTCGTTTTTGAACGAACATTAAAATGTTCATTACCAATGTGGTAATCAGTAATATTTGTGTTCTGTTTGTCATTCAGGCATTTCTGGCATGTTGTTGTTTGTTGTTAAAGATTCGCTACCTGGAACAAAAAGTTCCAAGTAGCACGGGCTATGGTGAGCCCCGTCATTTCTGGCAGCTGCTTCAAACCCATATACAATTTAATAACCATTATGCAATATTTCCTAGTCATGGAGTAATTAATTTTATGGCATAAAATATTGCAACATCGTTAGTTGTATAGATTTAGGCGTGTGTTGTCACACTACAGCTGGGACAAGTGTGTGTGTTGTCACACTACAGGTAGGACAAGTGTGTGTGTTGTCACACTACAGGTGGGACAAGTGTGTGTGTTGTCACACTACAGCTGGGACAAGTGTGTGTGTTGTCACACTACAGGTGGGACAAGTGTGTGTGTGTTGTCACACTACAGGTGGGACAAGTGTGTGTGTGTTGTCACACTATAGGTGGGACAAGTGTGTGTGTGTGTTGTCACACTATAGGTGGGACAAGTGTGTGTGTGTTGTCACACTATAGGTGGGACAAGTGTGTGTGTGTTGTCACACTATAGGTGGGACAAGTGTGTGTGTTGTCACACTACAGCTGGGACAAGTGTGTGTGTTGTCACACTACAGGTGGGACAAGTGTGTGTGTGTGTGTGTGTGTGTGTGTGTGTGTGTGTGTGTGTGTATCACGACGAAATTAACATGTGAAGACTAATTATGTATGATAGTGTTTAACGACGAAGACAAATGATAAAAAATAAATTCATTAAGTTATGTCGTGCTAATCAGCATCCTATCCATCAGATGGATGAACTCTATAATTCAGGGTAGGTACCCAGTAGTGCCCGGGTCTCTCTCCATCTCCCTCACTTCCTCTCTCTCCTACAGCCTCGCTAATATCACTAAAAGAACACTTCCCACACAGAGGTTTATAAAGGGTGATCACCAGACTATATACGGGCTCACCATAGCCCGTGCTACTTGGAACTTTGTTCCAGGTAGCGAATCTCAACCAACAACAACAACCAGACTATAACATTCAATCCATTCTTAAAGTCTAAGGATTGAAATTATATAATCAAAGCTTTTTGAGGGTTTAATTGAAGGATAAGTTTTGTGCTAAGATTCTTTTTAAATTTTGGCGTGATCACCACATAATTCGTTTCGATATGTCTAAAATAATAATTCAGAGTCAAATCCTAGAGGTACTGCATTGTTTGTCATGGGGAAGGGGGGTTAAGTTTGGCACAGTGTCACGTGGCACTCAATATATTCATGCCAGTCCCGGTCATCCCATGTTGGACACGTACCCAACAGTAATACTTGGAAAAAAATTGGGTGAAGCTTACCCCAAGCTGGCATTGATGATTTTGTCTCTTCTATGGTAATATGTTCTCGTATACTTTTTTGTTCTCTCTTCACCTCAAGGAAGCAGACCATATTTTCATGTATCCCCAGTCCATGAAGTGGATTTGTTAATGCTGTATACGATTTCCTAAACTGTTATGGCCCTATATTTATGTTATGTTATATTTCCGTATTTGGTTCTGACTGACGAAGTCCCTGTAGACCAGCGAATGATGTTCTCCAGGATGTAATTCATGCCAGTTGACTAATTTCCAGGTATCTACTTGGTGCTAGGTGTACACAGGCATCACTTGTAAGATACTTCTCCAAAGAGATAGCCATGCCCTGTTTCGGACGCAGGTTCGAATCCTCGTCACGGCTCTTGTGGATTTGTTATGGCCCTTGTTTCGCACGATGATACTGAGCTTGGAAAGTGTTTTAAAAACTAAATAAAAAAAACTTTTTCAATCTCCCTAGAGGAGTTCGTCCCCAGCCTTCCCTGACCAGCTCCTCCCTGGCCTTGCAGTACAAGTTCCTCCCCATCTTCCCTTGTTCTGATCTGACGCGAACCAGTGTTCTCGTTCCCACAAACCAACAGCAGAGCCTTTGTCTACCTGCCTGTATATGTATTTCTCCCTGATAGACCGCTATTCTCTATCTCGCCATTCGGAGAACGAGACCCATTTCACAGTCGGCTGTGCTTCTGACTACCTCAGGAATGATCAAAGTCAAGACCAGATAAGCGGTATGCTCCTTCACTGATTTACAATACGCCATGACCTAGAGTTGGGGGACGGCGTATCGCAGAGACAGATGACAATCTTGACTGAATATAAAAAAATATAAATATTTTCTTTAGATTCAACGTAGTACTTTGTCCTCTGTAATACACTCTAATCTCGTCTTGGCAAGTAATTGTAGTTTTAGGAATATTATTTAGTTATTCTCATGATCAAGACGAACATAGTGAGGGAACATTTGCCGATAATGTTGGCACGATTGGATATTTTTAAATACAAAAATTTGTACAGTGCATATGTAGTCAATCTAATTGAATAAAAACATACTGTGTTTTTATAGTATAATGCCTACATCCACAAACACAACAGAATTTATAAAACAAAACAAAAATCCTAGTATTTTGGTTACCAAACGTCCACAAATCCCCAAAACCATGTCCTGTCTCGTCGTCACGAAACAGATACTGTGTACACCAACAGAATATACCCATTGTAGTTCAGTAGTTAGTATCAATCTGCACACAGCTGATTACCGGTCTATCTCTTTGGAGAAGCATCTTACACCTGATGCCTCTGTACACCTAGCACTAAGTAGATACCTGGAAATTAGTCAACTGGCATGAATTACATCCTGGAGAACATCATTCGCTGGTCTACAGGGACTTCATCAGTCAGAAGCAAAAACAGAAATATAACATAATTACAGACGCCCAAGCACACGTGAAGGATATATATATATATATATATATATATATATATATATATATATATATATATATATATATATATATATATATATATATATATATATATATATATATTAAGAGAACGACCAGCTACGACAATAAGTGTTTTCTTGAGGGAAGAGAAGACGGTGAGGGGAAGTAAGTGATTAATTAAGTTACTTTTAGTTCTGAAGTAAATCGTCCAGGCCAGGCAGTCTCTGGGCCATTGTGAGGGCTGAGGATGTAATTAGAGCGGCGACGCCCAACGTGTTCACAAGGAACTCTCGGTGACGGTGAAAAATATACAAGAAAACAAAAAGAGTGAATGTTGTGTTCCTGCAAAAAGAGTTTTGCAAGAAACACCAGCTCTTGCTCCATTGTTTTGACTGTGAAGGTGGTCCATTGTTGTGACTGTGGAGGTGGTCCATTGTTGTGACTGTGGAGGTGGTCCATTGTTGTGACTGTGAAGGTGGTCCATTGTTGTGACTGTGGAGGTGGTCCATTGTTGTGACTGTGGAGGTGGTCCATTGTTGTGACTGTGGAGGTGGTCCATTGTTGTGACTGTGGAGGTGGTTCATTGTTGTGACTGTGGAGGTGGTCCATTGTTGTGACTGTGGAGGTGGTCCATTGTTGTGACTGTGGAGGTGGTCCATTGTTGTGACTGTGGAGGTGGTCCATTGTTGTGACTGTGGAGGTGGTCCATTGTTGTGACTGTGGAGGTGGTCCATTGTTGTGACTGTGGAGGTGGTCCATTGTTGTGACTGTGGAGGTGATCCATTGTTGTGACTGTAGAGGTGGTCCATTGTTGTGACTGTAGAGGTGGTCCATTGTTGTGACTGTGGAGGTGGTCCATTGTTGTGACTGTGGAGGTGGTCCATTGTTGTGACTGTGGAGGTGGTCCATTGTTGTGACTGTAGAGGTGGTCCATTGTTGTGACTGTGGAGGTGTCCATTGTTGTGACTGTGGAGGTGGTCCATTGTTGTGACTGTGGAGGTGGTCCATTGTTGTGACTGTGGAGGTGGTCCATTGTTGTGACTGTGGAGGTGGTCCATTGTTGTGACTGTGGAGGTGGTCCATTGTTGTGACTGTGGAGGTGGTCCATTGTTGTGACTGTGGAGGTGGTCCATTGTTGTGACTGTGGAGGTGGTCCATTGTTGTGACTGTGGAGGTGGTCCATTGTTGTGACTGTAGAGGTGGTCCATTGTTGTGACTGTGGAGGTGGTCCATTGTTGTGACTGTGGAGGTGGTCCATTGTTGTGACTGTAGAGGTGGTCCATTGTTGTGACTGTGGAGGTGGTCCATTGTTGTGACTGTGGAGGTGGTCCATTGTTGTGACTGTGGAGGTGGTCCATTGTTGTGACTGTGGAGGTGGTCCATTGTTGTGACTGTGGAGGTGGTCCATTGTTGTGACTGTGGAGGTGGTCCATTGTTGTGACTGTGGAGGTGGTCCATTGTTGTGACTGTGGAGGTGGTCCATTGTTGTGACTGTGGAGGTGGTCCATTGTTGTGACTGTGAAGGTGGTCCATTGTTGTGACTGTAGAGGTGGTCCATTGTTGTGACTGTAGAGGTGGTCCATTGTTGTGACTGTAGAGGTGGTTCATTGTTGTGACTGTGGAGGTGGTCCATTGTTGTGACTGTGGAGGTGGTCCATTGTTGTGACTGTAGAGGTGGTTCATTGTTGTGACTGTAGAGGTGGTCCATTGTTGTGACTGTAGAGGTGGTCCATTGTTGTGACTGTAGAGGTGGTTCATTGTTGTGACTGTAGAGGTGGTCCATTGTTGTGACTGTAGAGGTGGTCCGACATTTATTCCAGTATTTCATTAATGGCCTCTGACCTATGATTATATATGCCCAGACTTACGAATATATACATAATAACGACTGAAGATTAAATATGAATTACGGACCAGCTATCATGAAAGATTTGTAATCCTACCTCAACTAACCATCATTTCAGCTGTATCTATCATTTCAAAAGCTCTTACAACCTCTTCAATTGCTACTCCATAAAGATAGACGTTTCACGTTATCCTTCTCTTATAGGCACAAACTGGTTATCAAACTAAAAATCCAATTTTTTGTTTTCCTTAAGCGAGCCACAACATGGAGGTGCCTAGCTTCTCGGTATTCCAAATAGAGGAAAGTGGGGAAAATTATATCGGCTATTATGAAAACGATAATAGCTGAATGTAAGGATCATGGTGCAGAGGATGCAAATGTCCTTATTATTCGCATTATTAAGGAATAACTTTGGAGCACTGTCCAAAGACAATGCAATAAACGAATATTGCCCTTTGCGTTAGCAAAGACGCTTTCTAAAGCAAAGAAAATTATTTAAATAAACATACATTACAAAAATATATAAATTCTGATGCAACTGCATCCTTGTTTGTGTTAATTGCTAGATGAAAAATATTAAGGCTTTTAACAAAGCATAGAGAAAATTTGATGTAAAAAAGTCAACTTTTTAAGGGGGGGGGGTCCTAAAGTTTGGAAGCTAAATATTGAAAATTGGAAGCTAAACATTGAAAACTGGAAGCTAAACTGCCGGATTCTACTTTGACTAATTCTCCGTGAAACGCTTACCAAATACAAGACAGAAGTGAGTCCCAAGCTTGAAGAAACCCTAACATGAACGAAAAAGAAGTCAGAAACTTGAGAAACGTTTAACAAGATCCAGATAAAGTAAGTCACACAAGCTTATGGAACACTTAACAAACCCCAGAGAAATAAGTTACAAGCTTCAACGACTTAGATGAGTCACAGAGATGAGTAGATGAACGGTGAATAACCATCACAACGAAGTCTCTCCTGTGAACATTCAGTAAGAAGCATTAACTCCAAATCTTGAGAGGAGAGCGCCCTAGAGCAATGGGTACTGAACGGGAGCGGAAGGTCACTACAGATTACTTCACCCGGAGTATTTCTTTTTAAGGAAATAATTTGGAAGATTTAATGGCCATAAATATGACTGATGGCGTTATTATTTAGGTGAGAGACGATATTATACCAAACCAAAAATTATAGACGTGAAGAAAAGTGATTTATGAATTAATTCTGAGAGTGCATGAGCCAGGGGGGATAGCAAGGGTAGGTACAAATTGAGAGATTTGTGTCCTGTGGATGGATGGATGGATGGATGGATGGAGGCTGGTGGACGACGGTGTAAACACGGTGTTAGTCCTGCATTGAAGATTATACACAGAATATGAATGATCATAAACGGTATTAGACCTGCAATAGAGATGTTTCTCCGTATAAAGCCTACATACAAGATCCTACGCTTCACTCGACCGTAAAGCTAGATCGTACAAGGTATTAGACCTGCATGCAAACTCTGTGTTGTTCCATAACCCGTAGTGCTTTGAGCTTTGATGTCCAAAGAGCTCGGAGAGGATGTGGGAGGAAAAAGGATATGACAGTGAAATTCTTGGAAGAGGATTTGGATGTGGAGAAAGGAGGCTCAAAAGTTCGGTGGCCTATCCACCGTGGGTTGGCATATGTTTTTGTTCTTGGCTTGGGGCTTGAGATCTTCTTAGGAGGCAGGAGGCTAGTGGTGAGGTGTCGTCCTGGTTCAGATGAGGTCTTCTGCCTGGCTTGGAGGAGGCGTCATTCCCATGATGTTGGTGAACAAATCTGTTGTTGTTTTCACCTGCACACAGCCCCCAGACGAACATAAACGTTTCGACCACACAGTGTCCAAGAGTGAGCGAAACTATTCAACCACACAGTGTCTTAAAGCTGACCGAAACGTTTCGATTACAATTTTGTTATGTTTTGGCAATTGTGTAATGTTTTATGGTCAGGAAATTTAAGAATTCTTCAGTAAAAGGTAAGACCTCCCTTTCCTTCTCGATGAGGATCGTTAACTACACAATTGGGCTCCATTTACTACAACATGTAACGAAGAACTACTCACAGGTTCTTGGGAAAAGGACCAGCTGGTGCTCTGACGGCCAATGAGCTACGATAATATTGGACTGTAAGTCATTGTAAGTAAGTTATTGTAAGTTAGTATGGATTGTAACATACTGTAAGGTGTGTGAAAATAGTTTGAAATTATTATTAAAATAATAAAAATAGGTGTTAATGCAGTCTTCTCTAGGCAGAGGGAATGCCAGTCACAAAAGTAGGTTAACTGTAGGAGAAAACAAACAGAAAAAAAATTTACAAATACTTAACTTTAATTGGAATCTTACTTTAAACAAATTACAAAATAAAAACGTAGTTTAAACTTGGCTTTATACAGAGTACAAATTAAACAAGATAAACAGACAATTAAACTTACCTTACGTTAATACTAGAAAATATGGTGCAGGAATACTGTGAGTCAAACTGAATAGCTCTGTTACCACACCGGGATATGTCAATAGGTCTACTTCAGCAAAAGCTCTCGGGAGCTCAACTCAGCAAGAGCTCTCAGGAGCTCAACTCAGCAAGAGCTCTCGGGAGTAATCTAACCCCCTAGTGGGCTAGGCAGCCCTATTTATACACAATGACGGCCGGGCAGATGGCGCTGGTGACTTCTTTAACTATTAACCGCCTCTTAAACTGCTTGTTTCGGGTGGCGTGAGCTCCCGGGGCGTCGCCAGGTGCGAGGTGGGGTGACGGGCAGTGGTGAATTGGAGAGACTGGTAGTACTGTCTAGACGTCTGGTAGTTGTTGTTGTTGCAGTACTTGAATATATAGACGTGGTAATGGGTAGAATAGGGGATAATGGAGCAGTCCGAATCCCTACATAGAGATTTTACCGTGAATATATATATATATATATATATATATATATATATATATATATATATATATATATATATATATATATATATATATATATATATATATAATATATATATAATGTCTGTGTCATATGTGGCTTCACCAGCGTCATATGCGCTACATCATATGCAATATGTACTCCACTTGTGTACTCGATATGTACTACTCCAGTGTCCTGTGTATATATGTTAAAATGGCCCTATAAAATCTCTGAAGGTGACACTATCAGTTATTAAATGAAGTCTCATAAGTCCCCAGGTAATGACCTCCAGGACCTCACTACGCTGTTGACCTAAATGTTAAACCCAAACCAAAACAATCATCTGTTTTTTTTAGTCTATTAAACTTAAAACTATAAATCCGACCGGCTCTCCGAAGTGGTTTATAAATTAAAAAAAAATCCACAGAAATTTGAAGTCATTGAAATATTTTATTTTGAAATAGCACAAGTTAAGGTTGACCTTTCACTCCACGCAGCAACCCCCGGGGTCACGCATCGTACACTGTTCAAAGGACGCGAATGTTAGAACGATTATAATTTTTATGCAGAATATAAAATATTACATGATGGTCGCTGGTGGCTGGGGGGCGGATGTGTGTGTGTGGGGTTGGGGGGTATGCGAACTTAATATTCCAATGTGCACTGAGAGTGAAGCTCGCTTGCAATCTCTCCTCCCTTCTCCTCCGCTGATTGTGGACAACCTTGATGTTATTGTAGTCAAATGGGGGAGTGGGGGGATTGGGGACGCTTTGTCAATTATTTGCATATGCAATGTTGAGGTATTTTAAGAGGTGAGTTTCAAGGGTAGTAAGGTTCGGGATGTCTCTCTTGTTGCTTTATCTGTTGTGTTTCTGTTATTGGTTAAATCCCATTCTGTGGTCGAGTACATTCTTGGTCACATGCATAATGGGTTTTGTAAGACAGTAGTCTACGTTCTCGACTCTCTCTCAAGGGGACTTTGGTTCTATTCCTGAGCAGGACAGACACGGCTGGGCATGTTACTTTTCACCTGATACCTTGGTTCACCTTTAGTTGCAAAATAATACTCGGGAGTTTGACAGGTGTGATAGGTTGCAATTCTAGAGAAGGTGATCCATATTACACCTAAGTTCCTGTCCCCGACAACGAAACTTAATATTTTTATAATTTTATCTAAAGGAAGTGAGGACGTTTCAACCGTCCCGGACGATCGGGGCGACTTGATCATGATTCAGGAAGGACCGTAGAGCCATCCTCTCGCTTCTTGCAGGTCGGCGTTAAATTCCAGACAGTCCAAGGGGCTGGGCACCATTCCTTTCCACTTTCCTATCCCAAAATCTCATCCCCATCTCCCTCCTAAGAGCTATATAGTCGTCATGGCTTAGCGTTTTTGCCTGATATGATCTTACTTTACTTTCCCTTTCTCTCGATCTTGTAGAGGTGAAGAAGACGAGGCCGCAGAGAGCACTTTGCAATAACAAATAACCATAATAGGAAAATGAACAATTTACAATGAGGAACAAAATAGGAACACCATGTATAACATGATCCTGGTAAAGAGAGAGAGAGAGAGAGAGAGAGAGAGAGAGAGAGAGAGAGAGAGAGAGAGAGAGAGAGAGAGAGAGAGAGAGAGAGAGAGAGGAGAACATGGAAGAACTGTGATCAGCGTGAAATTACAATTTTATTTTTTGTTTTTAACTAATATGAAAGTGAAGTTTCAGTGGTAACATTCTCCCTATACCCGAGTACTGTCACTGGTGACCGCATCTGTTCAGGTCAAACAGCTGCATATTACGGGGGAATTATTTTGCATATTGAGGATCTGGTGTGGGGGTAAAAATGAGCAAAGGTCACAGTAAACTCAACTGGAAAAAATATTTTATTTGTCACAGTTAAAAAAAATACATATAATACAACTGGGGAATTTTTTTATTTATATATATTTTTGTTTTAATTTCGTTTTTACATTTAAAAACAATTGCATTGCAAGGGAAAAAACTATTGCTTTGGTTGCAATTGTTTGTTAATTCCAGCTCTGGGATTAGAATGAAATCGAAATGCTAGTTGATTACAGCTCTGGATTTAGGATGGCATTTAAATGTTGGTTGATTACAGCTTCGGATTTAGGACGGCATTTAAATGTTGGTTGATTACAGCTCTGGATTTATTATGAACTCCAGATGCTGGTTGATATAATCTCTGGGTTTGATGTGTAAAAGTCAGCTGCGTGAAGCACATGTAATCCTTTGAGTGTTTTTTACTCATAAATAAAAGAGAATCTTCTCACAATCTCCTGTCGTCTTCAGTAGTGATAGTGAGGCCAAACTTCACCACGTGCTTGAGGGCCATGGCCACACCCACCACGTGCTTGAGGGCCATGGCCACACCCACCACGTGCTTGAATGCCATGGCCACACCCACCACGTGCTTGAGTGCCTTGGCCGCACCCACCACGTGCTTGAATGCCATGGCCACACCCACCACGTGCTTGAGGGCCATGGCCACACCCACCACGTGCTTGAGGGCTATGGCCACACCCACCACGTTCTTACGGACCATGGCCACACCCACCACGTGCTTGAGGGCCATAGCCACACCCACCACGTAATTGAGTGCCATGGCCACACCCACCACGTGCTTGAGTGCCATGGCCACACCCACCACGTGCTTGAGTGCCATGGCCACACCCACCACGTGCTTGAGGGCTATGGCCACACCCACCACGTTCTTACGGACCATGGCCGCACCCACCACGTGCTTGAGGGCCATGGCCACACCCACCACGTTCTTACGGACCATGGCCACACCTTGGCAAGGAGCTCTAGTTAAAACTATTGAAGATTTTGCGTTATAAAAAGAACGAACTTGTCAACATTTTGTTGGTAAAGCTGAAAGCGTGATGACACGTCATGAGGGGAGGCGGGTTTATGAGGGTGTGGGATCATGAGGATTGGAGTCATGAGAGAGGAGGGATTATGAGGGAGTGGGACCCCTCATTCTCATGAGGGTACAGGGAATTCTCGTACAGGGTACGAGAATTTCTTTACACGTTTCCACCTGTGTCCTCTATAACTCTACTTCTTCTTACTGTATAGAGGCTGTCAGGGCTCACACTCTTAATTCTTCCAGTACCTTGTATGGGGAGATCATGTCCCATCTATTTATGTTCTCCTTCAAGGGTTGTGAGGTCTAGTTTACTTAACCTATCCGCGAAGTTCAGCACTTTTAGCTCTGGCACCAATCTTGCTGCTGCAATCCTGTGTACTTTTCCAGTTTGGATTTATGCTTCACAAGATGTGGATTGCAGGTCTGTACTCAGGTGGTGATAGTGGTGGTAAGTAGTGGAGGAAGTGGTGGTGGTGGTCGTAGTGGTAGTGTTGGAGGTAGTGGTGGTGGTGGTCGTGGTGGTAGTGGTGGAGGTAGTGGTGGAGGTAGTGGTGGTGGTGGTAGTGGTGGAGGTAGTGGTGGTGGTAGTGTTGGAGGTAGTGGTGGTGGTAGTGGTGGAGGTAGTGGTGGTAGTAGTGAAGGAAGTAGTGGTAGTGGTGGAGGTAGTGGTGGTGGGATTTGTGCCATTGGAGATGGTGACAGTGGAAATGGTGGTAGTAATGGTGATACTAGAGGTGGTGACAGTGCAGGTAGTTAGAGCCTTCTGTAACAAGAGAACAAGAGAAAACACTTCCTCTCCCCCTATCACTATAGACCAATATATAGTGATCACTATAGATCACTATAGACCAATGTTTCTGCCCTGTACACTGGCTACACAAAACATTTAACACACACAGATTTTGCTGAAAGGAACAAGTTTCTGCAGATATTTAAAACGATAGTTAATATTAAACTATCCCAAAGCAAGAGCAAAAAATTCAGACTTGCTCGCCAACAAGCTCTAATAATTTGCATAAATTTGTAGTCTTTCATTATCTTAAATATTTATGTGATATGTAAAAAAATGTGTTTGGATTTTTTGGTTAATTATGCAAGTAATTTAGATGGAATGTGTGGGAGAGGGGGAACCAGCAGGCAAGGAAAACCAGTCTTCAGTAGAGTACAATGGTCTACCAGGCTGAGGTAAACCACTTTACTACTCAATTGTCTGATATTTCATAATTCAACTTAATGCCCAACCTTTTTTTTTTTACACTGTCGACCAAAACGCAAAATTTCTGGGGCTTTAGTGAAATTTAAATCACGGCGATATTGGTGTTTTTTTCGGACCAATGCGCATTAGCCTCAATGGTACGAAAGGTTTGAGAGTACAGGTTAGATAAGAACACTTTCAAGCCACCTGTATTTTGGTCTGAATTTTTTCTATTTTCCTGTTAAAAATTGGGGAAGGTAAAATTTCATGCTCCTAACACGTAATAGGGAAGGAGAGAGGTCTCATGCCCTGGCTTACACGAAACATTTTATGAAGATTCTGACGAAAAAATGTATTTTTGTTTTTAGTCAAGATATTTTGTGGTGACTTTAAAAGTGACTCTTCATCCTTATTACCAGGAACGTCTCACAGGATTTAACTCTACGAGGGAGCTTGTTGACAGGATTCCTCATAGAGATCAATCCTGTTTAACTGACAGGACGGCAGCTTATCTAACTCTTCAACGTTTGATCACTGTTTTTTGTTGAATATTCTCCTGTTTATTATTCTATTCATCCTATTTACTACTCTCTTCTACTGCCCAAATACTTACACTGGGCGATAGAGCGACGGTCTCGCTTCATGCAAATCAGCGCTCAATCCCAGATCCTCTAAGTAGTTGGCCACTATTCCCTCCATCTGTCCCTTCCCAAATCCCAATCCTCATATTTTTCCAAGTGATATATATGGTTGTAATGGATTAGCCATTTCTCCTGATAATTATCTACCTTACTTCCCCATACACCACTTTCCCCCCTCCCACACACACACACACACACACACACACACACACACACACACACACACACACACACACACACACACACACACACACACCTGTCTCCCAACCAGGTTCCAAAGTTTCCACGTGACTTGCCTGGCTAATTACCACCGACGCAAGGCTCATAACGCATCAAACGCACGCCTTAATTGCATAATTAATACTCATTAAGTGAACTTATTTTATGCTTATATAATGCTCTAAAATAAGATTTTTAATATGAAGTCCTGATTAATATGTACCGAACCGCTTCGGATGGTAAAGAATATTTTCAAAGGGGGTTAAAATTTCACTGAGTGTTTTATCCAAGGTTTAATTTTTTACATTTCATTTGGTTGGTTTATCTGGATGGAGGACACAGTTATCAGGGTAAGGACATGGTTATCAGGGGAAGGACATGGTTATCTGGATGAAGGATATCCATATGAAGAAACTGTTATCCTTTTGTCTCTTATTCTAAGCTCTCTTTATCATCCATCTGTCATTCTCTCTCTCTCTCTCTCTCTCTCTCTCTCTCTCTCTCTCTCTCTCTCTCTCTCTCTCTCTCTCTCTCTCTCTCTCTCTCTCTCTTTCTCTCTCTCACTCTCTCTCTCTCTCTCTCTCTCTCTCTCTCTCTCTCTCTCTCTCTCTCTCTCTCTCTCTCTCTCTCTCTCTCTCTCTCTCTCTCTCTCTCTCTCCCCTCAGGTCTATCGTACTGTCACGGACAGGGAGACAGAACTGTTAGTGCTGGCTGGATGCAGCCTCGGTGTCGTGTGTTAATTAAGGGAGGTTGTCTCTGATGACAACAAGAGGTGCGTCCTTAACAGACAGCAACACCTGGTGCGTCAATGAGACGCAGCAACACCTCGTTAGTCAAGGATGACGCAGCAACGCAGGATGCGTCAAGAATAAGGAGGTATGGAAGCCAAGGGTTTACCATAAGGTATGGGAGTTATGTTGAAGGGCGAAGTTTACAAGGCAAGAAAAGATAATGAAGTATAACTATAATTGATTATTATTTCCTCTAGCCGAAGGTAACGGTGAAGAAGCTGAATTCTAAATGATTGGAAGTAACTCTACCCTGGCAAATAGAAACTAAAAAATAATTAGTAACCCGAAATAAAAAATTAAAACAACATTCTTGAAGTAAAGTTTCCTTTGTGATAGAACTCTTGGTGGAGGAATTAGCAGCATCGTCTTAATCTCACGTGAAATGTTCTCTCCTGAGACAGATGAGACAGTGACATAATGTGACAGATGGCAGAGGGACATAATGGGACAAAATGTGACAGATGAGCCACAGTGAGCTGTGGTCCAGAGACGATAGGCGGTATATGTTATTCTGACGAAACAAGTACGCCTGTATTGTCGCCTCTACTCTGAACAGGTTGGCGAGAGAGACGTGACTTATCTGGGGCCGGGGTTCGAGGCGCGGCTCCTGAAGGTGGCTTTCTGCTGGAGTGTGCAAGAGATGATACCCAGAGGGCACTGGCTGAGAAAACTGGAAACCATTCATCTTACCAATCGAGTTTGATCTATAACTCCATTGATCATGGAGTTATACATCAAACACACACACACACACACATACACACACACACACACACACACACACACACACACACACACACACACACACACACACACACACACACACACACACACGGCGTCATGGCAGAGTGGATAGCACTGAGGGGGGTGTCGTAGTCCTATGGGCCCGGGTTCGATTCCCGGCCGAGGCAGAAGCATATCGGTATAGATTTTTGGATTCAAACGTATGGGTTCTACTAGCAGTATATAGGATGAAGAAATGGTGCCCAATCACTTGGACGGTCGGGGATTGAACGCCGACCTACATGAAGCGAGACCGTCGCTCTATCGTCCAGCCCAAGTGGTTAGGTATGTGTGACAGAGAAAAATATTTTATGGAAATGATAGAGTAAAATAGTTTGGGGAGTCAGTACATTTGTTCAGTTCAACAACCGATGGTTACAAATTCGGGGTCCAAGAGCTAACGGCTCGATCCTGCAAGCGCCCACATAGACAATACAAATAGCACACAAACACTTGATTGATTGATAAAGATTAAGCCAACCAAGAGGTGGCACGAGCATGAATAACCCGTAAGTGGTACAACACACCCACTTATGATCTGAACCATTCACAATGCCATCATCTTAGCCACTGAGAGCCCTCCATTTTGCTATATGCCTGAAGCATATAACACACTGTGGAAACACAATGGCCTTGCCAAGTCACCTGTTTGTGGCCGTGTTGTCACTTGTGTTACAAACTTGCAATATCCGAACAAAGGAAACTCGACGCGACCTATTGGCCGGCCATTGCAATTTTTACCAACTATTTTCTCCCTCCTATTTTTCTATTTATCTTATCTATGTTAAAAGTTCCCAAATACTTTGCTTATTCGATGGCACTTTATACTTATTTCCATACTTATAACCCTATTTTCGCCAGTGTACCTATTTCTTATATATTATAATTCTTTTAAATTTGAATTCACTGCTTCGAGTTCCTCAAATTATGATTTTTTGATCCCTATTTATGTCTACCTTACTAAGCCCTTCATTAATAGGTCCACCTGAGTCACGTCTCCTCTGACCTTATTCCTCTAGTGAGAATATCTAATTAACCGAATTAATTTTCATAAGGAACGTTCCTGATGTCCCGGGTGAACTTAATCGCCGTTCTCAGTATCTGTGTAATTCATCATTATCATGCAGGCGATGAGTCACAATAACGTGGCGGAAATATGTTGACCAAACCACACACTAGAAGGTGAAGGGACGACGACGTTTCGGTCCGTCCTGGACCATTCTCAAGACGATTGAGAATGATGAGGATGATCATGATGATTATCCTCATCATCTAGGAGACACAAACACGCGCGCAGCAGCGAAGGAGTTATATAAGAACACTATTAAGGCTTAGCCAGCGAGTTGTGACGCCTTAAGACACATTAACTTCCTTGGCGGCTGGAAGACCCCTCACACGGCCCATATTCTTAGCCAAGCGAGCTTCACTATTTCCCCATCTTACGGGCTATTCATGCCCGTGCCACCACTTGGGTGGCGCTACCACTAGGGCGGCGCTACTACTAGGGCAAGGCTCGCCACCACCCCTTACCACTAGGGCAGGGGTCACCACCACCCCTACCACTAGGGCAGGGGTCACCACCACCCCCTACCACTAGGGCAGGGGTCACCACCACCCCTACCACTAGGGCAGGGGTCACCACCACCCCTACCACTAGGGCAGGGGTCACCACCACCCCCTACCACTAGGGCAGGGGTCACCACCACCCCCTTCCACTAGGGCAAGGGTCACCACCACCCCCTACCACTAGGGCAGGGGTCACCACCACCCCCTACCACTAGGGCAGGGGTCACCACCACCCCCTACCACTAGGGCAGGGGTCACCACCACCCCCTACCACTAGGGCAGGGGTCACCACCACCCCCTACCACTAGGGCAGGGGTCACCACCACCCCCTACCACTAGGGCAGGGGTCACCACCACCCCCTACCACTAGGGCAGGGGTCACCACCACCCCCTACCACTAGGGCAGGGGTCACCACCACCCCCTACCACTAGGGCAGGGGTCACCACCACCCCCTACCACTAGGGCAGGGGTCACCACCACCCCTACAACTAGGGCAGGGGTCACCACCACCCCCTACCACTAGGGCAGGGGTCACCACCACCCCTACCACTAGGGCAGGGGTCACCACCACCCCTACCACTAGGGCAGGGGTCACCACCACCCCCTACCACTAGGGCAGGGGTCACCACCACCCCTACCACTAGGGCAGGGGTCACCACCACCCCTACCACTAGGACAGGGGTCACCACCACCCCCTACCACTAGGACAGGGGTCACCACCACCCCCTACCACTAGGGCAGGGGTCACCACCACCCCCACCACTAGGGCAGGGGTCACCACCACCCCCTACCACTAGGACAGGGGTCACCACCACCCCCTACCACTAGGGCAGGGGTCACCACCACCCCCTACCACTAGGGCAGGGGTCACCACCACCCCTACAACTAGGGCAGGGGTCACCACCACCCCTACCACTAGGGCAGGGGTCACCACCACCCCCTACCACTAGGGCAGGGGTCACCACCACCCCTACCACTAGGGCAGGGGTCACCACCACCCCTACCACTAGGGCAGGGGTCACCACCACCCCCTACCACTAGGGCAGGGGTCACCACCACCCCCTTCCACTAGGGCAAGGGTCACCACCACCCCCTACCACTAGGGCAGGGGTCACCACCACCCCCTACCACTAGGGCAGGGGTCACCACCACCCCCTACCACTAGGGCAGGGGTCACCACCACCCCCTACCACTAGGGCAGGGGTCACCACCACCCCCTACCACTAGGGCAGGGGTCACCACCACCCCCTACCACTAGGGCAGGGGTCACCACCACCCCCTACCACTAGGGCAGGGGTCACCACCACCCCCTACCACTAGGGCAGGGGTCACCACCACCCCCTACCACTAGGGCAGGGGTCACCACCACCCCCTACCACTAGGGCAGGGGTCACCACCACCCCTACAACTAGGGCAGGGGTCACCACCACCCCCTACCACTAGGGCAGGGGTCACCACCACCCCTACCACTAGGGCAGGGGTCACCACCACCCCTACCACTAGGGCAGGGGTCACCACCACCCCCTACCACTAGGGCAGGGGTCACCACCACCCCTACCACTAGGACAGGGGTCACCACCACCCCCTACCACTAGGGCAGGGGTCACCACCACCCCCACCACTAGGGCAGGGGTCACCACCACCCCCTACCACTAGGGCAGGGGTCACCACCACCCCCTACCACTAGGGCAGGGGTCACCACTACCCCCTACCACTAGGGCAGGGGTCACCATCACCCCCTACCACTAGGGCAGGGGTCACCATCACCCCCTACCACTAGGGCAGGGGTCACCACCACCCCCTACCACTAGGGCAGGGGTCACCACCACCCCTACAACTAGGGCAGGGGTCATTAATCTCCATCAATCAATCAATTTTCCCATCCGCAGCCGGAGGGTGCTGGGATGAGAGGCCTTGTGACGATTATTTTTAAGCACCCTTGACGAATGTCTTACTGGTGGGACATGTGACTGAAGGCAGGATGGGTGCTTCTGGCGGGGAGTTATATGGAGACATTAATGGAGACACGTAGAGCTAACTGAGGCTCGCCTGTGAACATCCCACTTGCTTCTCGTTCACGTCGTTCACGTCGTTCACGTCGTTCACCACCACTGAAGCTCACAAAAACTTTGCCAGCTGTGTGGCTGGTGGCAGCACGCTGAGTTGACTCGTTAAACCATTTCCTTCTGGGAAGTGAGATCCAGCCGCTGCTGGCCACAAAATACGAGGTTTTTTTTTACATGTTGTGTGCCAACTGGCGCGCTGATTTACTGGTTCACTCTTGGAGGTCTGACTGTAGCGACAGTCACTAACTGGCTAGCTGTGTCTTGTGGGTCTGTGTGGCGAGAGCGGTCACACTCACTCATGCTTGTCACGTTGTAAATACACACTGTGGGTCCCCGGTGGAGGTGAGCATGAAGATAGTCCACCTACAATCCCCCGAGACACCGAGATAGTCCACCCACAATCCCACCAGACACCGAGATAGTCCACCCACAATCCCACCAGACACCGAGATAGTCCACCCACAATCCCCCCGAGAAACCGAGATAGTCCTCCACCCACAATTCCCCCGAGACACCGAGATAGTCCACCCACAATCCCCTGAGACACCGAGATAGTCCACCCACAATCCCACCAGACACCGAGATAGTCCTCCACCCACAATACCCCGAGACACCGAGATAGTCCTCCACCCACAATACCCCGAGACACCGAGACAGTCCACCCACAATCCCCTGAGACACCGAGATAGTCCACCCACAATACCACCAGACACCGAGATAGTCCACCCACAATCCCCCGAGACACCGAGATATTGCATTCCACAATCCCACCAGACACCGAGATAGTCCACCCACAATCCCACCAGACACCGAGATAGTCCTCCATCCACAATCCCCCGAGACACCGAGACAGTCCACCCACAATCCCCTGAGACACCGAGATAGTCCTCCACCCACAATACCCCGAGACACCGAGACAGTCCACCCACAATCCCCTGAGACACCGAGATAGTCCTCCACCCACAATCCCCCGAGACACCGTAATATTACACATCATTACGTCAATATACAACGGTACAGATAAGTTGTGTTCCTGCAGTTGAGTCCCAAAACTAACAGTTTAATATCACTCCACACGCCAGGGACACGGTCTCCGCCCCCTTGTATTACATCAGAGTGCGAGAGAGAGAAACAAAGGCGTTCTATATTTCTCCATGACAACGTTGATCAAAAAAAATGAATCAACAGCGTTAATATTCGCTGAGAACCCAGCACTCGGAGGTAGGGTCGACAGTCAAGGGGCTGACATTATAACACTTCTCAATGATCCAATTAACCTCAGGACAGAGCGGTTAGGTTCGTCCTGACAACAGCGTTGGTCATATTGTCATTATGGTATTGGCTCTTCCACGACACCACCCTCAGAGGATCAACACATTAACTCGGGATCAACCAATTCTAAAACGGAGCTTGCTCAGTCCCTCCTTTACGACATCAAATTAGTGGTTAGGTAATTATGAGGAGAGCGATGAGCAAGGATGATAATAATTGCACTTTTAATTAGTGGGAGAAATAGTGACTCTTATGTAAAACTAATTACGGACTCTCACATTAGCAGGTGACCATATCTGTCACTGGAACAGATCGGCAGGATGATTGGGACCTATTTATTGCTAGGTGGACAGAAACGTCAGGTGAAAGAAACTTTGCCCATTGGTTTCTGCCTGGGCTGGGAATTGAACTCAGGCCCTCTTAGACTACGACCCCCTCGCGCTGTCTATTCGCCTGTGAGGCCCTGTGTGTGTGTGTGTGTGTGTGTGTGTGTGTGTGTGTGTGTGTGTGTGTGTGTGTGTGTGTGTGTGTGTGTGTGTGTGTGTGTGTGTACTAAATTGTCCTCACCTATTTATGCCTGCAGGATCGACCATTGACTCTTGGATCCCGCCTTTCTAACCACCTGTTTATAGCAATGGCTCCTGTCCTATTTCCCTATCATATCTAGTTTTAAATTTATGAATAGTGTTTGATCCACAACCTGCTCCTGCTCCTTAAGTTCATTCCATTTTCCCACTACTCTCACGCTAAACGAAAACTTGTTAACATCCCTGTAACTCATCTGAGTTTCCAGCTTCCACCCATGTCCCCGTGTGTGTGTGTGTGTGTGTGTGTGTGTGTGTGTGTGTGTGTGTGTGTACTCACCTATTTGTGCTTCGTAAATATCGTGTGTGTGTGTGTGTGTGTGTGTGTGTGTGTGTGTGTGTGTGTGTGTGTGTGTGTGTGTGTGTGTGTATGTGTGTGTTTAACGGACATTACTGGAAATCATCCGTATGTGCGTGTGTAACCGGACACTCGAGGACGTTAATCCTGACTCAACCTGTATTCATTTATCCACCTCTTCAAATTTACGTACGTCTTCCCTTCTAGCTTCCTCTGTCGGCACCTACCCACCTTCCTGAGTGAATTTGGCCATACTGAGACCTGGTCGAAAGTAAATTTAAGGGGGCATATCATTCTAAATCGTTATAAATTAAAAGTTGTTCAATTTGCTTATAATTTTTTTTATGAAATGGGTATAGAAAGGGCTGCAACTGGTCTAAGTTTCACCATCACACCCTAAACAGAAAAGGAGAAAAAAAATACACAACGTATTATGCAACGAATGTTCAACATTCTCAAATAATCTCAGGGAACACATGTGTCAACTAAAATGTCTATTATGTGCTGTAGAAGCACAAACTCTTGTAATAATTGTAATATGTATGTGCAATATATTTATATTTATTGTTTTTTTTTTCTTTTTTTTTTTTTTTTCTTTTTTTTTGGACAATATTTTTTTCTCGTTTGTTATCAAGGGATTTGCATGAAACTTGCACACCTTGCTCAATGGATGCCTATCTGCAAGGGTGCCAATTATGAACGAAATCTGTCGAAGTCAAGCTCAGCTACAGGTGGCCGAACTTGGATCTTTATTTTACTCTGGAAAGTAATTTACACCTTCAAATTACTTCAGAGCTTTCATTTATTAATCGATTTACATGCAAATTACAGCTTATATGTAGCGTTTGTGCTTCTACAGAATCTAGTAGACATTTTAGTCAAAAGTCTATTTGTTGATTTTATAAAAATTTATAAATATCATATATTGCATATTTTTTTAGAAGGGTAACTTTGAAAAATTATATTATTGCACTAAACACTTTTTTGATAAAACTGATCACTAGAATCCTTTATTATGTGCTTAATTTAATATCTGAGTGTTATAGAAATGATTTTAGTTGACACATGTGTTCCCTGAAACTATTTGAAAATTCGTTGCATAATTCGTTGTTTATTTTTTTTCTCCTTTTCTGTTTAGGGTGTGATGATGAAACTTATACCAGCTGCAGCCCTTTCTATAACCATTACACTAAAAAAATTTATAAGCAAATTGAACCACTTTTAATTTTACATTGATATGCCACCTTAATTAACAACATGTTAGCTTGTATGTATATGAACTATGCTAACCTTGATAAACTTAATTGTGATTGGAGGAAAATGTTCAATAAGTATCTTGGGTGCCAATCCTGAAACTCAATGCAATCTGTTGCCTGGCCTGATGTCCACACCCACACTTGATGAAATGAATCACAACAAGTTTGTCTGAAGGGAATCGTCCATCCGGGTAACTGAGTCAGAAATATAGACGTGTTAAATGCATCTGGCTTGATAGGTTAGGAGGATTGCTTGCGTTCGTACGTTTCTGGTTAATCAAAACAGATGCGTTTTCTAATGTTTGTGCTTATTTAAACAGTTTCTTTTTATGTTTGTGGTTAAATAAAAAAGTTGCCTATTTTTACGGAGTAGCAAAGAGAACGAGCTGAATTCATACACATTAACCAACAAGTATTATTCCCATATACAACTTATACTCAGTATACTAAGTATACTCAGTCCCGTATACTTGACTCAGACCAGAGATAATTTCAGAGTTGTGAAGACAAAGACGACTTTTACACCATTCTCGTTCTCGGATGTAGAAGCAACGAGAAATTTTTTGGATCTTCAAAATTAAATTAAATTCGAAAGCACAACATAAAGTGTCTCGTCATATAATTCAGTTTCCAGGGAATTACGACTTGTGTCTGGCGAGGTATGTTGGTCTCTTGCTTCAGACGTGGTGGTGAGGTATGTTGGTCTCTTGCTTCAGACGTGGTGGTGAGGTATGTTGGTCTCTTGCTTCAGACGTGGTGGTGAGGTATGTTGGTCTCTTGCTTCAGACGTGATGGTGAGGTATGTTGGTCTCTTGCTCCAGACGTGGTGGTGAGGTATGTTGGTCTCTTGCTTCAGACGTGGTGGTGAGGTATGTTGGTCTCTTGCTTCAGACGTGGTGGTGAGGTATGTTGGTCTCTTGCTCCAGCCGTGGTGGTGAGGTATGTTGGTCTCTTGCTCCAGACGTGGTGGTGAGGTATGTTGGTCTCTTGCTCCAGCCGTGGTGGTGAGGTATGTTGGTCTCTTGCTTCAGACGTGGTGGTGAGGTATGTTGGTCTCTTGCTTCAGACGTGGTGGTGAGGTATGTTGGTCTCTTGCTCCAGACGTGGTGGTGAGGTATGTTGGTCTCTTGCTTCAGACGTGGTGGTGAGGTATGTTGGTCTCTTGCTTCAGACGTGGTGGCGAGGTATGTTGGTCTCTTGCTTCAGACGTGGTGGCGAGGTATGTTGGTCTCTTGCTTCAGACGTGGTGGTGAGGTATGTTAGTCTCTTGCTTCAGACGTGGTGGTGAGGTATGTTGGTCTCTTGCTTCAGACGTGGTGGTGAGGTATGTTGGTCTCTTGCTTCAGACGTGGTGGCGAGGTATGTTGGTCTCTTGCTTCAGACGTGGTGGTGAGGTATGTTGGTCTCTTGCTTCAGACGTGGTGGTGAGGTATGTTGGTCTCTTGCTTCAGACGTGGTGGTGAGGTATGTTGGTCTCTTGCTTCAGACGTGGTGGCGAGGTATGTTGGTCTCTTGCTTCAGACGTGGTGGCGAGGTATGTTGGTCTCTTGCTTCAGACGTGGTGGTGAGGTATGTTGGTCTCTTGCTTCAGACGTGGTGGTGAGGTATGTTGGTCTCTTGCTTCAGACGTGGTGGTGAGGTATGTTGGTCTCTTGCTTCAGACGTGGTGGCGAGGTATGTTGGTCTCTTGCTTCAGACGTGGTGGTGAGGTATGTTAGTCTCTTGCTTCAGACGTGGTGGTGAGGTATGTTGGTCTCTTGCTTCAGACGTGGTGGTGAGGTATGTTGGTCTCTTGCTTCAGACGTGGTGGCGAGGTATGTTGGTCTCTTGCTTCAGACGTGGTGGCGAGGTATGTTGGTCTCTTGCTTCAGACGTGGTGGTGAGGTATGTTGGACTCTTGCTTCAGACGTGGTGGTGAGGTATGTTGGTCTCTTGCTTCAGACGTGGTGGCGAGGTATGTTGGTCTCTTGCTTCAGACGTGGTGGTGAGGTATGTTGGTCTCTTGCTTCAGACGTGGTGGTGAGGTATGTTGGTCTCTTGCTTCAGACGTGGTGGTGAGGTATGTTGGTCTCTTGCTTCAGACGTGGTGGTGAGGTATGTTGGTCTCTTGCTTCAGACGTGGTGGCGAGGTATGTTGGTCTCTTGCTTCAGACGAGGTGGCGAGGTATGTTGGTCTCTTGCTTCAGACGTGGTGGTGAGGTATGTTAGTCTCTTGCTTCAGACGTGGTGGTGAGGTATGTTGGTCTCTTGCTTCAGACGTGGTGGTGAGGTATGTTGGTCTCTTGCTTCAGACGTGGTGGCGAGGTATGTTGGTCTCTTGCTTCAGACGTGGTGGTGAGGTATGTTAGTCTCTTGCTTCAGACGTGGTGGTGAGGTATGTTGGTCTCTTGCTTCAGACGTGGTGGTGAGGTATGTTGGTCTCTTGCTTCAGACGTGGTGGTGAGGTATGTTGGTCTCTTGCTTCAGACGTGGTGGTGAGGTATGTTGGTCTCTTGCTTCAGACGTGGTGGTGAGGTATGTTGGTCTCTTGCTTCAGACGTGGTGGTGAGGTATGTTGGTCTCTTGCTTCAGACGTGGTGGTGAGGTATGTTGGTCTCTTGCTTCAGACGTGGTGGTGAGGTATGTTGGTCTCCTGCTTCAGACGTGGTGGTGAGGTATGTTGGTCTCTTACTTCAGACGTGGTGGCGAGGTATGTTGGTCTCTTGCTTCAGACGTGGTGGTGAGGTATGTTGGTCTCTTGCTTCAGACGTGGTGGTGAGGTATGTTGGTCTCTTACTTCAGACGTGGTGGCGAGGTATGTTGGTCTCTTACTTGAGATGTTGTGGTGAGGTATGTTGGTCTCTTGCTTCAGACGTGGTGGCGAGGTATGTTGGTCTCTTGCTTCAGACGTGGTGGTGAGGTATGTTGGTCTCTTGCTTCAGACGTGGTGGCGAGGTATGTTGGTCTCTTACTTGAGATGTTGTGGTGAGGTATGTTGGTCTCTTACTTGAGATGTTGTGGCGAGGTATGTTGGTCTCTTGCTTCAGATGTTGTGGTGAGGTATGTTGGTCTCTTGCTCCAGCCGTTATGGCCACTCCGCTAATGCTTTTCCTTTTTTCAGGAAAAATAGCATTTGCATGTTAATGAAAATTAATATATATGATTGATTGATGCCTGATGATTGACAGGTAAGTTCTGTGTGTTTTCTGAGTTTGTGTACATGCTTACCTAGTTGTGCTTCGGCTCTTTGGTCCCGCCTCTCAACTGTCAATCATCTGGTGAACAGGATCCTGAGCCTATTGGGCTCTGTTATATCTACATTTGAAACTGTGTATGGAGTCAGCCTCCACCACATCATCTCCCTCGCGATGATTTTTTTAGAAAAATTCTTTCTAATATGTCTGTTATTTATTTGGGAACTCAGTTTCCACCTGTGTCCCCCTAGTGCGAGTACCACTCATACTGTCTACCTGTCTGTCTGTTTGTCTTTCTGTCTGCTTGAGTATGTGTTTATTAGTACTTATGGGCATGTAGGAATAGCTCCTGGGCCCGCCTCTTCACACTAGAATGACTTATGCAACTTTATTCCTAATTTTACACTATACTGTCATATCTAGTTTTGAATTTGTAAATTGTATTCTACCCAAGCATGAAGTCGTGCAGACATCTGCACGAGCCTAATACACACACACACACACACACACACACACACACACACACACACACACACACACACACACACACACACACACACACACACACACACTGAACGAGAGGTTACTTACACCTCCTTATTTTATCTATTTCCAGTATCCGTCTCTGATTTCTCCTTCCAATTTTCTGTGCCTGAAATAGGGTATTTGTTCAACTTGCTCACTTCTTCTCAATGTATTATGATACAATCGCTTCTGATTTTCTTTGGCCATAGTTATCTGAATTGGAAACTCATTTTTTTAGCATAGCTTCATAGCATAAATGTCACAATTTATATGACATTTATGCTATGAATACACATCGTCTCCAGGGGACGCTGGAGAAGTCGTCCATGATGGGAAGGTCGTCCATGGTAGCCAGTGGGGTCGTGTGCGTGACGACAAGTCAGTGTACACTTAGCTACCCTACACTTAGTGTAGGGTAGCTAAGTGTACACTCCCTCGCGTGTACAAGGGTCGTGCGGTCCACCATTACAGGGATGTAATTTCGAACAGACACGTAAGGAATTTTTTTTTGACGAAGGTTAAACAATAATAGCCATAATTGTGTGTACTCTGAAATATGCGAAAAATATATATAAATATTTACAACTGTTTATCATTGTTCTTGTAGGGGGTATATTTCATTATATTAGTGTTTGTTTAATGCGTGTTCCTAATGGGTGAGGGGAAGAGAACTATCAAGGGGGGGGGGGGGGAAGCGCCAAGCCATTACGACTATATAGCAATGAGAATGGGTCAGGATAAGGATTTGGGATTGGACGGGGGGAAGGAATGGTGCCCAACCACTTGGATGATCGGGGATTGAACGCCGACCTGCAGGAAGCGAGACCGTCGCTCTACCGTCCAGCCCAAGTGGTAGTGGCTGAGGGATAATGTACATTAGTGTTCAGACTATTTCATTATACTGTGTATGTCCGATCGTGGGTGTCGCAAAATTGACAATTTTCGCATAGTTTAATAGATAATGTGTGGATGTTACATACGTTTCTGTAGGCAGGCATGTACATATGTGTTTTATGATGAAGTCCTTCTTCATGAGGAGAGATGCAAGTGAGGTGGTCTATGAGGGGTTTCCTCACAGGGAGAGACGCAAGTAGGGTGGACAATGAGGGCTCCCTCACAAGGAGACACGCAAGTGAGGAGGACAATGAGGACTCCCTCACAAGGAGAGATGCAAGTGAGGTGGTCTATGAGGGGCTTCCTCACAAGGAGAGATGCAAGTGATGTGGTTAATGAGGGCTCCCTCACAAGAAGAGACGCAAGAGAGGAGGACAATGAGGACTCCCTCACAAGGAGACACGCCAGTGAAGGAGGACAATGAGGGCTCCCTCACAAGGAGAGACGCAAGTGAGGTGGTCATTCTCCCTCACAAGAAGTGATCCAAGACTCAAAGAACTATACTCAAGACTATAACGTTAACAATGTTGCAATATAATCATTGCAAAAATACTTGGAAATCAGTGTGAAGCAGCAATTTACAGAATGTATAACTAAGCTGATAATTAACCAAAACATACATACTTTATTAACTAATATTATACATAGTATTATGTATAATAATAGTATTCAATACATGTAATGAATCCCAGGATTGCTGCAGATAATTCTACAGAAAAGTGTAGAATTAATTTTTAACGAATAATAATAATTTGAATTATTATTATTCAAATTCAGAAGTGAACATGTCCTGCAAAACTACATTTATACAGTGTTTAAGCATAGAGTAGAGGTAGATTCCTCGCTACTACTGATAATTAGTGTCACAGTACTGAATTATAACCTATAATTCAAAGTATCTTCTAAGCTTTAGACCCAAAATTATATATGAACATAGTTAATACAGTAAGATGCAAAAGACTTAATAACCCATAAGACAGTTCCTACTTATATCCACCTAAACGCTTACATATGTGAGTGTAACCTACTCTTGAAACAATAAAGGAGTCTCACATCTATTATTCGGTAATTTGTCCAATATATCAACAACCCTGTTACCAAACTACCATTTATCCCAGGTCTTTCCTGGGTCGCCTTGCTATATATATATTATATATATATATATATATATATATATATATATATATATATATATATATATATATATATATATGTGTGTGTGTGTGTGTGTGTGTGTGTGTGTGTGTGTGTTTATTAATCACGAAAATTAACACGTGATGAAAAATGTGACAGTGTCAGACCACGGAGGAAGAATTGAAACAGGAATTTCCTTAAGTACTTTCGTATATTAAAACATCTTCAGAATGATGATAAATTCATCAATTCATCATTAATACATCATTCCTTCTTAAGATATATTAATATACGAAAGTACTTAAGGAAATTCCAGTTTCAATTCTTCCTCCATGGTCTGACACTGTCATATATATATAAGAAATTATTTAAAGTCGTTAAGTGAAAAAAACACAGATGTACCTACAAAGTCAGTACGAAATAAGTCGGACATAACATGGTCCAGTATATAAGCCCGCATCAAGAGGCTTTGAAACTCAGTTAAAAATGAAATGCGGCGCTGTATGGCCAGCAGAGCGCTTTGATAAAGAGTCACAAAGCAGTGTGTTTCAAAGCTAGAACTCCTTAGTCAAGCATGTAAACAACAGAGGAGTCTTTCTTTCGAAATACAATGTTTAGATATTCACCTTTACATGTGTGTGTGGATGAAGATCAGAGTGTTAACTTTAGAACTATGTCTTCCGGTGGCGCCGTGATTTACACGGTTCTCCCGGGTCAGTTCTAAGAGTTACATATAAATCTTATATATATAACAACAATATTGAAATAGTTTCCTTACTGTCTTGTAGTAGAAGTATCGAAAGAAATTGCCCGAAACGCTAGGCGTACTAGTGGCTTTAGGTATTGTATGTACTAGCTCTATCTATAAATCAGTCAGAATGCTTGTAACTCTGCATCTATGTATGTACTTTTCCTAAATGAAATATTATTATTATTATTATTAAATCTAAAGTTCTAAGCAGCCCATTGAGATCAATCCACCACATTATATTTCTCACTGTCTAATATACAGGTTTAATCTGTTTTATTTACCAGTTAGGAAATAGGGTTACTTCGTGGGTTTAGGAAATAAAAAAACGTTTATTTAGGAAATAAAAAAACGTTTATTTAGGAAATAAAAAAAACGTTTATTTAGGAAATAAAAAAAATGTTTATTTAGGAAATAAAAAAACGTTTATTTAGGAAATAAAAAAACGTTTATTTAGGAAATAAAAAAACGTTTATTTAGGAAATAAAAAAACGTTTATTTAGGAAATAAAAAAACGTTTATTTAGGATATAAAAAAAAACGTTTATTTAGGAAATAAAAAAAACGTTTATTTAGGAAATAAAAAAACTTTATTTAGGAAATAAAAAAACGTTTATTTAGGAAATAAACAATTTTCCCAGATTGCTGAGTAGTTTGTTGAATATTTTATTATTCAGATATTTCCTGTACCTAAACATTTTTTACCGACATAAATTTGATTGGGCTTTTTAAATAACTGCATTTGGCCAGCAATGGAGAAATTGGGAAATTTGTGCAACTAAATCAAATTTTGGAATGACTCGCTATATGTAACAAAATCATCGTCTTCATCGATATTATTCTTCACGAACATCAGCATCTGCAGTAATATTGGCGATGTGGAGCATCATTAACATTATTAGCAACAAACATCAACATCAGAAGGCTTTATTAGCAACAAAAAACATCGACACCCTACAGCAGCACTCCTCTTAAGATATGTTTTCCATAAATAAACAGAAGCAACATCAACAAACAGAAGCAACATCAACTAACAGAAGCACCATCAACTAACAGAAGCAACATCAATAAACAGAAGCAACATCAAACAGAAGCAACATCAACTAACAGAAGCAACATCAACTAACAGAAGCAACATCAATAAACAGAAGCAACATCAACAAACAGAAGCACCATCAACAAACAGAAGCAACATCAACAAACAGAAGCAACATCAACAAACAGAAGCAACATCAACAAACAGAAGCAACATCAACAAACAGAAGCACCATCAACAAACAGAAGCAACATCAACAAACAGAAGCACCATCAACAAACAGAAGCAACATCAACAAACAGAAGCAACATCAACAAACAGAAGCAACATCAACAAACAGAAGCACCATCAACAAACAGAAGCAACATCAACAAACAGAAGCACCATCAACAAACAGAAGCAACATCAACAAACAGAAGCAACATCAACAAACAGAAGCAACATCAACAAACAGAAGCAACATCAACAAACAGAAGCAAAATCAACAGAAGAAAACGCAACCAACAGAAGCCACATCACCAACATGCAGCATCACCAACATTCAGCATCACCAACATGCAGCATCATCTGCATCTATTATCATCGTCAACCATCAGAAGTGGAACAAGGAACAGCAGCCTAAATCTGCAGCATTAATAACAGATATCATCAATAAACAGCATCAGCATCAATGGCGATAGATACAAACATTAGCAAGATGAGAAGGAGCGTCATCAGATATTTTTATCATCAGAAATAGATCATATCTTCGGCCTCATGGTACAAACATCAAACAAACATCATACATAAACAGACATCAACATCAACAAAGGGACATGAACAAAACATCAATATTTCTTCACTGTCTCTGTTATTTAACCTCCACAAAAACTCCTGTCCATTCGATTCCATTTTCCAAGTTTAACGACAATGTAATTTACTGTTAACAATTAAGAACGATTAGGAAGGATTTACAAGTTCAATAACACGTAATGAATTCTGTTTAATGGATTAGATATATTTATTCCACGTTCACTCTGAATTTGCGGTGTGTGGAGGGGTATTGAATTTAGACTTATCCTTTAGACTTTTATCGACTTTAGACTTTTAGACAGATGTAAACGATAGTTAGACTTTAGATGAGTAATTGACATCAACAAAATGCTTTAAAGTTTAATGTTATACCACGGGTCACAGTCTTAATCAATGATCATGAAATGGTGAAGGATTTAGTAGACCTTCAGAGGGGATTTATAATCTGCAAATGTTGGATTTCAAAGCTAGGAAATGAATCACGTACGAAACATTTCACCTAGACAGTTGTGATATTGCGAAATCCTATCTGTACTGCCAGTATTGGGTGTACCGCTGATGTTATCTAGTTCATGTTTGTTGCCTCCTTGCTAGTACTTTGTTTCCGAGCTCCATTCCCAGTTTGCAGTTTGTTCCTGACCACCATCACTTAGACTACAACAACTTCTAAGGCTACCACCACCACCACTGGTACTACCACCATCACTGGTACTACCACCACCAACTCTAATACTACCAAAACCCCCCATTAAGTTCACCACCACAATTATACACCCTACCACCAGGAAATGGTCCCATTTCTAGACTACTAGCAACGATAAAATCTATCAAAGGCTGTAACACTGATATGATCGTCTAACACGAGGGGAGGAGACATGCACACGCACAGTGTGTGTGTGTGTGTGTGTGTGTGTGTGTGTGTGTGTGTGTGTGTGTGTGTGTGTGTGTGTGTGTGTGTGTGTAAAGGTCTCGCCCGCAGCTTAACGCTTACGCACAAGAGTAATACAACTGTCCATTTTGCGCCAGAACAATTTATCTTTTCTAAACTCCCCGCTGGTGCACGGTCGATGAATCTATTACACTTAAGCATTCTTGACGGGGCGATCACGACCTGAAGGAAAAGAAATTTATTTCCGGATACAAGACGAGGTTCGTTGGAATGTTTATCTTGTGTCTAATCGGTCTTGTAGCCGATAACTTTACATGAATTTAACTTTATGCTACAGGGTTCAGTCAGACAGAATCCTGTATGTTTACCTGAAAATAGTCATGTCACTTGAACTTGTGCAGTAAATGAAGCAAGATAATTATGAGTATTTCTTAAAGCTTAAATAAAATCCGAATATTGGGTTCTAATATAATATTAGCACCTAAAAAAAACATGATAGGATACTGTTCCTTTTTGGATGTTCATTTTCAATTGTAATAACCTGTTTTACTCATGAAATTATTTAGTCTTTACACAATATGTTCATGTAAAACTGCTCTTATTACACAATTTTCTCGGTCTTAACCCCACTTACAGTTTCATTCATATGCTGGGGATTTCATCACATTAATCCCGTCAACATCTGCTCCACTGGTTGGAATTTAGAAAATACATTACCAGTAAATTGTAAAAATCTGTATTGCAACTGAGCATATAAATATAAGCCACAATTATGGGAATGCAATTAGATGAATACCTGATATGTGTCACATGTCAGAACTAACAACTCGATTTGAAAATGTATCCTCAGCGATAGTTGTTCAGGAGTCTGTTTACATTTGTTATATAATATAACTCTTATTACAACAGTCACGATAGAGACTTGTGAATCTTGAACCAGCCCATTACTGAATCTTCATAACACCAGCCTTTAAGGTAGAGGGATTTACTGTATCCCCCTAGCACAGGCTTACCTGCAGGCGATGAGTCACAATAACGTGGCTGAAGTATGTTGACCAGACCACACACTAGAAGGTGAAGGGACGACGACGTTTCAGTCCGTCCTGGACCATTCTCAAGTCGACTGCCCTTCTCAATAGAGTCGAGTGCCATTCTCAATCGACTTGAGAATGGTCCAGGACGGACCGAAACGTCGTCGTCCCTTCACCGTCTAGCGTGCGGTCTGCTCAACAGAGACTTGCCTGATTCTGGGATATCATCTACCACAGACATCGTGATGGATCTAGGCTACTCGGGGGCCCTCATAATCCACTACACAGTCATAAGAAAGCAGAGATATATGGAGGGTCTGGGAAGGTCTGGCCCACTCTCATTCAACTAAACTAAAAATCAAGTTGGAATATCTCGTCCAGCAGTTGCATTGTTTATGGAATATGGAATGAACCTTGGGTAAAGCAAGACACGAGAGCTATATTACTGCCAAAGTGGAAAACGCCACAGTCCTAATGGCAGCCGTTGTGTGGTACAGAAAGAGTGCCAAAAACCAAAAAAGTCTTGAGGGAAGCTTCGATTTTTCAAGTCCTTCAGTCCACATTTCGGTTACCTGGTCTGTCGCCAACATCACATTGCACTTAAAATATCACCCTCAAGTCTTGCCATTTGTTCAAAATGCTATATTTTAATACCTGATTGTTCCAGATGAGAGAAAATGGATTTATTGTATAAAGACATGTGTATGCGTTTACATATGTATGTATATTTTATATGTGCTTTAGGGTTAACAAAAATGTTGTTCATTCTCACTGCTTCACTTATTAGATCCTGCCAGAACTTTGTGAGAAACTCGCTTAATATTAAGTTAATCAAAGTTTGTATAGAAGAGAAAATATTAAAAATAGCAATATTAATGATAATAATAATTATATTAATTATAATAATAAGAAAATCATTTTGGAGCAATGAGACGACTCGAACTAACGATCAAGGTATTCCCAGTCCCCACACCTCACCCCTGTACCACGATATGGGATAAATTATTCAACCTGGAATTCCAATGAATCCACAGGAAGTCTGGAATCTTATATACGACTTGAAAATTAAATTAGCTCAGTAACGAACAAATTCGATTTTCTTCTTTTTTGTTTCTGGTACCGTAAACACTAAAAAAAAAATTGACCACAAAAGACAACAGTAAATTAGCATTACTAATTAGCATTACTAATTCCACTAACATGTTCTTACAACTCAACATATAATTTTAATATTATTATTAAAAATAATAATATTAAAATAATTAATAATAATTATTAAATAATTTTAATATTATTATAAATCACTAGTTGCCCATTAAATTCCAATCGAATTTTCTATAATATTCCCAAAAACCTTTAACAAATGAGAGGGACTCGACCCGGGTGCTCGGGTCCCGACCCGTCCAGAACGACTCTTGATAATGGTATTGGTAATCTGGCTTGCAATTTTAATATTATTTGCCAAATTCTGCTACTTTATATTACCATTTATTAAACATAATTGCAGGCGATGAGTCACAATAACGTGGCTAAAGTATGATGACAAGACCACACACTAGAAGGTGAAGGAACGACGACGTTTCGGTCCGTCCTGGACCATTCTCAAGTCGATTGTGAGATTCCTTCACATTCTAGTGTGTGGTCTTGTCATCAAACATAATTCTTTGTTACATTATAAGAAGATCAAACCTGATATGATTGTGCAGACTTTAAATACGTTTGTTAAAAAAAATTACATTTATTTAATGAGCTCTATTGGGGATTAACCTTTGAAAATGTTTATAGAATTGTTATATATCCAAATTCGTGGGATAAATAAGACATAGAATAAGAAACAAAGCAGAAAACTCGTGAATAAGGAGCCGATGAAAAAAATAGCACTTGGAAGGGGTCAGGATAAGGATTTGGGATGGGACGGGGGGAAGGAATGGAACCACTTGGACAGTCGTGGATTGAACGACGACCTGAATGAAGCGAGACCGTCGCTCTACCGTCCAGCCCAAGTGGTTGGACATCAATAAAAATAGAACTTATTTCTGGACAAACATAAACTTATACACGTCATGATAGGAAGTCACAAACACTGAAGCTACACACACACAAAGGGGCCGAGTGGACAGCGCTCTGGGGTCGTAGTCCTAAGGGTCCCAGGTTCGAACCTCGGCGGAGGTAGAAAAGGCCGAGTTTCTTTCACCCTGGCGGCCCTGTTCACCTAACACTAAATAAGTATCTGGTAGTTAAAAGGCTGCTACGGGCTGCTTCTTGGGTGTGCGTGTATGTTAGAGAGTGTAAGTAGTCGAAATAATAGAGGAATAATAAATGTACAAAGACGGTGTCCAAGAGCTAATAACTCGATTCTGCTGATATAAATAGTAAATACACACACACACACACACACACACACACACACACACACACACACACACACACACACACACACACACACACACACACACACACACACACACACACTGACTACACTAGTCAGTAGTTTCAAAGCGTTATATGACAAAGAGTGCTGGGAAGACGGGACACCACGAGCGTAGCTCTCATCCTGTAACTACACTTAGGTAATTACACTTAGGTAATTACACACACCTAAAAACTAAATACAAATTTATCTGAAACGACAAAAGCCAACAAGAGAATGCAATTACTTATCCCGCTGATGAACTCTCTCAGCTCCCAGAACACATCCATACTTGCTAATTAACGTATTCGGGATGACGATAATTGATGATGACCTAATTAGTGAATTGAGCTGCCTCTTAACAAAAGGAGTAGATAAACATATGGCTCGACCAGGAGACCATTAGGGCCCCACAGGGTCCCGCCACGACCTGTACACGACCACTCTTGCTTATAATAGTAGTTACCTTGCTTTAAAATTGTGTCATTTGCCCATTAATCTGTATTATTACCATGTCAATAAGAGAGAGCCTGATTCCCCCTTCCCAGTGCTATATAGTCGTAACTGCTTGGCACTTTCCACTGATGCCATTCCATTCGTCTGTCAGCCTGTCCGTTCAAGGTTGAAGGTTAGACGTTTGCAGCTATTGCTACACCCAACTTTGCAGGGGGAGTGTTCTGCAGTTTGGGACAGTCGTCGACTGGTCAGGGTCGCCCGAATTCACGAGGGAACAGCGTGCCAGAGTCACATTTTGACCCACACGACGATTTTTTTTGGCACTGATTACTGGCTGCACCTAGAGAAATTAATTTGTAAATAAAAATTATAAAGCGAACGGCGCTGTTACTGTGTAATTGTTATAATGGCGTTGTTACTGTGCAGATATTACTATGTATAGCGTTGTTACTGTGCAGATATTACTATGTATAGCGTCGTTACTGTGCAGATATTACTATGTATAGCGTCGTTACTGTGTAGATATTACTATGTATAGCGTCGTTACTGTGTAGATATTACTATGTATAGCGTTGTTACTGTGCAGATATTACTATGTATAGCGTTGTTACTGTGTAGATATTACTATGTATAGCGTCGTTACTGTGTAGATATTACTATGTATAGCGTCGTTACTGTGTAGATATTACTATGTATAGCGTTGTTACTGTGCAGATATTACTATGTATAGCGTTGTTACTGTGCAGATATTACTATGTATAGCGTCGTTACTGTGTAGATATTACTATGTATAGCGTCGTTACTGTGCAGATATTACTATGTATAGCGTCGTTAGTGTGCAGATATTACTATGTATAGCGTCGTTAGTGTGCAGATATTACTATGTATAGCGTCGTTAGTGTGCAGATATTACTATGTATAGCGTCGTTACTGTGTAGATATTACCATGAATAGAGATTACCATGTATATTAATCGATACAATAAGTATTTTTAATTTCCAAAGAGCATTCATGTTGTTTTCTGGATTGTAAATCTATATCTAAGTGGAGAGTCTGTAATGAAGCAACACACACGTGAAATTAAATTGACGACGTTTCGGTCTGTCTTGGGGCCTTATGTGACAACGTTTCAGTCGGTCTGGGACCCTTATGTAACGACGTTTCAGTCGGTCTGGGACTCATATGTGTCGACGTTTCAGTCGGTCTGGGACTCTTATGTGACGACGTTGTTTCAGTCGGTCTGGGACCCTTATGTGACGACGTTGTTTCAGTCGGTCTGGGACTCTTACATGACGACGTTTCAGTCGGTCTGGGACCCTTATGTGACGACGACGTTTCAGTCGATCTGAGACTCTTATGTGACGACGTTTCAGTCGGTCTGGGACCCATATGTGACGACGTTTCGGTCGGTCTGGGACCCATATGTGACGACGTTTCAGTCGGTCTGGGACCCTTATGTGACGACGTTTCAGTCGGTCTGGGACTCTTATGTCACGACATTTCAGTCGGTCTGGGACCCTTATGTGACGACAACGTTTCAGTCGGTCTGGGACTCTTATGTGACGACGTTTCAGTCGGTCCGGGACTCTTACATGACGACGTTTCGGTCGGTCCGGGAAACCATGTCAAGTAGTGAGAAGGAAGAGTTTGAGAGGGAGTCAAAATAAGACGTGTATTAGTTACGTTATTTTTTTATTAGTTACATTATTATAATTTATTCTTAGCAGATATTTTAAAGTTTAAAATTATACCAAAGTTACCCACGAAACATTTAATTACAAAAGTCTGACATAACTATTTTTTACGACTACCTCCTGTGAAATGCATCAGACTCATCCACATATTTTCAATATATTGTGAAAAGTCATATTTAACTTAATTATATTAAAATCCGACCGCCAGAAAAGTCTATCCACAAATTTCGACGGTGAACTTTATGCCACCAAAAATCTAGCCCGTTTCACTATATTAAAGAAAAATGCTAACTCGCTCATTCCCGTCGACATAAAACAAAATAATCTGTAATTCGTCAAAAAAAAAGATTATGCTCCTAATGGAATATTTTTTAGTTTAAAGCAACCATGAACAAAAAATTCATTGTTAGGTATATTCTTTTTTGATGCGAGATCAATGCTCATATTACAGGCGATGAGTCACAATAATGTGGCTAAAGTATGTTGACCAGACCACACACTAGAAAGTGAAGGGACGACGATGTTTCGGTCCGTCCTGGACCATTCTCACAATCGACTTGAGAATGGTGCAGGACGGACCGAAACGTCGTCGTCCCTTCACCTTCTAGTGTGTGGTCTGGTAAACAATGTTTTTATTGTATTGTGAAAATCATGTTTTATTTTATTGTGAAAATCATGTTTTATTTTATTGTGAAAACCATGTTTTATTCCTGTTTGTTGCGAATCCTTCAGTTCCAGCCTCAGTTAACTGATCTTAATATATTCTTGCTATTTGTAGTGTTTCCTACTACAACAGATCTTCAAATTCCTGCTTTTGGGTAATGCTGCTAGCAGCATGAATGAGAATTGAAGATTTGGCAGCATTTGCATGATAATTAAGCGTCACTTCTTTAAGAATCTGACTTTGCTCATTATTATCCCAGAGAGGGCACAATATCATTAGTGTGACCCCGGATCGACGTTGAAGCGACGTCAAACCGGCGTTGATTCGGTGTCGAAATGGCGTCGTTTTTCAATATTTTACCCACTGGGAATTGCATTCTTAACAAATACCTAAATTAATAGGTATTTATCCACTGAGAATTGTTATCTAATACCTAAATTAGTAGGTATTTACCCAATGAGAATTGTTATCTAATACCTAAATTAGTAGATATTTACCCACTGAGAATTTCATTGTTAACTAATACCTAAATTATTAGGTGTTTACCAACTGGGAATTGCATTGCACTCCTCTAAATTTTTAGGTGTCAAAATACAAAATACAAAGCAATGAATGCATTTGAGCAACGAATTGTTCTCAAATCATTCCAGCTCAAAGGAATATAAACTCATTCCACTATTCTCGACAAATTTTGGTTTATTAAACTTCAGTTAAATGCCTCTCTATTAAAACTTTATTATCTCTCTGGTATTGCATAATAACTTTACTGATAATGTCAATAGGCTCAAATAATATTGTTAATTATTAATTAGCACTGATACGAGCAAATTAATTATTTAATAAGGAATTAAATTGCAATCGGAATTATTATTCATAAACATCAGAAAAGATTATGAGTGACAAATGTCACAAATCATGAGCACCTGCGTGTAAAGGGGAGCACTTGGGTGTAAATGAGAGCATCTGGGTGTAAATGAGAGCACCTGGGTGTAAATGAGAGCATCTGGGTGTAAATGAGAGTACTTGAGTGCGAACAGGAGTACCTGAGCAGAGTTAACAGGAGCGCCTGATTAATATATTCTTAGAGTTACCAGAATGCAGAAAACTATTTCTGAAAAATGTTTAAGAAGTTCCTGTCATAAAAAATGAACATCTCAACTTTTATCATTATTTTTACGTGTTTTTTTATTTATTTATTTATGTCATTATATCTTTCTCTCTTTCTTTGCTTCTCTTTCCATTTCTCTCTCTCTCTCTCTCTCTCTCTCTCTCTCTCTCTCTCTCTCTCTCTCTCTCTCTCTCTCTCTCTCTCTCTCTCTCTCTCTCTCTCTCTCTCTCTCTGCTTTGTACTTGTTGCTTAGTTTCGTATAATACTTTATGCACTCAGAAGAGTCTGATGCAAAGGAAGCAGTTCTATTTGAAATTACACGATTTCAACTGCTACTTCAGTATTTTGAGGATTCTAAAGGCAAGAATACCTTTAGAATACTCACATGCTCAGAGCATTCTGCTGGTGTGTGTGTGTTTGCTCAGAGCATTCTCTGGCAGATATTCCGCTAAAGAATATCTTCCCAGATATTCTTTGGCAGATATATTCTGTATTCAGTGTTACTCAAGGAGTTTCTTTGCTCCTAACTGCTTTCCTCGTTACTTTGCATGTATGTGTGTACTCATCTACATGTACCTGTGTATGTGTGTGGTCACTTACATGTACCTGTGTATGTGTGTGGTCACTTACATGTACCGGTGTATGTGTGTAGTCACTTACATGTACCTGTGTATGTGTGTGTAGTCACCTACATGTACCTGTGTATGTGTGTGTAGTCACTTACATGTACCTGTGTATGTGTGTGTAGTCACTTACATGTACCGGTGTATGTGTGTGTAGTCACCTACATGTACCTGTGTATGTGTGTGTAGTCACTTACATGTACCGGTGTATGTGTGTGTAGTCACTTACATGTACCTGTGTATGTGTGTGTAGTCACTTACATGTACCGGTGTATGTGTGTGTAGTCACTTACATGTACCTGTGTATGTGTGTGTAGTCACTTACATGTACCTGTGTATGTGTGTGTAGTCACCTACATGTACCTGTGTATGTGTGTGTAGTCACTTACATGTACCTGTGTATGTGTGTGTAGTCACTTACATGTACCGGTGTATGTGTGTGTAATCATCTACATGTACCTGTGTATGTGTGTGTAGTCACCTACATGTACCTGTGTATGTGTGTGTAGTCACTTACATGTACCTGTGTATGTGTGTGTAGTCACTTACATGTACCGGTGTATGTGTGTGTGTAATCATCTACATGTACCTGTGTATGTGTGTGTAGTCACCTACATGTACCTGTGTATGTGTGTGTAGTCACTTACATGTACCGGTGTATGTGTGTGTAATCATCTACATGTACCTGTGTATGTGTGTGTAGTCACTTACATGTACCTGTGTATGTGTGTGTAGTCACCTACATGTACCTGTGTATGTGTGTGTAGTCACCTACATGTACCTGTGTATGTGTGTGTAGTCACTTACATGTACCTGTGTATGTGTGTGTAGTCACTTACATGTACCGGTGTATGTGTGTGTAATCATCTACATGTACCTGTGTATGTGTGTGTAGTCACTTACATGTACCGGTGTATGTGTGTGTAGTCACTTACATGTACCTGTGTATGTGTGTGTAGTCACTTACATGTACCGGTGTATGTGTGTGTAGTCACCTACATGTACCTGTGTATGTGTGTGTAGTCACTTACATGTACCGGTGTATGTGTGTGTAATCATCTACATGTACCTGTGTATGTGTGTGTAGTCACTTACATGTACCGGTGTATGTGTGTGTAGTCACTTACATATACCTGTGTATGTGTGTGTAGTCACTTACATGTACCTGTGTATGTGTGTGTAGTCACTTACATGTACCTGTGTATGTGTGTGTAGTCACTTACATGTACCGGTGTATGTGTGTGTAGTCACCTACATGTACCGGTGTATGTGTGTGTAGTCACTTACATGTACCTGTGTATGTGTGTGTAGTCACCTACATGTACCTGTGTATGTGTGTGTAGTCACTTACATGTACCGGTGTATGTGTGTGTAGTCACCTACATGTACCTGTGTATGTGTGTGTAGTCACTTACATGTACCGGTGTATGTATGTGTAGTCACCTACATGTACCTGTGTATGTGTGTGTAGTCACTTACATGTACCGGTGTATGTATGTGTAGTCACCTATACATGTTCCACAGAGTTTCTGATTGCCAGTCCATACATTTCGGTCCTGTGTCACAGGACCGAAATGGGTCCTGAGACACAGTAGTCTACGTCCTTGACTAGCACTCGAGGCACCCGGTTAAATCCAAGGGCAACCTCAGAAACAGGTAGGTAAACTTTCTTTCACCTGTACACTCCGTTTACCTAACAGTAGTTGGCCTGCAGGGACCTCGTTCATCCTAAGCACAGTCTGCCTGTCCCCTACGACGAGTATTATATTGCCATGTGCTTTTGACAGATGTATAATAATGGTTAAGTAATATATATAATAATGTTTAACTAATATATAACATTGGCTAACCAATATATAGTTGTGGTTAACTAATATAAAGTAATGGTTAACTATTTAATTAATTAGTCCCCTGAAATGAGTCTATTTCAATTAAGCTCATTATTTAAACTCTGTGACTTGTGATCATCACCCATAAAGAACCTTTATATAATGTATATATTAAAAATACAGATGATTCAATCAAATCGGCTTATCGTTACTTAGCTAATGCTTATGCACATCCCAAATTGAATTAATAAGTCCTATGGTGTTTATATATTCGAATAAACTGATCGTGTTCTTTTGCGCATGAAATTAATTTACTTTTTTGTGATAGGATTCTCACTGTGACCCAAAATTGTTATTCAACCTAGAATAACACTGTGATGAAAATGGATTTTTTTTGGAGGGGGGAGAAGGTTTGGGAAATAAGTGCTCCTATAGCTCTTAATTGATATGTTTCCAAGGTATAGAAAAGGCCTATACTTATTCCCTTCTTTGTTTCTGTGACTACTGGACGCCTTGGAGTATGACGGGAACGTTCGGGAGATCATCGGATGACTTTAAAAGGGTCGTATTTCTGACGGGTCTTCTCCAAGGAAGTTTGACCAAGTTTCAGTGCCTCTCTTGGTCTTTGGGACAGCAGAGACTCCTACAGGGACGATTATATGGTCACAGCGGACCGAGTTCTCTGCATGGGGAGGAACAACGATAAGTGACTCTCATTGGCGGACCCCCGGAAGGTGCTGCAAATCGAATTGGATCTTATTAAAAAATTGTCACAACACTATATAAGGTGTCGGCGGCCTTGCGGTACCGCCTTGAGTTTTCCATAAGCTGCTAGAGGCAAAATGTTAAAACTGGAGTCTTCGTTGGACCAGAGATTAAGAACATCCTGGAATACGTGCAGGTATTCCCCAACAAGCTCACTAGGAAGGAAAAAGCGGCCTGGAACGGTTTAGTCGCAGTGATTGGGGGGTCATTTTAGACAATCACTAGGCCGTAAACTATGTGAAGCTGGTTGATGCTCGGGCGAAGAACGACGGAACAATGCGCGGCAGGACACTAAGTCTTGTCCTCAAAGTCTCCTCCTTCACGCTCTCCTTGATAGATTCGAAGAGGACATGGGAGCGTATTTTGGAGGAGGAAGTCGAGCACTTCCTCCAGGATATACTGAACTTGAAGGCCTCTACCAAGGACAGCTTCTTGAGCACGTGATGAGACTCCTTTTGGGAGGCTGATTGGTGAAAAATGATTTACAGTATGTTGATCTGACCACATACTAGAAGGTGACGACGACGTTTCGGTCCGTCCTGGACCATTCTCAAGTCGATTCTCACAGTCGACTTGAGAATGGTCCAGGACGGACCGAAACGTCGTCGTCCCTTCACCTTCTAGTGTGTGGTCTGGTCAACATTCTTCAGCCACGTTATTGTGACTCCTCGTCTGCGATTTGCAGTATAATTGTAAATCTTGAAAAACTATTCACTTTAAACTCTTTTTGGGGCCTTTTTTGTATAACTTTAGTAGAAAAACATGTTAATTTTGGTTCGTATGTTGTATTTTCCTGATTTTATATGAACGAAAAGAGGTTAATTCGCCCATTTTCTCATTGGAAATAAATAAATGTCAAAATATGACTGTTCTCGTCACAGAAACAATGTTTAAAGGAAACAATCGCCATTTTCTTAACTTTTTAATCATAAGCAATTAGGAAATAACTCTACCCGAAAACAAAAAAAATGTTACATTTCACATAATTGATGATTATATATTAAAAAAAAATCTCAATATTTTGAGAATATTGATTCTCAATATTTTATTAATATTATCGGTTTATTGGTTCGAAGTTTAAAGCATAGGGTGATTAAGTCTAATTAACATCTCATCTAATTCCAGGAACTGATTATAGCTTGAGGGCTGATGAGATTCTGGAACCGAAATTAATTATTAATTTGTGCAAATGTAAAACATGGATATATATGTGCCACAATGCCTTCTCGCGCACGCGCACGCGCAAACACGCACACCGCCTCCACCGGGAACCGGTGGCCGAGCGGACAGCATGCTATGCACGTAATCCTGTGGTCCTGGGTTCAATCCCGGGCGCCGGCAAAAAGCAATGGGCAGAGTTTCTTTCACCCTATGCCCCTGTTACCTAACAGTAAATAGGTACCTGGGAGTTAGTCAGTTGTCACTGGCTGCTTCCTGGGAGGTGTTTGTGTGGTGTGGAAGAAAAAAAAAGAGAGCCTAAGACCCACTGATGCCGGGTCTGAGGCTCTTGTAGGCATATAACCTGATTGGTCCGTGTTTGTGTAGACGTGCCAATCGGAAAGTGATATGAGGTCACGTGACTCCCAAAAGTCCCCTTGTTCCAAGGGACATCATTGTTGTCGGATAGCTGAGGGAATATGAGGAGAGACTGATACCACTAGACCTTACCACCCAGGGGTGATAGGGGGGAGACATGATAACAACATGTAAGATTCTAAGGAGGAATTGGCAAGGTAGGTAAAGCAGCGTTGTTCAAAGTAAGGAAAAGCAGAACGAGGGGTCATAGATGTAAACTGGAGACGAACATGAGTAACAGACTGTTAAATGAACCTTTTTCAGTGTTTTTCAGTGATATATGATAAAAGCGTGAGAAATGAGTCATTGCATAAATCTAAGAACGTTTGAAAGGCGGAGCTTGGAGCCAAGCTCGACCCTACAAGCCCATTTAGGTGTGTACACACACACACACACACACACACACACACACACACACACACACACACACACACACACACACACACACACACACACAAACAAACACACAGCCCATATAGAGCCCAGTAGGCTCAGGAATATGTACACCTGTTGATTGACGGTTGAGAGGCGGGACCAAAGAGCCAGAGCTCAACCCCCGCAAGCACAACTAGGTGAGTACAACTAGGTGAGTACACACACACACACACACACACACACACACACACACACACACACACACACACACACACACACACACACACACACACACACATGCAGCTGCTCACACATTTACTCACGAAATTCTCTTAGGGCTTAGCAATAGAATACCTCGCTGCTACATCACAATATTTAACCTACAAAACAATAACCAAAACCCTTCTTGTACTCCCGACAAGTTCTAATTACATCATCTCGAGTTCAAACTTCTTTCGAAATTCTTTTTTTTTTATTTGAGTAAGCAACTTACAAGATAAAAATTAAATAAAATTTTATTTCCCCCACCGCCATGGTATTATTAAACTTTTTGGGTCGCAATTATTCAAGGGCCACCGAGCACAGTGTCTGGGAGTGGAAAATGTCACACAAATCCACCTTCAAAAAAAGTTAACTTAAAGTTTCAACGTGTAACCTGGTTGCTCTGAAAGTTGTGTACTTACTCGGGGAATTTTTGTAATTGTGTTCCTGTCTCATTTGTGTCAGTAGATCTACTGCACCGGTCCTGCCTCGCTGGGCCAGTAGGCCTAATGCAGTTTTCCTTCGGTCTTATATTCCGTTTTTATTTTCGTAACATTCTACACGCTTTAAAAATGATCCATTTCTATCGCTCTATTTATTTCTCAGGTTCCTGCCACACCACATCTCTTCAGCACCGTGACTGGTACTTCCTCCACCCTTACGGTGCTGGCACCGTACACCCTTACGGTGTACAGTGCCAGCACTGTGAAGTGTTGGGACTTCCAATGATCATAAACCATGACTCAGCATCTGGTTAGGAATCAAGCTGTAGCCCAGTCCTGAAACCTCAATCTATTTTCTGAGAACCTATTTCCTATCCAGAAACCAATTTTCTGATAAAGGAAATAATCACCAACTTCAGCAACTCCTTTTATTTTACATGTCAACAAATTTTACCTGGACGAAGACAGTGGGGAGGGCAGACTTAGGTAATGAAAATTAGCTGAATCATATCTAAATGTGAGGAATCCAAAATCGTCTTTGCTTGGTTTGGAAATATGGATTATGCGTCTCTCGACGGTGTCTAAACGGGAAAGATTACCACTGACTCCTGCTGAACTGTGGCTGTGTTATATACGAATTAAAGATAAATATGGTACTAGCAACTAGTCAAATATGCAAGGAGAACTGCAGACTAAACTTAATCCACACAGAAAAATGTGACAAATGATGATGATATGCAACTTTTTTTTTTTGGTTAACGGAACTAAGAGATACTTCGAGCTGAGAACATATGCATATCTTCTTGAGGTTATCTTGAAATGATTTCGGGGCTTTTTAGTGAGTTCGCGGCCCGGTCCTCGACCAGGCCTCCACCCCCAGGAAGCAGCCCGTGACAGCTGACTAACACCCAGGTACCTATTTTACTGCTAGGTAACAGGGGCATAGGGTGAAAGAAACTCTGCCCATTGTTTCTCGCCGGCGCCTGGGATCGAACCGAGGACCACAGGATCACAAGTCCAGCGTGCTGTCCGCTCGGCCGACCGGCTGATGCATAGATAAGAAAAAAAGTTCTGGGTAACAAGCGTTTTAGTTACAAACAGTTACACGATTTGGGTTGTAATATTATTTTCACAAACATTGATCAGAATGTTTTATTTATAAGGTTTCGGCCCAACAGAAATCCTGGCCACAAAATCTTTGGTTTGAAGCATAAGTCGATCTGAAGGCGAATTTAGCATTCCTCGATATATCCTCGCCCGGCTGTTTTGGTTAAGAAAATTTATATATGTATTTATTAAGAAGAACATGATTTGTAGTCAAATGCATTTTGATAAATGTTGTTAAACGTTTTAGTCGGATAACAAGTCCGGAGAGAAGGCTTCGAACATGCGACTCAGTCACATGTTTGGAGAAGAACCTTAAAGACAAGACTTCGTCACAAGTTTTGGGGAATAAACTTGAAGACAAGACTTCGTCAAAAGCTTTGGGGAATAACTTTAAAGACAAGACTTCGTCACAAGTTTTAATCATCAGATATGTAGTGAAATATTTAAATTTACTCCTCTCCAAACTTCCACTGAAATTGCCATGGAAAAAAGATCACATTTATACTCAGCAGATGTTCCTCGGCCTCTGAGTAACGACGGAAGCGGACTACAGAATACTACAGAATGAAAAAGTCTCCCAAATTTTTGCTTTCATTCCCAAAACTTTCTCCTGTTGTTCTTAACACCTCTGCTGGGAAAATAAACTGATCCTTCTGTAGGATATATGAAATCTCTGAGACAAAATGATATCATTACGATTTCGTTACATCATTTTGATAATCAGCAACACCTCTGAACGCGGTGACACGACTTCACGGAATAAAATAGTTGCAGTGAAGAGGCAGAACGCTTATAGTGAGAGAATATATACAGTTCATAAAGTATGGAGTTACGACCATCCATATAGCGGATAGACAAGTGCGCAGAGCATCGAACGACCCCACCATTCAGGGAGACTAATATATGTGATCGACGTTGGGAACACCGGCTGAGGACACCATTGTCCATATTGCCAGCATTGTTCCTATAAAGATGTAGAGCAACACTCTCGCTTCATGCAGATCGGCGTTCAATCCCCGACCGTCCAAGTCGTTGGGCACAATTCCATTCCCCCTCGTCCCATCCCAAATCCTTATCCTGACCCCTTCCCAGTGCTATATAGTCGTGATGGCTTGGCGCTTTGTTCTGATATTTCCCTTCTCTTCCCTATAAAGATGTAACAGTCATTCGTTATCAAATTTGTCAGCTGTTTGGCCACTTCCTCGCTACGTCTGCCTTGTAGAGGGCCGGACAGGAGTTTTTTCTCAAATATTTCTGCAGTTTTGTTGATCTGAAAAATCCGTGACGACACTGTATGAAGCGAGACCGTCTCTCTACCGCCCAGCCCAAGTGATTAAGTTACATATGATTGAGAAAATAAGTCGGGAGTCGGTACTTTAGACAATCGACGGCTGGATTGACAGACTAAAAGCAAATAGATCGACCCTATTTGACCCGCGTCATTTCTTGTACAAGTTTACTTGTATTAAATCCCCTCAGAGGTGAGAAGAACGACTGGGCACAGATTCTTTAGTTTTTGCTCCAGCAGTAATTGGAGACCTGGTAGTAAATCAATTGGAGAGTCGTGCTCAAGGGAAACCAGCAAGGGTAAGGCATACGGTAAGCTGTGGGATGGACTCCAGCCTGCAAGCTGGAGTCACACGTTATCTTCTGCACCTTCTTGCGTATAAGAAAATATATGAATAGAACACTGAGCGTGCATCATATACCGACGAGTTAAAGCAGTTTAAGTCGTAGGAAAGGCTACCCTTTATTTCGCCTACATCTAAAGGGACATTTGAACAAGAATCAAATACAATTCCAGTGACTTAAAAAACTCAGGGACTCCAGTACGCTAACGGCAAGATCACTGAAAGGTTTACAGGAATTGAATACTATCTAACTATCCCTATTGACGCTGTTACACCCTCAAGCCCCACACACACACACACACACACACACACACACACACACACACACGTTGCAATGTCTCGTTACAGCATTAAGTACTCGTTACAACATGCAATCTTCACAGAGTCAGTCACAACAATAGCCCCAGCCCTTGCAACCCTGCCCCACCCTCTCCATCTCTTGTTATTCACTCGGCGCTTCATGCATGATAAACAAACCTATTTTGCGTCCGTTCCTCTCACTCCCTGTCAGTAAAATGCGCCGCGAGGCCATTTACAGATGAGAGGATAAAGGCTCCGTTGCCCCGGTGACGGATACCGGCTGCTGAGTATATATTCTCCGAGCTGAACTCTCCCCAACGTTCATAAAATGGCCATCTGGGACACGTTGGTATATAATGCCTTGTACCTGAGAGACAGTAAAAACAAATGATAATATTGTGACGAGCAAAATACAGCTCAAAATAAAATCTACAAATCTGAAATGACAAGAAACAGTTACCACACAACTGAAAGCATGAAAGTGTGACATGCCTTTCACTCCACGCGTCATGTCTTCTGATTTTTGTTTATCTTAATGAGAGATAGAGAGAGAGAGAGAGAGGCATTTATCTACTATCAGTGATTGTGTAATGTACAAATTTTAATACATATTTTATGGGTCTTCTCTAATAGAATTTCGTGTAAATACGGATCTGGTTATCATGCAAATTCAGGCTTGACAATTCATTGTCAAACTGGAGAAAAACAAGACACTTAAGGTCGAGTAATCATATTGTAGGAAAATATTTGCTCCGGATGTCTTTGTGTTGGGTTCATGGCTTCCAGGGCTGGGTCATGGCTTCCAGGGCTGGGTCATGGCTTCCAGGGCTGGGTCATGGCTTCCAGGGCTGGGTCATGGCTTCCAGGGCCGGGTGATGGCTTCCAGGGCTGGGTCATGGCTTCCAGGGCTGGGTCATGGCTTCCAGGGCTGGGTCATGGCTTCCAGGGCTGGGTCATGGCTTCCAGGGCTGGGTCATGGCTTCCAGGGCTGGGTCATGGCTTCCAGGGCTGGGTCATGGCTTCCAGGGCTGGGTCATGGCTTCCAGGGCTGCGTCATGGCTTCCAGGGCCGGGTGATGGCTTCCAGGGCTGGGTCATGGCTTCCAGGGCTGGGTCATGGCTTCCAGGGCTGGGTCATGGCTTCCAGGCCTGGGTCATGGCTTCCAGGGCTGGGTCATGGCTTCCAGGGCTGGGTCATGGCTTCCAGGGCTGGGTCATGGCTTCCAGGCCTGGGTCATGGCTTCCAGGGCTGGGTCATGGCTTCCAGGCCTGGGTCATGGCTTCCAGGGCTGGGTCATGGCTTCCAGGCCTGGGTCATGGCTTCCAGGGCTGGGTCATGGCTTCCAGGCCTGGGTCATGGCTTCCAGGCCTGGGTCATGGCTTCCAGGACTGGGTCATGGCTTCCAGGCCTGGGTCATGGCTTCCAGGCCTGGGTCATGGCTTCCAGGCCTGGGTCATGGCTTCCAGGCCTGGGTGAGAACAGGAGGGGGGGGGGAGTGGGAGAGGATCATGCACCTGGAGAAGGAACTAGGAGCTTCCATGTGGAAAAGAGAGAGAGAGAGAGAGATAACAAGAGAACGCCGCTGATCTGTTGTTAAGACAACGTTAACAATGACACCATCAGCTCCTCCCCCCCCCTTGCCTACCTACCTTGAGCCTACCTACCTACCTACCTACCTATTACCCCCCCCCCATCTTCCCCCCCCATCTCTCCCCATCTCCCCCCCCCCCGCCCACCCAAACACACGATGAATCATCAGCAACGACAATTAGCGTTATAACGACAGCTTTTCTAGAGGACATCCCCCCCCCCCCCCCCCCGCCCGGTGGAAGACTAATTATTCACGGCCGCGAGACAGATGGGGCCGTCGGCTCTTTGTGTTCGTCCAGAGAATATGAGAAACACACACAGTCCTGGGCAGATGTCACGCCCAGGACTTCCACAACAAAGGCTGACCGCGAGGCTGGTCTGGGAGGCTGGTCTGAGAGGATGGTCTGAGAGGATGGTCCAGGAGGCTGGTCTGGGAGGCTGGTCTGTGAGGCTGGGTTGGGAGGCTGGTCTGTGAGGCTGGGTTGGGAGGCTGGTCTGTGAGGCTGGGTTGGGAGGCTGGTCTGGGAGGCTGGGTTGGGAGGCTAATCTGAGAGGCTGGTCTGGGAGGAGGCTGGTCTGTAAGGAGGCTGGTCTGGGAGGCTGGTCTGGGAGGCTGGTCTGGGAGGCTGGCCTGGGAGAAGGCTGGCCTGGGAGGCTGGCCTGGGAGAACGCTGGTCTGGGAGGAGGCTGGCCTGGGAGAAGGCTGGTATGGAGGAGGCTGGTCTATGAGGATAAGTTTAAGCTAGACTAGATTAGATACGATTAGACTCGGTTACGTTGGGTTAGATTATGTTTAAGGCCTATCTACTACCTTACCTTGAGATGGTTTCCCGCGGTCCGGTCTTTGACCAGGCCTCCTCGTTGCTGGACTGGTCAACCAGGCTGTTGGACGCAGCTGTTTGCATACCAAGAACATTTTGACCTTTGTTTATCCTATTTTCTGACCTTCAAATATATTATAGCTTCGAAAAATCGAAATTTTATGAAAATACACCGCCTAGAATAAATAAGTATATATATATATATATATATATATATATATATATATATATATATATATATATATATATATATATATATATATATATATGTATATATATATGTCGTACCTAGTAGCCAGAACGCACTTCTCAGCCTACTATGCAAGGCCCGATTTGCCTAATAAGACAAGTTTTCCTGAATTAATATATTTTCTCTAATTTTTTTCTTATGAAATGATAAAGCTACCTATTTCATTATGTATGAGGTCAATTGTTTTTTATTGGAGTAAAAATTAACGTAGATATATGACCGAACCTAACCAACCCTACCTAACCTAACCTATCTTTATAGGTTAGGTTAGGTTAGGTAGCCGAAAAAGTTAGGTTAGGTTAGGTTAGGTAGGTTAGGTAGTCGAAAAACAATTAATTCATGAAAACTTGGCTTATTAGGCAAATCGGGCCTCGCATAGTAGGCTGAGAAGTGCATTCTGGCTACTAGGTACGACACATATATATATATATATATATATATATATATATATATATATATATATATATATATATATATATATATATATATATATATATATATATATAATAATTCTAACACGAATTTTCTCAATCTTTCGTACATTTCTTTTCACTGTTGGAGGTAATTTAAAAATCAATTCTCCAAAATTCATTTTTATTTTTTATTTTATTACAAGAAAGACTGGTTAAAAAGATAGAGTCTCATGGTATTGCGGGTGCTGGATTAGGGCATGGCTATACCAAAGGATTTTGAATTTTGGAGAATTGATTTTTGAATTACCTCCAACAGTGAAAAGAAATGTACGAAAGATTGAGAAAATTCGTGTTAGAATTATTAATCTTACTTTTTGGGTCATATTTAATAATATATGTCTACAGGAAAGACTGCTAATACTATATAAAATATATAGAAAATATACTAATATATATATATATATATATATATATATATATATATATATATATATATATATATATATATATATATATATATATATATATATATATATATTATTAAATATGACCGAAAAAGTAAGATTAATAATTCTAACACGAATTTTCTCAATCTTTCGTACATTACGCTTCACTGTTGGAGGTAAATCAAAAATCACTTCTCCAAAATTTTTGATTTACCTCCAACAGTGAAGCGTAATGTACGAAAGATTGAGAAAATTCGTGTTAGAATTATTAATCTTACTTTTTCGGTCATATTTAATAATATATGTCTACAGGAAAGACTGCTACCAAAATATACTATATATATATATATATATATATATATATATATATATATATATATATATATATATATATATATATATATATATAATGTATATTCCGCCATTATATATTAATATTTTGCAATCAAATATTGTTGACTAATGCTGCACCAGTAATGCTCACAATGCATTTGAATATATTTCAGTGAAAAATAGTTATTATTTCTTGAATAATATTCAAAATACGTCAAACCAAAAGTATAATAGCAACAACGTAATTGGGATAATAAAAAAAAAAAATATTTTCGCATTCCCAATTCCCCCCCCCCCCTATCCCGTGCCCAAGCGTCCAGCTCCACTACCCTCCCTCCCACCCCATAATTCCCCCCCTTCCACTTGACATCTCCTATCCCTACCCCATTGCCATCTACATTTTCCTTTTCCCATAACTGTCTCACATTCTGGCCCATTTCCCCTCCTATAATGCCAAGGTCTAACCCCTATTTCATTTTTCCTTAATATCCCTTAAATTTAACTGATCTTCTCCTTTCACCTTAATCCCACTTCCACCCTCCCCTCTCCCTTACACACACACACCTCTGGGGGGTGGGTGGCTGAGTGGATAGCGCTCTATACTCGTGGACCTAGGGACCTGGGTTCGATCCCCGCACCCGGTGGACACAGATGGGCAGAGTTTTCTTAATCCTGATGCACTTGTTACCTAGCAGTAAATAGGTACCTGGGAGTTAGACAGCTGCTACGGGTTGCTTCCTGGGGGAAGGGGTGTGTGTGTGGAGGAAAATAATAGTAGTAACAGTTGAGTGACAGTTGAGAGGCGGGCTGAATGAGCAGAACTCAATCCCCGCAAGCACAACTAGGTGAATACACACATTGGAAAGAGAGGGTGGGAGAGAGAAAATGGAAAGTCTGGAAAAGAGAGCAAAAGATATTAAGAAGGAGTAAGAGATGCAAACTCACAGAAAGATTGAGAGAATAAGTGAGATATATTAAAACTTATAGACATTCAAACTGAAACACAGAACGTGATAAAGTGACGTAGAGAGAGACAGAGACAGAGAGACAGAAAGACAGAGAGAAAGAGACAGAGACAGAGAGAAAGAGACAGAGACAGAGAGAATTTTTATAAACACTTATTGTATCACATCTTCTAGAAACACAACCAAACAAATGGTAGTCATGCTACGTTGCTTCCCACTAATGTAAACAACACAGTCATTATGGGTACTGGGAGCTGGAAATTGGTAGTAGAACCAAGCTTGACCTGCAAATTGGGTAGTAGAACCAAGCATGACCTGCAAATTGGGTAGTAGAACCAAGCATGACCTGCAAATTGGGTAGTAGAACCAAGCATGACCTGCAGATTGGGTAGTAGAACCAAGCATGACCTGCAAATTGGGTAGTAGAACCAAGCATGACCTGCAAATTGGGTAGTAGAACCAAGCATGACCTGCAAATTGGGTAGTAGAACCAAGCATGACCTGCAGATTGGGTAGTAGAACCAAGCATGACCTGCAAATTGGGTAGTAGAACCAAGCTTGACCTGCAGATTGGGTAGTAGAACCAAGCTTGACCTGCAAATTGGGTAGTAGAACCAAGCATGACCTGCAGATTGGGTAGTAGAACCAAGCTTGACCTGCAAATTGGGTAGTAGAACCAAGCATGACCTGCAGATTGGGTAGTAGAACCAAGCTTGACCTGCAAATTGGGTAGTAGAACCAAGCATGACCTGCAAATTGGGTAGTAGAACCAAGCTTGACCTGCAAATTTGTTCTGTATACCTTCAACACCATAATAAAACTTGCTGTCTTTGGTATAGAGAACTCTTAGACAGTAGCCCAATCCATGCACAGATTATTAAAATAATAAGTATTGGTATTATTTCTTTGAGTTAATCGTAATGATTAGAGTCATCTCCAGCTCATTATACATTTAGTTACATTTGTTTGACTACTTTCATAAACAGGTCCCAGACATGGTACGATGGGGGTACCAGACATGGGACCATGAGGGTACCAGACATGTGACCATGGGAGTACCAGACATGGGACCATGGGGGTACTAGACATGGGACCATTGGGGTACCAGACATGGGACCATGAGGGTACCAGACATGTGACCATGGGAGTACCAGACATGGGACCATGGAGGTATTAGACATGGGACCATTGGGGTACCAGACATGGTACCATGGGGGTACCAGACCAGATTTATTTATAGATCAAAGCTGAACATATATAAGGATGAAAAACATTTAGAGTGCTGGAAGTGAAGCACAGATAATATTATATTTTGAGTATTATCGTTGCGTAAAAGATATCAAAAGTTAAAATGCTTGCCTAGGTACAGCAGAACCTTCGGACGGGGGAGTCTGAACCCTTCAAAAGATTAAGAACACTTTGGACGGGGGTATCTGAACCCTTCAAGAAACTCAGAACTTCTTGGAACGAGGGAGTCTGAACCCTTCAAGAGATTCAGAACACTTTGGACGGGGGAATCTGAACCCTTCAAGAAACTCAGAACTTCTTGGAACGAGGGAGTCTGAACCCTTCAAGAGATTCAGAACACTTTGGACGGGGGAATCTGAACCTTCAAGAAACTCAGAACTTCTTGGAACGAGGGCGTACGAACCCTTCGTGGCCACCAGGGAGTAAGAATTAACTTGCTCCCTAAATCTACCACTTTCCCCCCTCCACACGCTCAGCATTTTGTCCCCCGAGGGCTGGAAGATCCACCACAGGGGAATCCTGCCAGCTTACCACAAGTCTTCGCTGCACCACTAAACTTCCGGAAAACGCCTCTTTAAGCCAGAGTCTTAGAAATCCATTACGTCTTTTCTCGAGCAGAATAAAATTCCCTTTGAATTGTTAATGGAATTTTTATGTTAAAATGCAACAAAAGAAATTATTTTAATATGAAACCTTTGCCAACAAACCACTTTTCATTACAGAAATGTAGATTAGTTTTCGTATATATTCTGTAGCACTGTATGAACACCCGAACATTGCTCGTGTGTTCAATAAAATTAATATTTGTGTTTAACACAATATTGTCCTAAACTAAATCTAACTAACAAAATGTCAACATTCTCTTTAGATTTACAAATGTGTGTTGAAACAGTGGCAACCAAGGATTAAACAGTGGCAGACAAGGGTGAAACACATGTCAACAAGTGTGAACTGCTGACAACAGCGGTGAAACAGTTGTGAACAGCGAAGTGAAACAGATTGCAACAAGGGTGAAAGACGACCGAAAAAGTGTGAAACAGTTGCCAACAAAGATGAAACAGCTGTTGAACAAGGGTGAAACAGTTGCCAACAAAGATGAAACAGTTGTTGAACAAGGGTGAAACAGTTGCCAACAATGATGAAACAGTTGTTGAACAAGGGTGAAACAGTTCCCAACAAGGGGCGAAAATGCTGTCTGGGGAGTAAACACCTAGTCTCAACGAGCCAAGAGAGAATGCGTCACAATTAACGCCCTTGCGTGTCACTATACGCTGGATGCTGAGTCCCTGAAAAGTCGTACAATTCTCGGAACTGTCTGACGCAGACACGCATATCTCTCAAGCTCCACTCCCTTCCCCCCTCCCTGTGTGCCTCAGCTCCCAGACACAAGTCTTTCTCAGCTCCACGTTTTCCCTATTTCTCACCTTCTCAGGCCTCGGGGTGTTTCTACCTGTGTTTAGAACGAAAAATACCATTCACAAAGACCTATTTCATCTGTTTCTCTAGCGGAGGCCCTCTGTCTCTCAAATGATGGGGTTGCTCGCTACCTGCCCACACCTGTCCTGATAGCACCTCTCGTACTCGACCCCCTCTACCCAAAATCTATGGTTGACTCACAACCGCCGTGGCGGTGTGTAATCAGTGCCTGGGCGGTTCGTTCATCACGAAACATGTCCGGAGAGTGGTAGATGGTCGTGTCCAAATCACTGCCATCAGACACGGGTGGGTTTTATTTTTTTGCCTTCTGATTACTGAGTGATGTGCGATTAAGTCGGAAGTGGCCGGAAAACGGTCAGACATGCACGAAAGGTATTCACGCCATTCCTTATTTGTGCTCTTCGACGTTCGGCTGAACTACCTCGATTTACCGTCCCCAGAGGTTATCATACTAGACAGTAAGCTGTAGTTTTATCCAATCATAAGTATGTAATATAACGCAACCCTGAATAGCCAAGCCAGTGGCATGGTCACCTACGCAGTTTATTCTCTAATAATGTGTACCTAAACCCTCCAGTTACCGTATTTTATTATACTAGACGCTGCTTCAGAGTCCCAGTCGACCTGGTGAGCTCTCTCATTATACTTTCTTTCGTTTAAATTTATTATTTGTATTTGTGGGGGGGTCGAGGGATGTTAATCATTCCAGTGTTGGCGAGTCTCAGCATGTTCCTCACCTCACTTCCTGTTTCATTCCACCCTAAGCACTCGTGTGGTATGTAACCAGGATTGTGTTACCATGGGGGAAGATAGGTAGGATGGGAAATATATGTATTATTGGAAATATGAGGAAAATTTAAAAGTTGAACAGATAGGAACATCGTGAGGGATAAAGAAAATAAAGATTGGAGCGTTAAGAAAGATTGTAACGATACGAAATCTAGAAAAGATAGAAAATTGTTGAAAGATAGACAATAGTTGAAGGGTAAGACAGGTAGTAGTTTAGGAGTCTGTAGGAAACCGTCTGAAGATGTGTATATTAAATACCAACCCGTTCTCTCACTTGCTTTTAGTCAATATTGGCTTATTTAATAAGTGCATATGTGACATACTAATTGATTGTGAATATTTTAGTTTACCTTGAAAAGCTTCCTAGAAAACACCGACCTCACCTAACCTTCTTAGTATGTACACACCTCCATAATCTAGAGGAAGATTTGCGATGATTCCCTGGAGGGAACCAAGAACGTGCTCACGCTTCCCGATATTCATAAGTAGAGAATTGGTTGTATGACTTGATATGGTTTTTAAGCCTCCAGCCACAACCTAACATTGGTCTTGGAGTTCTATAGAACGTCTGTATATTTGGGGCTGCTCACGCAACATTTCAGATACTGTTCTAAATCGTCTTGCTGTGATAAAGTGATCAAATGCCACAGTAGGGATCAGAACTTTGATGTTAAAATTAGTTTATAAATTCTTAATGGCCAACATACAATTTGAAAAATGTTATGTCTGTTAGTTTGTTAAAATAATGGCTAAGTTAGTATGGCTGATATTATATGCTTGAATAAAATAGGAAACGCTCAAATAATTATTATATTCTAAGGGATATATAAACAGGTGGTGTATTCTGCTTCCTGGAATGTATATACCTGAGAGCATATTTTGGTCCTGAAATGTGTATACACGAATAAAGTACACTTACTGGATGGTCAGTATGTTACTGTGGCAGCTTTAATAACCCTTCAGAGGTTGGTAGGCCTTAAGGCCAACACCAAGCTTGATGGTTGGTCAGTAAACTACTGAAGTGGCCTTAATAACCACCTGGACGTTCATAGGCCACACTGACCAACCATCATACTTGGTGGTTGGTCAGTATATGCTACTGTGGGGGACCTTAATAACCCTTCAGAGGTTGATAGATCTTAAGGCCAACACCAAATCATATTCCAGTTTACAACGTATTGGGTTATGAAACCAATTTCCTCTCATGTCCGCTACCCTCTGGCAGCGACAGTACTAAATTTGCCGTACGGATAGTGAAATGTTTTTAATTTCGGGTTTTGACTGTTCGTAAAGGCACATACGTCAGGTTTTTTCCGGTGTAACAAAAAAAATTTTGTTTCTTCAAATGCAAATAAATTTTTGTATATCTTTTAATTTTGTGCATAGTTACGTGTATTTATTTTAGGTAACTGTTGCATTACAGCTAATTAAGCGAACTTGAACTCATTAGTAAATAATTTCGGCATACAACCAATTAGTCCTGGGTTCCGTTTCCGGGCTGGACGAGATGTCTGGGCTCATTATACTACACCTGATGCCTCTTTTCACCCGGCAGTAGGCACCTGAGATTCGGTAGACTATTGTGGGTTACATCCTGTGGAAAATAAATCTTTAGCTTCCTGTCCAATGAACTGGGTTACCATAACAACCACGCTTGCATTTGGTGTTCCTTCGTAATACATTACCCATATAAAAGAGCTGTGAATTAAACTTTTAGAACCAAGTAAAGGATTGTTAATATAATCACACTCGAGACATAAATGGTAGGAATGATGCCTAGAAACTGAGCCATTAGACCGTCTAACTATGTCTCTAAACTCTATCTCTAAACTGAGCCATCTAACTATGTCTCTAAACTCTGTCTCTAAACTGAGCCGTCTAACTATGTCTCTAAACTCTGTCTCTAAACTGAGCCGTCTAACCATGTCTCTAAACTCTGTCTCTAAACTCTGTCTCTAAACTGAGCCGTCTAACCATGTCTCTAAACTCTGTCTCTAAACTCTGTCTCTAAACTGAGCCGTCTAATCATGCGTCTACTTGCCTGGACCGAACTCTGGTCTCAATCACAGCAGAGCATAAAAGCCACTTTTCGGTATTCAGGGCACGAAAGACCCTCCCCTAGCCAATGAGGTAGGAAAAGACCCTCCCCTAGTGAATGAAGCTGTGAAGGACCTTCCCCCTAGTCAATGAGGTTACGAAAGACCTCTTTCCTCGTGTCATGAAGCATTAAGCTTCCCTTGTTTATCTGGTCATAATCGCCCACTTTCTCCACCCTTCCCACTCGTCACGAAGGACATAAAAGTCACTTGGGCCAGTAAAGGAAGCCATTAACTCCCCTTTCCCTCGTGCGGGGTGTCAGAACCTTCAGCTCCAAATCGTGAAAAATCTCCTTAAAGAACTGGCATAGTTTCAAGTTAATGTTCTCTCATAATCCATGAGAATATTAACTCATATTTCCTCCCGGCCTTTGGGTAAACTACTGCCCTCGCAATTGCTTATGAGGCAACAATAGTGTTCTTCAACTTCTCATTACGAGTCAAAATGGAGCTTTTCTTTAGTAAACCAAGACATTTTTCTTAATCAGAAGAGGTCTAGTGTTCTGCTTTTGTATCCTGTTATTTGTTGTTACGTCTTAAATCCTTTGTATCCAGAGTGTATCCAGTTATGTATCACTGTATCCTAAGACTCTTCTCTAGCTTGTATTTTCAAGACATTTCGTATTATTCTTCAGGTTTGAAGCGCTATCTTATTGGTATATTTCTTAATACACAGAGAAATCACGTTTCATGAAATATCAGTGAACAAATCCACTGGAGTCATGACTAGAGAGTGAATCTGGGAACAACCAGCGCATAGGTTCGAATCCTTATCACTGCTCCTGTGGGTTTGTTGTATGTTTCTTAATGTTGATTGGTTGGGCTCGGGGAAGACTCGTCTCCCGAGGATATTTCAGCTGACAATAAAATGGGTAATTTTAAGCGTAAATCAACAGTAAAGAGTATTATATTTTACTGAGCCAGAACCCGTTTTATGCCTTTACTGTTTCTTTTATTTATTTTGTGGATATATATAAGAGAGAGAGAGAGAGAGAGAGAGAGAGAGAGAGAGAGAGAGAGAGAGAGAGAGAGAGAGAGAATATATATAAGAGAGAGAGAGAGAGAGAGAGAGAGAGAGAGAGAGAGAGAGAGAGAGAGAGAGAGAGAGAGAGAGAGAGAGAAAGAGAGAGAGAGAGAGATAACATACATTTCCTTGTTATTATAATATTTTCCGACATATTTTTAAAGCAGTTTTTGTTTAAATGTCAACATATTAATCTTATTTATTGTTCAATCAGGCTTGCAAAAATGTCCTAGAGACTAACATACCCTATAGTGCTGCCCGACGATATAATGCTTTCAGAGTCGGTAACAATATTTCACTAGAATTATTAAGAGGGTTAAAACGATATACTTTTATTATTATTATTAACATCTTTATTGACAAAATTAATTACAATTTTGCCTAATCTGAGGATTTTGATAGTCTTATTAAATTGAGGTTAATGCTAGTATTCACTGTCACGCAGGACAGAGGGTCATACATAAGACAATAGGTCTAAACTGTAGGCTGAAGCACATATATATCACGGTTACAATCAATGTTTTAATGTGTGAATATGTGACAACAACTTTCTATTGTGCACTGCCACACAAGGGCAGGGATGGGTTCATAAGTGATGCAGCTTAGAGTATAAATAGAAATTGTTCTTCATTCTTTAAAATGGACAAGCAAATTTTGGGTAAATTGTTAGGATGTCGTCCAGAACACCTGAGTCAATAAAATAGTTACACAGTTGGTGGTACAATAGGCCAGGAGGTCTAAAGTCCTTTACGGTTTCACATTCATCAATATAGTGTTCTAGTGAGTGCATTAAAGGTTTATCACAGAGTTTACAATCTGAATATTCTGGTAGTGGCTCAGCCTCACTAACCTGCCAGATGTGTCTATAGCCAAGGCGAATTCGCGCAATTACTACATCACATTGCCTGGTCCGGTTACTGTGCTGACCATACAAATACCTATTATTACAGAACTTGTCATAACTTTTAATACTGCAGCTTTCAGGTCTCTGTGCATTTCTTAGTTCTTCTAAATCTGAATTAATTTCTTTAATTTGTATGTTTCTAATAACTGCATTAGATAGTCCAAAGTCATAATCAATGTTTTCTTTCCTGCAAGCCTCATTGGCCAATTGATCTACAAAGTCATGTTTTTCAACTCCAACATGGGATGGGATCCACACAAATTTTATACAAGAATTATTATCATCGGCAAAAATTACATTCCATTTAATATTACAAGCTACTTCCGACATACATTGTGATGGGTTATTTAAGGACTGCAGAGCACTTTTAGAGTCACAGAAAATAACTCCACCACCATTGAGCTTAAGGTATTCAGTGGCTAGATAAATACCCAATAGCTCGGTCTGTGTCGTGCTTGCCCAGTTGTTCAATCTCTGTGTACTAGTCATGATCATTTCATTCCCTTTATACACTGCACATGCACAACCTGTTCTACCAGTGCCTAACTGCACAGAGCCATCAGTAAAGGCATAGGATTCAGTCGGTTTGAGAATTTGAAGATGACTGTCAATAGCTTCTAATGTTATACATCTCAAAATGTCAGTGTTATACATTTGTGATATACTTTTAGAGTTCAAAAGTACAAACCGGAATCAGAATAGACGTGTTGATATGCGAGAAAAAAATTACCATTTAACATAGACATAGAATCGCAGGATAGTTTCAAGTGTAGGTTAGACACGTATTACTTTGGGAGGAACATAAATAGGAGCTTCCTCGAATAGGTCAATAGGCCTTCTGTAGTTACCTTTATTCTTAAGTTGGTGGGAGATTCGAAATTAAGAACTTATTTGGAAATATAATATTGAAAAGAAACACTGAGTGGTCTTAGGAAACAAAATGTTTTTTTTAAAGCGGATGAAGAATTATTGTGGGATTTAAAGATGCTGTGAGATGCACAGATTCTGTGAGATGTTCAAATGATTTTTTTGGTATTATTATTATTTTTTACTACAGACGCTGTGTGATGCACAGATGCTATGAGATATTATGAGATGCACAGATCATGTGAGATGCATAGATGCTGTGAGAGGCGCAGGTGCTGTAAGAGGCACAGATGCTGTGAGAGGCGCAGGTGCTGTGAGAGGCGCAGGTGCTGTGAGAGGCGCAGGTGCTGTAAGAGGCGCAGATGCTGTGAGAGGCGCAGGTGCTGTGAGAGGCGCAGGTGCTGTGAGAGGCGCAGATGCTGTGATGTATTGTTCTCTGTCTCATTATCAGATGAGACCGAAATAGGGTGAATGAGAGACGTTAATTAAGGTTGCAAATAAAGACTCTGAATGGATGATTATCATGCTAATCAGATTGCAGGTCGAATTAATAGAATGCACACTCATCAGCGGAGCGTTCTCATCAGTGGAGCGTTCTCATCAGTGGAGCGTTCTCATCAGTGGAGCGTTCTCATCAGTGGAGCGTTCTCATCATTGGAGCGTTCTCATCATTGGAGCGTTCTCATCATTGGAGCGTTCTCATCATTGGAGCGTTCTCATCATTGGAGCGTTCTCATCAGTGGAGCGTTCTCATCAGTGGAGCGTTCTCATCATTGGAGCGTTCTCATCATTGGAGCGTTCTCATCATTGGAGCGTTCTCATCATTGGAGCGTTCTCATCAGTGGAGCGTTCTCATCAGTGGAGCGTTCTCATCAGTGGAGCGTTCTCATCAGTGGAGCGTTCTCATCATTGGAGCGTTCTCATCATTGGAGCGTTCTCATCATTGGAGCGTTCTCATCAGTGGAGCGTTCTCATCATTGGAGCGTTCTCATCATTGGAGCGTTCTCATCAGTGGAGCGTTCTCATCAGCGGAGCGTTCTCATCATTGGAGCGTTCTCATCATTGGAGCGTTCTCATCAGTGGAGCGTTCTCATCAGTGGAGCGTTCTCATCAGTGGAGCGTTCTCATCAGTGGAGCGTTCTCATCAGTGGAGCGTTCTCATCAGTGGAGCGTTCTCATCATTGGAGCGTTCTCATCAGTGGAGCGTTCTCATCATTGTAGCGTTCTCATCATTATAGCGTTCTCATCAGTGGAGCGTTCTCATCAGTGGAGCGTTCTCATCATTGGAGCGTTCTCATCATTGGAGTGTTCTCATCATTGGAGCGTTCTCATCATTGGAGCGTTCTCATCAGTGGAGCGTTCTCATCAGTGGAGCGTTCTCATCAGTGGAGCGTTCTCATCAGCGGAGTGTTCTCATCAGTGGAGCGTTCTCATCAGCGGACCATTCCCACCAGCTGACCATTCCCACCAGCGGACCATTCCCACCAGCGGACCATTCCCACCAGCGGACCATTCCCACCAGCGGACCATTCCCACCAGCGGACCATTCCCACCAGTGGACCATTCCCGCCAGCGGACCATTCCCACCAGCGGACCATTCCCACCAGCGGACCATTCCCACTAGCGGACCATTCCCACCAGCTGACCATTCCCACCAGCTGACCATTCCCACCAGCGGACCATTCCCACCAGCGGACCATTCCCACTAGCGGACCATTCCCACTAGCAGACCATTCCCACCAGCGGACCATTCCCACCAGTGGACCATTCCCACCAGCGGACCATTCCCACCAGCGGACCATTCCCACCAGCGGACCATTCCCACCAGTGGACCATTCCCACCAGCGGACCATTCCCACCAGCGGACCATTCCCACCAGCGGACCATTCCCACCAGCGGACCATTCCCACCAGCGGACCATTCCCACCAGCGGACCATTCCCACCAGCGGACCATTCCCACCAGCGGACCATTCCCACCAGCCGTCCATTCCCACCAGCCGTCCATTGTATCCACTTTTGCTACACATCAAAACAAATATAAAATAAGACACACACGTTACAAACTTCTGGAGTTAATTGCCACATATATAAACCACATGTAGCTCAGACTATGTGGGCTATGTGCAGGAGTTACCAGAACACTTGGAGCTTATTGTATCACATATTGTATCGCTTATTGTATCACATTTGTAACTAATGAAACAAGAACTGATAAACACCTCAAGAAACAATGGATAGTATTGCTTGAGGTGTATTGCAAGATTGGATCATGTTGCTATCTCTATATATGGTCTCTGTGATATAATATCTAATGCGCTGAATATATCATATTGGAAATACACGGGTAATTTAATCCCGATAAATGTCACTGAATGTAAAGTATTTAGTGCTTTTAAGTAAGGCTTTCATCCTGAGAATTAGAAAAGGATCTTCGCAGCAGAATGAAATATCATGAAATATCTATCGTGGGACGGGAGAAGCCTTCACGAATATCCTGTGAAAACCTATTTTGCTTTCAATGTTGTTCACTGATATTGAATATACTATTCAGCAACGAATTCATCATCTCGTTCACTAACGCTGGTCCAAGAGCTGGTGTCCGGACATCACTGGTCCAAGAGCTGGTGTCCGGACATCAGGTACATCGGATCTGCAACGACAGAAATAGAACACAAGAGATGAAGCAATATACGGAGTTTGGGAAGGGTATTGAAGGGAAGGGAACTATCAGGGGGGAAAGCGCCAAGCCATCACGACTATATAGCACTGGGAAGGGGTCAGGATAAGGATTTGAGATGAGACGGGCGGAAGGAATGGTGCCCCAACCACTTGGACGGTCGGGGATTGAACGCCGACCTGCATGAAGCGAGACCGTCCCTCTACCGTCCAGCCCAAGTGGTTGGACAAGGGAAGGGTATTGAACGCAGAAAATACGCGGAGAGGAAATAAAAACAGTACTTGGACAAAAGGTAGAGAATGATGATTGAAAGCTAAGGGTCAGAATGTTTGACAGACGGGAGACGGGGGTGGTGTGGGAGACAGAAGATGGGACAGGTTGTATGAGACGGAAAACGGTGGACTTTGTGAGACAGATGGAAGAGAGGAAGGGGTGGAATACTAGACAGAATGCCAAGATAAAATATGGTTTTGTGGGAAGCAAGAGATTGAGCTCACCAGTCTAGCAGAGAGTTGTGAAAGAATAGTTTCCCTACACTGTTTTCCCTTGCAGTGTGGGGTAGATGGAGGAGTGTTTTTGTTGACATCTACATCTACATCTACATCTTTTTTTAAAATCTACACTTTCTTAAATTAAAGAAGTGTCGTAGAGAATTACCTTATTTTACAAGAGTGGGCAAATTTAACTTGCTTTTCACGTTTGTGAATTACTTATTAAAGCGAACCAGATTTTAACTTCTGTTGACGTTTCATTCCCCATAATTTTCACAAAGACTTGGACTGGTCAGTAGAGCATCTTGCAGGGTCGGAGTTCGATCCCAGAAGGTCCGAATGGTTGAGTAGCGTTCCTTCAGTCCCTCCTCATATTCCAGATCATTGTCCTGCCATTCCTTATTTGTTATATAGTCGAATTAGAAGGAGAATACCCGAGTGCACCTGGAACTCTCTCTCCCCTTTCACCCCTTTCTCCTCCCCCCCCCCCTCAGTCATCTATCTTTCACTATCTTCCCCTCATCCTCTCTTCCCCTATCTCCCCTTTCCAAGTTACTCCCCCACGTTCTCCCTCTTCCCACTCGCTCCCTCCCTAAAAAATATATATATACATATTTTTAAGATAATATATATCGAAAGATGTCATATAATTTAAGATCTTCTGTCTTGGAGAACGTTTTTTTTTCTATGGTTCTTACGTATCATCTCTATTATGTATCATCATGGTCCAGTCGGCTGTGCGTGTGTCTGGGGAGTCGAGGGACGCAAGTTCGAAATCTTTGTGATGCCTCAATATTTTCTTATGGATACATCACACTGTTTTGGTTTCATTGTGGAAGACGATGATTAATTTTACTGATAATAGGAATTAATTGGAAGTGTCAGAAGCGAAACGATTTGGCGGACTCGAGGGAAGCTGTCGTCTTCACTTGAATGTATTAAGACACAAGACTTGGAACGACTCAAGGAGGGTGGGAATGGTGTATATAAAGAGGGGAAAAGGCAAGGATGGAGCGAGGGGAGATAGCAGCATACGATGAGGGGTAACAAAGAGTGAGGAACGGGTGGAACAGGCATAAGGATGGGTTCTGTGCTACGAAAGGGTGGAATAGGTGTAAGGTGAGGATTCTGTGTAAGAAATGGGTGGAACAATTGTAAGGAGTAGGTTCTATGGTGGGGAATAGGTGGAACAGGTAGAAGGAGAGGCTTCTGTGCGAGGAACATGTGGAGCAAATGGAAAGTGGGGGTTCTATAAGAGAGAACCTTCGTGTGGTTCGCGGTGTTCACCTCAACAATGGGGTGAGAGGACCTCGCCTGACTCCTGGAGGTGAACACCTCCTCAGAGACCGTCCACCAACCTGTTATTACGGGCTCACCATAGCCCGTGCTACTTGGAACTTTATGTTCCAGGTAGCAAATCTTTAACAACAATAACCAACCTGTTCTCACCTATTACGTCACATTTTTTGGGCGGATTCGACCAATCTGGTAATACTGCAACGTATAAGCGAAGATCGAAGCACCAGCAGTATTGACCTCTTTAGGCATCGACCTCGATTGGGGAGTTGCTTTGGTTATTACGTTTCTGATTAAGCAAGACAGTTGCATTATTTACGGAATTATAACTCGTCATTAATCAGGCATTTTAAAGATAAGAATTTTGAATGCAAATAAGATATCACAATTTAAATTCCCCTATTAAAATATTGATTAATAGGAAGTGATGCCAATACCTTCACGAGCATTATTATCGCCTTGTATTAATGGAAGCTTTCGTCTTTCTCTTCACCGACCAAGAAGTTTAGTTCGAGGAAGCTCCTAAACTTCGAGTCATCTGCCGAAGCCGCAACAGAACCTCCCACTTGGCCTGATGAAACTCAAGTAGCGTCCTGGAAAACACATTGCATCGGTTCGTATGGGAGGAACTTCCCTTAGCTGTTTAAGCTTTCCAACCACTACTATTTCCGTGTTTCCGAATGTCGTACCGTTTGTGCTGTAACCATCTTTGTAGATGGATAAAAAGGGTACAGCACGAGAGAATACTAATAAGGTGGCAAATATATCAAGACTAAATGGAGCACGAAGCAATGGATATAAAAGTGATGAGTTTAGTTTTAGGAAAGACCTGAGTAAATATTTTATCCAGGTCTTTTATGCAGCTGTTTGGGAAAAAGGTTGTTGATATGTGGACCAAATTGTCGTCTGAGACAACATGAAAGATTTGGGATTGGGATATATATATATATATATATATATATATATATATATATATATATATATATATATATATATATATATATATTCCGATATATATATATATATATATATATATATCGGAATATATATTCCGATATATATATATATATATATATATATATATATATATATATATATATATATATATATATATATCGGAATATATATTCCGATATATATATATATATATATATATATATATTCCGATATATATATATATATATATATCGGAATATATATTCCGATATATATATATATATATATATATATATATATATATATATATATATATATATATATATATATATATATATATGTATGAAGCCTCTACAGCACTGTGGACTCCTGGAAGCCCTCTCAAGGACCTAAGCTGTGGTCCCAATGAGCCTCGTAGCTCTATCCACTCTGACTCTACTCCCGTGTTCCAAAGTACCCACATATTCCAAAGGCTGATTTGGTACGTTATTCCATTATTCTTGCATGACGTCGTTGCCCTTTCCACGACGCAAGACATATTTACATCAAATATCACGTTGGAAAAATATATATGCATTAAATAGGGGTATTAAAGACACAAGTATTAAAACCAAAAAACTTGTACCTATGGTGCAAGAAATCCGCATGTTGCTGGATGTAGACAAGGCGACGACACAAAGCAAAACCACCACTATGTATTAAATTTCCAAGGGTTATTTTACTCTGTCTCAGTTACATGGTTTCTTCACACTCCCGGCCACACAAGATTTGCTCTTAATATACGAGAGTGTTAAGGTTGTGTTACCTGGGCACCGCTGGTGAGTGGTTGGGCCGTTAATGCCTGTTCACCAGCTGAGTGGACCAATAAAAACAACCAATAGGCAGTTTATGAAACCAAAGGACGTCGTTAATAGCTAGCGGCTGTAATATATATCAGATGCTGTTGCTGTGGTTTGTTCCCTGTTGATGCTCCTTGTTGCTGCTGTTGCTGTGGTTGTTCCCTGTTGTTGCTGTTGCTGTGGTTTGTTCCCTGTTGATGCTCCTTGTTGCTGCTGTTGCTGTGGTTGTTCCCTGTTGTTGCTGTTGCTGTGGTTTGTTCCCTGTTGATGCTCCTTGTTGCTGCTGTTGCTGTGGTTGTTCCCTGTTGTTGCTGTTGCTGTGGTTTGTTCCCTGTTGATGCTCCTTGTTGCTGCAGCTGCTGTGGTTTGTTCCCTGTTGTGCTCCTTGTTGCTGCTGTTGCTGTGGTTTGTTCCCTGTTGTGCTCCTTGTTGCTGTTGTTGTTCCCTGTTGATGCTCCTTGCTGCTGTTGCTGTGGTTGTTCTCTGTTGGTGCTGCTAAAGTGTTTATAATAATTGCTGTGTTTAAACTCGATTTCAGCTGCTGGGTTAAATTACATTAAATTATAACATTTAATTAGGTTTTTAACTAATTTAAGTCTTTAATTATGTAGCCTACAATTCAAAACTATAAACAATGCCTTGTTGTCCATCCAGGGGGACTTGTGAGCCATTTAGCTTCTTCGGTCGGAGGAATTAGTAAAGTGTTCAACTTGCCCTTTCTTGGCCAGAACTATTTTGGCCTTACGAACTGTTTAACTTCCTTGGTCAGAACTGTTCAACTGTTTTGACTTCCTTGGTCAGAACTGTTCAACTGTTTTGACTTCCTTGGTCAGAACTGTTCAACTGTTCTGACTTCCTTGGTCAGAACTGTTCAACTGTTTTGACTTCCTTGGTCAGAACTGTTCAACTGTTCTGACTTCCTTGGCCAGAACTGTTCAACTGTTTTGACTTCCTTGGTCAGAACTGTTCAACTGTTTTGACTTCCTTGGTCAGAACTGTTCAACTGTTCTGACTTCCTTGGTCAGAACTGTTCAACTGTTCTGACTTCCTTGGTCAGAACTGTTCAACTGTTCTGACTTTCTTGGTGAGAACTGTTCAACTGTTCTGACTTTCTTGGTCAGAACTGTTCAACTGTTCTGACTTCCTTGGTCAGAACTGGTCAACTGTTCTGACTTTCTTGGTCAGAACTGGTCAACTGTTCTGGCTTTCTTGGTCAGAACTGTTCAACTGTTCTGACTTCCTTGGTCAGAACTGGTCAACTGTTCTGACTTTCTTGGTCAGAACTGGTCAACTGTTCTGGCTTTCTTGGTCAGAACTGTTCAACTGTTCTGACTTCCTTGGTCAGAACTGTTCAACTGTTCTGACTTCCTTCATCAGAACTGTTCAACTGTTCTGACTTCCTTCATCAGAACTGTTCAACTGTTCTGACTTCCTTGGTCAGAACTGTTCAACTGCCCTGACTTCCTTGGTCAGAAGTGTTCAACTGTCCTGACTTCCTTGGTCAGAACTGTTCAACTGTTTTGAGTTCCTTGGTCAGAACTGTTCAAATGTTCTGACTTCCTTGGTCAGAAGTGTTCAACTGCCCTGACTTCCTTGGTCAGAACTGTTCAACTGTTTTGACTTCCTTGGTCAGAACTGTTCAACTGCCCTGACTTCCTTGGTCAGAACTGTTCAACTTTGGCGTCAGTTGATTGTCCTCAGAAAGACGAGGACCTGCAAAATAACTCATCACTTGTGAACGCTCTTTGACCTTTGTCTGCGAAAGAGAGAGAGAGAGAGAGAGAGAGAGAGAGAGAGAGAGAGAGAGAGAGAGAGAGAGAGAGAGAGAGAGAAAGAGAGAGAGAGAGAGAGAGAGAGAGAGAGAGAGAGAGGTGCTCGACAATACAAACTTTCTCGCTCTTAATGACCACAAGAAGCCCTTCGTTCTGCTTCTTCGACTCTGGAATTTCAACACTTTATTCCACTCTCAGTGTCCGGGTTATTGATCTATTTTAGCGACAGAACTCGCATGTTGATAGTAATGTAATGTAAACAAGTCATCTTCTTGACGAGGTCTCGCTTCTGGCCCAAGCTTAATCAAGTCATCTTCTTGACGAGGTCTCGCTTCTGGCCCAAGCTTAAACAAGTCATCTTCTTGACGAGGTCTCGCTTCTGGCCCAAGCTTAAACAAGTCATCTTCTTGACGAGGTCTCGCTTCTGGCCCAAGCTTAATCAAGTCATCTTCTTGACGAGGTCTCGCTTCTGGCCCAAGCTTAAACAAGTCATCTTCTTGACGAGGTCTCGCTTCTGGCCCCAAGCTTGAACAAGTCATCTTCTTGACGAGGTCTCGCTTCTGGCCCAAGCTTAAACAAGTCATCTTCTTGACGAGGTCTCGCTTCTGCCCCAAGCTTAAACAAGTCATCTTCTTGACGAGGTCTCGCTTCTGCCCCCAAGCTTGAACAAGTCATCTTCTTGACGAGGTCTCGCTTCTGCCCCAAGCTTAAACAAGTCATCTTCTTGACGTGATCTAAGCTGCTCCAATCTGGTCTTCCCCCATATAGGATACACGAAGGAAATCGAGAAAACTATCCTCGAAGTTAAAACATTCTAATCAGTCTTCCAAAAAGAATATTTAGGCAAAGGTTAATTAAAAATAATTATAAGTTAGGAGCGCTAAGCCAGTATGACAATACAACACCTGGAACGGATACGAGGACAAGGAGTCGGTATATAAGGAAGGACTGAAGATACCCATCTACTTAGACCACAGAGGGATGGCCCGCCGACCCTGTTAAAAGAAAACCTTGCTCTACCAATCAGTCTGAAAGGTATACGACTGACCCGAGTTTTAAAGCTAGCAATAAATTATGTACCCTTGGTCCGAAACACCTCTTGGCGTACGTGTATTTCGAAATATATATATTACCAGAGAGGAATAACTAGTTAAAACTGCCCACTGACAGTTTTAAATAGTTGGGATGGCCCGCATATATTGTAGTTTAATTGAAGACACTTTTTTCCATTGTAATTTATCCTTTGGGGATTACTCGGTGTCCGGTAATATAAAAAATATTAATATTCATTCACGCACTCACTAACTTTCTCACACAGGCACGATATGTTGTAGGCATAAAATATTTCAGGTACAGTATATGACAGGAATAAAATATTGTAGGTACAATAGATGACAGGTATTAAATATTGTAGGTACAATAGATGACAGGTATTAAATATTGTAGGTACAATAGATGACAGGTATTAAATATTGTAGGTACAATAGATGACAGGTATTAAATATTGTAGGTACAATAGATGACAGGTATTAAATATTGTAGGTACAATAGATGACAGGTATTAAATATTGTAGGTACAATAGATGACAGGTATTAAATATTGTAGGTACAATAGATGACAGGTATTAAATATTGTAGGTACAATAGATGACAGGTATTAAATATTGTAGGTACAATAGATAACAGGCATAAAATATTGCAAGTACAATAGATAACTGGCATAAAATATTGCAAGTACAATAGATAACTGGCATAAAATATTGCAAGTACAATAGATAACAGGAATAAAATATTGCAAGTACAATAGATAACAGAAATAAAATATTGTAGGTACAATAGATAACAGGCATAAAATATTGCAAGTACAATAGATAACAGGCATAACATATTGCAAGTACAATAGATAACAGGCATAAAATATTGCAAGTACAATAGATAACAGGCATAAAATATTGCAAGTACAATAGATAACAGGCATAAAATATTGCAAGTACAATAGATAACAGGCATAAAATATTGCAAGTACAATAGATAACAGGCATAACATATTGCAAGTACAATAGATAACAGGCATAAAATATTGCAAGTACAATAGATAACAGGCATAAAATATTGCAAGTACAATAAATGACATACATAAAATATTGCAGGAACAAAATTAACCGATAATGATAGCAACGTTATAAACCTTATAGTAAGGGAGGGTGAACAGAAGTAACGCAGCCTTAGTGAAAAGCTGCAGTTAACCAACACTGACTCTTGTTAACGAAAGTTTAACGAGGAGGTCAATTCGGAAATCTTTAGAAAATTGAAGTGGTGTCGGTATACGAATATTTTATGCAGGGACTTGGTTAGTAAAGTGACATCAAGGTACAATGATGTATGAGGGTATTGATGTGTGATGATGTATTGATATTGACCGTGGGACAAAGACCTTAGACAATGACATAGTTTGTTGAGGCATATATTGTCAAGTACAGTATTTTGTTGTTATTTTGGTGTCAACAAATGCTTCTTTATTGTGTGTGTTCACATGTGAATGTGTGTGTGTTTTTTGTGTTTGCATGTGTGTGTGTGTGTGTGTGTGTGTGTGTGTGTGTGTGTGTGTGTGTGTGTGTGTGTGTGTGTGTGTGAGCGCGCTTGTACGCTAAAAAAAAATCATGAGAGTTGTCTAAAATATAAATTCCATACAGTTTAATGTACTACATTAATTTTGTACCAAAACCACACAATTTGTTTTTCGCATTTTAAATGGAACTTATTCCATTCATTCTGAAGACTAATGATATTGACATTAGAGAACATTTAGTGCTGTGAGCTAGAGGTCACGCTGAATGGTCTTTCCTTCAGACTGGCAAACCTTTGCTATCAGAGCCGAGAGCAGAATGTCAGGTCACCAGGGTACACTGTGGTGGTCTGAAGAATGATAATCCCTTGCTCGATTGATTGATGAAGGTTAAGCCCTCCCCAAGAGGTGGCACGGGCATGAATAACCCGTAAGTGGTGGATTAGTTTTAGTAAATGTATACTGTGGTCCCTTCTTTAGTAACGTTCATATTATATTAGCTTACTGTAGATATTTTTACACTGTTAGTGATGTGTGAGGTATGTTGTTGTTGTTTTTTAAAGATTCGCTACCTGGAACAAAATTCCAAGTAGCACGGGCTATGGTGAGCCCGTAATGTGAGGTATATAAGTAGATCATTTAACGTTGTGCCAACAAAACTCTGTCTCTAACTCTCTATCTCTCTGTCTCTATCGCAGTCGCTCTCTCTCTAGGTACCTATCTCTCTCTGTCCCTGTCTCTTCTCTCTCTCTCTCTCTCTCTCTCTCTCTCTCTCTCTCTCTCTCTCTCTCTCTCTCTCTCTCTCTCTCTCTCTCTCTCTCTCTCTCTCTCTCTCTCTCTCTCTCAAATGTAAAAAAAAAATATTACAGCCCAAATGGCTCGCAATGTGATTACATTTTACAACACTTGAGCAAGTCAGGATTTTTTTTATAGATACAAAGTTGCGAGGAACGTCAAATGCAACATTTATTGTTCCTTTCAATGCCTTTTTATTGCCGTGATTGATCCGTTAAATGCCCTGTTATTACCGTGATTGATCCGTTAAATGGCTTGTTATTATCGTGATTGATCCGTTAAATGGCTTGTTATTATCGTGATTGATCCATTAAATGCCCGGTTATTACCGTGATTGATCCGTTAAATGGCTTGTTATTATCGTGATTGATCCGTTAAATGCCGTTATTATTGTAATTGATCCGTATCTTTCACGAAAGAATATTATTTATTTATTTTAATTTTTCCCCCAACAAATGCTGCCATCCTCTGACGAAAATTGGCAGAATTACCAGAGATTTTCTGATCATAATCCTTCAGGATGAGTTGTTTTTGTCAGGCAACCTTGCTCATTCGTGAGGGTATTTGTTGTCCTGATGCGCCTTCACTCTTGTTAGGTTGTACATAATTGTGGGCCCCACCTTTTCGTACCCACTCCGGAACCCTACTTTTTTTGGTACCCACTCCTGGAACCCTACCTTTTGGTACCCACTTGAGAACCCTACTTTTTTGGTACCCACTCCTGGACAATCCTTACCTTTGAACCTATCGGATGAGATTTTACAACCTTCTTAGAGCACGTTGTCTTCATTACCCTTGAAATACTTTCATTAGTGTCTTAAAAAGATGGAATCTTTAACAGTGACTTTAAGGAATGAGGGTTTAGAATCTAGGCAAATCGAAGACAAAAATAAAACAGAATTCAGGAAAAATTTCCTTCTGAAGACCAAAGAACACTGCTTCACTTAGTCTTGATTAAATTCCTTATTAAATAATGATTAATAGGACTTCATTAAGTCTTGAACACAGTACAGGACTCGAAGCGTATACGCTCATAAGTCGCAGAAAATATATATATATATACCCTTCTCGGCGCACATGTCTATCAAACAAATTTTATCTATCATGGGGTCAATCCGCAGCATCTATTGTGAAAAGCGACGGGAGACGATTCGGAGCTTGAATACACAAAGCCGTTAACACAGGCAACAATCAACAATCCTGTTTGCTCAGCATTTACGACGCCCATGCCGGCATTTTGGGAGAATTACGCCACACTACGTAAGCAAATAAACATTTATGCTCACTAACGTATCGTCAGTAAATAGTTTAATACAACATTTTCGGTAATATGACCGCATATAGAGCGAGATTATTAGAGGAGAAGCACATTTTAAAAAGTTCCCTTTGATGTAATATCCCGGGTTATATATTTAAAAATCCTTTTCTATCATAAAAATTTAATATATATATCCAACACAAGCCAAGAGCGAAGGGAAAGCTGGAATATACTTTTTTTATATTTAAAAAAATTGTATTCACTTTTTTTCCCAGTGTAATGGAATTCGGGCTTCACTTGGTGACTCAGAGGTGGAAAGATGAGGTTCCTAGCTGTCTCATTGTGAGTAATGAGAACATGACGTCAGTGCATGAATGAGTGAGAACACGACGTTAATACATGAGAGATAACATGACGTCAATATATGAGTTAATGCATGAGTGAATCAGAACATGACGTCAATATATGAGTTAATGCATGAGTGAATCAGAATATGACGCTAGTATAATAAATCCACCGTAGGATACATGCTAGTTCACAGGTGTGTGATACATGCTAGTTCACACAGGTGTGTGTAATACACCCTAGTTCACTCAGGTGTGTGTAATACACCCTAGTTCACTTAGGTGTGTGGACCAAACTTTCCCCCATAATATTCAAAATCCGGACACACGCATGCAGAAGTTTTTCATGAGTGTTCGTGAAAAAAAAGTAATTTTAATCACAGTACGAAAACTTTTGTTAGACGTCGACAATATAAACAAACTTTTCAAAACTTGTCTTTTTTTTCATATATTAAAGCTCGATCAAATAGCAGGTGTCATACGTGTGAACCATGTCAACAGATGTCATGGTGGGTGAAGTCGTGTCAAGTGATATCATACAGGGTGAAGTCGTGTCAAGTGATATCATACAGGGTGCAGTTGTGTCAAGTGATATCATACAGGGTGAAGTCGCGTCAAGTGATATCATACAGGGTGCAGTCGTGTCAAGTGATATCATACAGGGTGCAGTCGTGTCAAGTGATATCATACAGGGTGAAGTCGTGTCAAGTGATTTCATACAGGGTGAAGTCATGTCAAGTGATATCATATAGGGTGAAGTCATGTCAAGTGATTTCATACAGGGTGCAGTCGTGTCAAGTGATATCATACAGGGTGAAGTCATGTCAAGTGATATCATATAGGGTGAAGTCATGTCAAGTGATTTCATACAGGGTGAAGTCGTGTCAAGTGATATCATACAGGGTGCAGTCGTGTCAAGTGATATCATACAGGGTGAAGTAGTGTCAAATGTTATCATACAGGGTGAAGTCTTTTCCAGATGAAGAAAAACAGCCAGAGGTGGACCTTCCCCCCCCCCAAAAAAAAAAGAGACAATCAGGTTAAAAAAAATACTCACATACAATACTGGTTGTAAACAAGTTGAATTGACTGGAAGCAGAGGTCCTAGAAGCCGCCTCCACCCACCACCACAATAGTGGTTAGTTGGGGCAGAGTACTGGAGACCCGGGTGTACTAAATCCACCAGGTGACATGACCTACAAACAAGGGGTCTATGCGCTACATAACTTCGCAGAAACAGGTCATACAGTCGTTGCTTCAGACGACTGAAAGCTGGAAAGCCAAAAAAAAACACACACACACACAAAGTTTGTCAGTCATTATGTCAGCGTTGACAAGTGCTGGTGTCCGATGACCTCCCAAGTGTTGTATCAATCATTGACGTCACTACTTTACACTGAAACATCAATATAATTTCTGTAGGTGAAATTAACTGCAAACACTTGAAAAAAATTGCAATATTGAGCGAGCCTGCCTGTGATCGGCAGAGTAATAATCTGTTTTAATCTCCGTATCATGCACTGTTTGTCATTATTCATTAAAGAGCATTTGTTTTTATTTCTAATTAAAATCGTAAAGTTGGACTGATTTTATTTTCAATTAATATTTTTGAGCAGAGTTTTGGGGGAGAAATTTGGTGGGTGACACTAGTATTAGCATGGGTTTGATAGTTTATTTAAATTGTATCACTTGAAGCATGAAAAGCGAATACATTTTCTTTAACGTACCTTCCTCTGATCAACAGGAAGGTCGAAGTCCTACTGCTATGTCTTACCTCCTTGTGGCTTACAGCCCTGTGTGTCCCATTCCTGTGTCTTATTCCCTATTCCCTTGTTTCCCACCTCTCCATGTGTCTCACACACGTGTGTGTATCATCTCCCTGAGTCGTTCCTGTGTCCCACTCGCCTGTTCCTCCGCCACCCCTCCTGTGTCCCACGGAAACAGAATGATACACATCAATTTGTAATGTGTCTTGAAACACTGGATTGGTCTCCCTTTGGCGAGTCTCAGCCTCCAGGCCGACGCTGGGAATGTCAGCGAGAGACCGCACGTCAAGGAAGCTGTGAGGTGTAACTTGAAGTCAGTAGTATGACTCAAACGTCAGAATAAGCTGCGACTAGTGAGGCAACAAGCTTATTCCCGAGTCCCACGTTATATATTTTCACTGTTATGCTTAATTTTTTTGCCGGAGATTTTGCCATAATATTATATAGGAGAAAACCTTTACCGATTATTCTTGCGGTTCCCGTTGTCAAGAACAGGAAGACTGTATACCTGTGCCGATCTTAGAAAGTTGCCTCGGGAATCTATTTACTGCCAGGTGGACAGAGAGATTAAGTGAAAGAAACGTGGCCGGCCACGTCTGTGCCGCCTGGGAATCAAACCAGGGATCCTCATTTGTGATGCGAGAACATAGACCACTGTGCTATAGAACCCTTCCAGCAATAAAATGATACACAAGCCTGTCATTTCAGGTATCATCAAATGTTCAGACTCAATCTGAGAGTTCACTGCAGTAGACAAGCTGCAACTTCTTCTCGCGTACCAACAGCTTGAGTACCAACAGCCTGAGTACTAACAACCTGAGTACCTAAATAAACTAATTATCACGGATCGGATTAATTATCAAGAGATCGGACGAGAGAGAGTGCAAGTTCGAGGTTCCTGCTCATCGCAAGATTAATGGGGGTGTTCAAGGCGGACTGACATCCTGGTTATAGACACGCGAGTACATGACGAGACAGATTAATAATCAGGATCAAGAGAATGATTAATGAACGAGTAACAGTTAACTCCATTACACGACGGTATATTAAGAGTCGCCTGATATGTATTCTGTTAGAATTTAAGGAACATAAGGAGTGATGGATGATGGCGTCAAGTTGCGTATAGAATGTGTCGTTTTCCCCTCTTAGAATGTTTTAATTGTTGTCGTCCATTCTCTGTGGTGCTGAAATGTGGTGGTGGTTCTCTGTGGTGGTGGAGTGTGGTGGTGGTGATGGTGGTGGTTCTCTGTGATGCTAGAGTGGGGTGGCGGCACTGGTTCCCCCGATAAACATATCTGATAGAGAATATTACACATCACTGAACTCACAAAATCCTTCTCCATTAATATGTAATCCATAAATTCTGTCATTACCCAAGCCTTTGGCCGAACCTACTTCATCATCTTTAAGTATGAGAGACAAATATGCCTTCGTGGGAGGGAAGGGAGGGGGAGGAATATATCTGGAGAAAAAATATGCCTGGGCGAATTTGCAAGCGATGTCGTGGGGCAAATTGCACTGTATCTCAATCGATGGAAGGGGACCGATGATCAGTGAAACGGATCGGAATTGTGGAAGAGAGAGAGAGAGAGAGAGATGTACAAAGATACAGATAATCTCGGAAAACAATGGACTTATCCCTGGAAACACAAACCGAAACTGTCTCTATTTTACGCTTGTTACAACTTGTAATAAAGTTGTTACATCTTGGCTTAACGTGTTTATGACGTATTAGAACGTTGTTACAACTTGCTATATTGGTTGTTATAACTGGTTAGGTGTTAAAACTTGTTCGAATGTTGTATCAACGTTGTAGTTTCGGTGTGTGTTTGGCGGGTATAGTTACTGAAAACCCTTGCTCCATCCCCCTAACCCTTTTAATCTTAATTAAGGAACATTAGGGGGATGATTAACTAATCATCCCCCTAAAAATCCCGGGGCATATTCTCCCATATACGTCCCCAAAAACGTATATTCCAACATCGGAAAATAAGCACATGGAGCTCCAAAGGCAAACCAAAAAAAAGACCCCCCAAAAAAAATTACCATTTGGAAATAAATTTATAGTGGTACTGTGACCTCCGTCCCCTCGGCTCCTTGTGACTGTCTTCGCTCTCATTGATTCCACGATATAGCACTCCACTTCCCGCAGGGATTTGCATAATGCAGGCTGATTATGCCACCGTTCCACGCTTGCTACAGCTGCCTCAGATGCTGACAGCCCGAAAGCTCCTTTGTTCAAATGTCCCTCGTGACAAGGTCTTTCAGCTTCTTGGAGGGAAATGACGCATGGGTTTGACGTCCAGGGGGCGGGTAGGGGCACTTTGTGGTTGACGTCCAGGGGGCGGATAGGAACACTTGTTTGTGGTTGACGTCCAGGGGGCGGGTAGGAGCACTTGTTTGTGGTTGACGTCCAGGGGGCGGGTAGGAGCACTTTGTGGTTGACGTCCAGGGGGCGGGTAGGAACACTTGTTTGTGGTTGACGTCCAGGGGGCGGGTAGGAGCACTTTGTGGTTGACGTCCAGGGGGCGGATAGGAACACTTGTTTGTGGTTGACGTCCAGGGGGCGGATAGGAACACTTGTTTGTGGTTGACGTCCAGGGGGCGGATAGGAACACTTGTTTGTGGTTGACGTCCAGGGGGCGGGTAGGAGCACTTGTTTGTGGTTGATGTCCAGAGGGCGGGTAGAAGGACTTGTTTGTGGTTGATGTCCAGGGGGCGGGTAGGAGCACTTGTTTGTGGTTGATGTCCAGGGGGCGGGTAGGAGCACTTGTTTGTGGTTGATGTCCAGGGGGCGGGTAGGAGCACTTGTTTGTGGTTGATGTCCAGGGGGCGGGTAGAAGGACTTGTTTGTGGTTGATGTCCAGGGGGCGGGTAGAAGGACTTGTTTGTGGTTGACGTCCAGGGGGCGGGTAGGAGCACTTGTTTGTGGTTGATGTCCAGGGGGCGGGTAGGAGCACTTGTTTGTGGTTGATGTCCAGGGGGCGGGTAGGAGCACTTGTTTGTGGTTGATGTCCAGGGGGCGGGTAGGAGTACTTGTTTCTGGTTGACGTCCAGGGGGCGGGTAGGAGCACTTGTTTGTGGTTGATGTCCAGGGGGCGGGTAGAAGGACTTGTTTGTGGTTGACGTCCAGAGGGCGGGTAGGAGTACTTGTTTCTGGTTGACGTCCAGGGGGCGGGTAGGAGCACTTGTTTGTGGTTGATGTCCAGGGGGCGGGTAGGAGCACTTGTTTGTGGTTGATGTCCAGGGGGCGGGTAGGAGCACTTGTTTGTGGTTGATGTCCAGGGGGCGGGTAGAAGGACTTGTTTGTGGTTGATGTCCAGGGGGCGGGTAGAAGGACTTGTTTGTGGTTGATGTCCAGGGGGCGGGTAGAAGGACTTGTTTGTGGTTGACGTCCAGGGGGCGGGTAGGAGCACTTGTTTGTGGTTGATGTCCAGGGGGCGGGTAGGAGCACTTGTTTGTGGTTGACGTCCAGGGGGCGGGTAGGAGTACTTGTTTCTGGTTGACGTCCAGGGGGCGGGTAGAAGGACTTGTTTGTGGTTGACGTCCAGGGGGCGGGTAGGAGCACTTGTTTGTGGTTGACGTCCAGGGGGCGGGTAGGAGCACTTGTTTGTGGTTGACGTCCAGGGGGCGGGTAGGGGACAAATGTTCAAGAAAAACTCTCCCAACACCAAAAGAAGAATCCTTGAGTCAAATTGCGCCTATGGCTTTGCATTCCCACTTAGTGATTATCAGCAACAACGATCTCAATATATAGACAAGACGACTATCTCTAATGCATAACTGAAATGAATTAGGCAGTAATGTGGTAGAGGCAGACTCCATACATAATTTCAAATGTAGATTTGATAGAGCCCAGTAGGCTCAGGAATCTATACACCAGTTGATGGACAGTGGAGAAGCGGGACCAAAGAGCCAAAGTTCAACTCCCCGCCAGCAAAACTAGAAGAGTACTAGTGAGTACATCTCTTTAAAAGCCAGCTTATTCTTAGGTACATCCTACCACCCTCAACTCTGAGGCAAAGCTCCCACATTAACACACACGTGATGTCCCAGCTGACATGGACTGCATGTCGACTGGGGGCGACATCCTCACGTCACCTAACATGATTTAATATAATGTAACTTATAATAATTTATATCCCCTTCCTTCATGCCTCCGAATATGTTGACAGACACAGCGAAAAGCGTGATTTATCTCGTCACATCAAGCCCAATAAAACTGCATATTTAACATTGTAAGAGTCTGTCTTCCTTAGTGAAGAGGAAGACTTGGGAAATATATAGAGAATGTTCAGCCCATCATCCTGTTTTGTTAGTACTTGTAGTGGTGGTGAGGGGAGGGAGGGAGTTATCAGGGGAAAAGCGCCAAGCAATTACGACTATATAGCACTTAGAAGGAATCAGGATTTGGGATGGGACGGGGGGAAGGAATGGTGCCCAACCACTTGGACGGTCGGGGGATTGAACGCCGACCTGCATGAAGCGAGACCGTCGCTCTACCGTGAGGTTGTGAGGCTGTGAGGACCATAGTACATATATCGACGTTCAGCACAATTAGAAAGTTGAAATTGGAAATATTAAATTTGGACAGACCGGAAAAAAATTTCTATTTGTGTTTCAAATCCAAACTAAACTAACCTAACCTTCCTAGGCCTAATACCCACTGAGGCCTAATACACACTGAGGCCTAATACACACTGAGGCCTAATACACACAGAGGCCTAATACACACTGAGGCCTAATACACACTGAGGCCTAATACACACTGAGGCCTAATACACACTGAGGCCTAATACACACTGAGGCCTAATACACACTGAGGCCTAATACACACTGAGGCCTAATACACACTGAGGCCTAATACACACTGAGGCCTAATACACACAGAGGCCTAATACACACTGAGGCCTAATACACACTGAGGCCTAATACACACTGAGGCCTAATACACACTGAGGCCTAATACACACTGAGGCCTAATACACACAGAGGCCTAATACACACTGAGGCCTAATACACACTGAGGCCTAATACACACTGAGGCCTAATACACACTGAGGCCTAATACACACTGAGGCCTAATACACACAGAGGCCTAATACACACTGAGGCCTAATACACACTGAGGCCTAATACACACTGAGGCCTAATACACACTGAGGCCTAATACCCACAGAGGCCTAATACACACTGAGGCCTAATACACACTGAGGCCTAATACACACTGAGGCCTAATACACACTGAGGCCTAATACACACTGAGGCCTAATACACACTGAGGCCTAATACACACTGAGGCCTAATACACACTGAGGCCTAATACACACAGAGGCCTAATACACACTGAGGCCTAATACACACTGAGGCCTAATACACACTGAGGCCTAATACACACTGAGGCCTAATACACACTGAGGCCTAATACACACTGAGGCCTAATACCCACAGAGGCCTAATACACACTGAGGCCTAATACACACTGAGGCCTAATACACACTGAGGCCTAATACACACTGAGGCCTAATACACACTGAGGCCTAATATAATACACATGTGTGCTTCACTAGGCCTAGGAATATTTAAGTTTGTATTTTGGCTTCATTTTTTTCGGACTCTTTTTTTTAAAGTGAATAGTACAAAATTCCACTATCTAATTCCTTAGTACATCAAACGTGTGTACTATATGGCACATACCTGGGTGTTAGTCAGCTGTCACGGGCTGCTTCCTGGGGGTGGAGGCCTGGTCGAGGACCGGGCCGCGGGGACACTAAAGCCCCGAAATCATCTCAAGATAACCTCAAGATAGTTACACAACGTACTATCTAAACCTGAGGCTGGGTTGGACGATTCGTGGTAGAGTCATTAGCCTAGGTAGTTCCCTAACCTAAGGTTGATGAAGAGGTGTATTAACTCCAGTGTTAGGCTGGCTTTTAAGGTAGGTCTCGGGAGTCGTCTCATTATAACGAGATCTTTCCCGCCAAACAAACACACACTGAAACTACAACGTTGGTACAACGTTCGAACAAGTTTTAACACCTCCTAACCAGTTATAACAACCAATATAGCAAGTTGTAACAACGTTCTAATACGTCATAAACACGTTAAGCCAAGATGTAACAACTTTATTACAAGTTGTAACAAGCGTAAAATAGAGACAGTTTCGGTTTGTGTTTCCAGGGTTCCAGCTTGCTGCTGGTGATTGCCGACGACTTCCTGGAGCTCCCTGGTGATCCTCCCACTGCTTAGTTGGCTTCAGGATTCCCGCCAGAGATGTTGTCAGGCCGTGATTGGGTGTCGTCAACCTGTGAAGACATGTTTCAAGATCTGTCTCCAGGCTATGAAGGTCTGTTTTCAGTTTGTGACGATCTGTTTCCAGGCTGAAATGATCTGTTTCCAGGCTGAAAAGATCTGTTTCCAGGCTATGATGATCATTTTCCAGGCTGTAAAGATCTGTTTTCAGTCTGTGACGATCTGTTTCCAGGCTGAAAAGATCTGTTTCTTGGCTGTGAAGATCTGTTTCCAGGCCCTGAAAATGTGCTTCCAGGCCCCGAAGATATGCTTCCAGCTCTGAAATTGTGTTTCCGGACGTAAAAAAAATTCAACACACATATATATATAAGTACACACAGAAATCACAATAGCGTGAAGCATCAAATGAAAGGCAGCGTCTGGGATCCTCTCGAACGTAGATTCGAACCCTCGTCACAGCCCTTGGGGATTTGTTCTTTATATACTAAGTATATTCCATTAACTCAGTAACTGACAAAGTAAATTTATATCAAAGTCATACCGCAATCCCAGACCTGTATTTAGTACACAGAAGGTCTTGACAGATCTCTCGTCTCAAGGAATATATTATTATATTCGAACACATTATTAGCGTGAAGTCCAACTAGTGTTTTCATGAAGATAAACTGGTGTCAGTACGTCTGGCGACCTGATTATATATATATATATATATATATATATATATATATATATATATATATATATATATATATATATATATATATATATATATATATATATATCGTACCTAGTAGCCAGAACGCACTTCTTAGCCTACTATGCAAGGCCTGATTTGCCTAATAAGCCAGGTTTTCATGAATTAATGTTTTTTCGACTACCTAACCTACCTAACCTAACCTAACCTAACTTTTTCGGCTACCTAACTTAACCTAACCTATAAAGATAGGTTAGGTTAGGTTAGGGTTGGTTAGGTTCGGTCATATATCTACGTTAATTTTAACTCAAATAAAAAAATTGACCTCATACATAATGAAATGGGTAGCTTTATCATTTCATAAGAAAAAAATAGAGAAAATAAATTAATTCAGGAAAACTTGGCTAATTAGGGAAATCGGGCCTTGCATAGTAGGCAGAGAAGTGCGTTCTGGCTACTAGGTACGACATATATATATATATATATATATATATATATATATATATATATATATATATATATATATATATATATATATATATATATATATATATATATATATCGAGAGGGCTGTCAGGCTAGTCGCTGCTCTCTCGGGACAAGCGGACAGGCGGTAGCAATGAAAATAGAGATGGATGAACAACAGGCAGGTCGGAAGAGATTGATAGCGACGTGGAGACAGATTTTCAGGTGAGAAATACTTTTATTTTAGCGTCAGAGTTGCAGAATATATAACAAGCAGATAACCAATAACTTCCAAAAAATAATATATATATATATATATATATATATATATATATATATATATATATATATATATATATATATATATATACATATATATATATATATATATATATATATATATATATATATATATATATATATATATATATATATATATATATATATGTCGTACCTAGTAGCCAGAACTCACTTCTCAGCCTACTATGCAAGGCCCAATTTGCCTAATAAGCCAAGTTTTACTGAATTAATATATTTTTTCTAATTTTTTTCTTATGAAATGATAAAACTACCCATTTCATTATGTATGAGGTCAATTTTTTTTTATTGGAGTTAAAATTAACGTAAATATATGACCGAAGCTAACCAACCCTACCTAACCTAACCTAACCTATCTTTATAGGTTAGGTTAGGTTAGGTAGCCGAAAACGTTAGGTTAGGTTAGATTAGGTAGGTTAGGTAGTCGAAAAAACATTAATTCATGAAAACTAGGCATATTAGGCAAATCGGGCCTTGCATAGTAGGCTGAGAAGTGAGTTCTGGCTACTAGGTACGACATATATATATATATATATATATATATATTATGAAATATGAAGCTGTAACCCAAGCCCCAACGTGGGATTTTCATGAAATCAGACGAAGATTTTTAATTTCAGACGAAAGTCTGAAATTAAATCGAGAAGGGGACGTCAGTTGGGTTTCTTCGCTCACTCTAGAACGATGAACTGGTTAGTGGTGAGAATAGCTCGATAAAATAGATATAAATATTCCAAACAGACAAAGATATAGTGATAAATATAGATAGAGAGCTAAAGAAATAGAGATTGAAAGAGAGAGAGAGATACAGACAGCCAAACCCTGTCAAAGCCGGATAGTCCCTTAATACATATAAACAGAGAAATACCTACGTTCAATAAGTATGTAACACAATAACAGTTGGGCATTTTCATTTTAAAATGACGTAAACAACGAAGAAATTACTTTATTCTGGAACAATGATTTAAAGTGATAACCCATATCTACAACTTAGCTTGGTGAAGCTTTGTTCAAATGCTTACTCACACTCAGGGAAAGGTAGAATGAGACGGTGAAATAAAGTGTGCTATTGAAACAACCTACGACAATACCCTGTCGTAGCTCAGTCGATTAAGGCAGCTTCTGGGATGCTCTCGGACGTAGGTTCGAATCCTCGTCACGGCCCTTGTGGATTTGTTCATTTAACCTATACAGTTTAGTAAATGGAAGCCCCGTGGAGTGAAATATGGTAAGAGACAGCAGGCAACGCCTGTGTGAAACTATGCCAAGTGAATGGCAATATTTGACATTGCATATTGTCAGTGCTGGCAAACATTGCATGCGGCCGCAGTCTAATTGCCATGCAGGACGCCTGAATAATGCCATGTTGCTGGGGGCCCTCGAGCAAGGCTCGGTAATCCGATTAATATTCAGTTTATGGCTAATGAATATATGATTGCAGCGTTGATGACATTACTCAAGCACACACTTTCCTACCTATAATCCGATGTTGTTCGTGGTGAGACAAAAACGGATATACGGCAAGTTTCGCGAACGTTCAAAATAGGGATGAATTCTTAGTTCATTGTGATGATTATAGGGTGATGACTTGTCATACTCCCCTAGACGTTATTGGTGGGAAAACTGTGTCGTACGTCGGTTTGAGTGACGGAATACGACTACAATTTCTGGCTTGCATCGTGATGTTAGTTCGCTGAGGAACGCAGGATGCGAGTCGTCTCTCTCGCTGGTAACGGAGACAAAATGCGGCATATTTAGTTTTATGTTATTATTTCCTTTAATCGTTTATATTTAAGATATCCCTTGTAGTGAAGCCTTTTTACTTGTTTAATTATACAGCTTCCCCGGGTGTCATCTTAAGACTAAATGCTTCGTTCACAACTGTTTTGTTTAGATTCATGTATTAGGCCTTACTTAAACTAACTTAAATTAACCAAAATTAACGTATTTTTGCTTAACTTATCCTAAACAAGCCTATTTTAACCTAACTTAATCTTCATAACCCAATTTATCTATGTAATCCAAGCCTAACTAATACTGATCAAACTTAATGTCTTATTAAAGTAACTAATTGACCAATCTTAACATAAGCTAATTAATTCTTCACTGAAATCACATTATCGTGATAAATCACGCTGGCACAAGGGCGGACCAATACCCAGGTGCATAGGTTCGAGACTTCGCCACGGCTCCTGTCGATTTTCTCATTCTTCACCTACGTTAATAACCCACTTCACGTAACCTAATACCCGGAAGATGAGCTGTAGTTAACATTGACTGGTAGTACTATCTCCAGGAAGCCACGGACCCCATCCCCAGATCTCCAGTATCAGTTATTGATACAGATAATAGCTCCAAAGAGCCTCCGCTTACGGGCTCACCATAGCCCGTGCTACTTGGAAAACTTTTTGTTCTGAGTAGCTGAATCTATAACAACAACAACATGTTATCTCCAAGCTCCTTGACATCCACACGCTCACCCAAACCCGTTCGTTCTTATGAGTCAACCGCTGTCAAGTATGTAGTTGATTTAATTACTGTCAACTATGTAGTTGAGTCAATCACTGTCAACTATGTAGTTGGGTCAATCACTGTCAAGTATGTAGTTGAGTCAATCACTGTCAACTATGTAGTTGAGTCAACCACTGTCAACTAAGTAGTTGAGTCAACCACTGTCAACAAAGTAGTGACCCGCTTCCAGCAAACAACGTCTTTGTTCGCTGGCCAAGTTATGGTCCCCCGTGTCGTCGCCTGTTTGAAAAACTTCCAATTTACTGCTCCGCAACGCTGCCATTAATTCTTGGTGATAACTTGATGGGTTCTTATTTGTTACGAATTTAAGAGTTCTTGAAAGATTCTGACGTTATGGGTCTTCAAACTTGTATGTTTAACAGATATAAGTTGATGAAGGTATTTTAAATTGTGTTGTTTACATATAATTTGTTAAAAGATAAATTATAGTATTTAAAGATAACTTGAGACTATATGATAATTTTATTAGTTTATTTGTTTGTCAATTTAGTGCTCGTTAATAATGAGTTATTAATTATAAACAAATCCACAAGGGCTGTGATGAGGGATCGAACCAATGCACGGGATGTTCCCAGATGCGCCTAATATATATATATATCAAGTTATTGGGATTTCTGTGTGTATTATTAATATTTTTGTATAGAATAACTTCTTGTATATCTATATGTTGTAACTGACATTGTTATTAATTCTCAAATCTCAGTTATTGAAGCAGATTGGACGTAGACTATTTATCGCCTCACTATTCCTCTTCCTCATAAGACATGTTCAATATAATTATTTCTTCATGGCTACCTTTTCTCCTTCACCTCATGTTTCTCGTTCTTCATTCTCACTATCACTAGTTTTTTTACATTATTCACGCCAACTCATCCCACCAGCCTTTTTTTTTTTTTTATTAATACATGAGGTACATCTGCATTAGTGCAGCTACCCTAGACTATATGAAGTGGAGTACAGTGTGTCTAAAAAGCTAACTAGGTGATGCTAAAAAATCCCCATCACACAGGATGGTTAGTCATACAGAGGCATGTGATAAGCAGTCTGCACTGGCAGACTCCGGATGCATTTTGAGGATATCATCAACACAAGAGTGAATAAGGTAGCAGTGGTAATAAAAGTCCCCATCTCGCAGGATGGTTAGTCATACAGAGCCATGTGTTTAGTAGCCTGCACTGGCAAATTTTGGTTACACTGTGAGGATATCTTCAAGAATACGAGAGTGAATAAAGTAATTGCAAAGCTCCAGGTACCTCATGCCAACTGGTCTGAAAGGTCTAATAACTGGGCATTCAGTGATGTAGTGCGGGAGATCGTGCCGTAGTTCCTGCTCACAGAGTTTGCAACTGGAGTGCTCAGGATTGGGAGACCCGTCACCTGCAGCCACCTGCCACAGGTAACGGTAACCCAACCTGATTCTTGCAACCACTGTGACGCACAGAATTAAAAAAATGTTAAAACTCTATGGACTTGAAACATAACATTTCATAACTGTCGACTTCATGTACAGGGTGTATAGGCAACCTGTCCTCATATAAAGAACTTTTATTTGTATGAGCGAAAAGGGAACTTTCGCTTTTCGTTCGTATGCGTTACATAAGACCAAAAATTGTCGTACTAGAAAATGGAAGCGGCTCGCGAAAGTGACGTATTGTCCCGTTTTTTGCTTTGGGTCCTCTGGTAGGTTAGGAGAGGACACTTTAAATTCTTGACGTTGGGGAACCTTAGGAGGACGGGGTGGCATAGGGGCCGAACCGCCTTCAAGGGGAATACTGAGGCCGACCCCTCCCCCTTCCCCCTTATAACGCTCCCTATACATTAACCAGTAATTCTTAAACATTCTATTTCAAGGATATAGTCAGTAGGAATGGCGCCACATCGCATAAAATTCGACCCTTACGCTCAATAGTGTTCCTCCAGGGAGAGAAAAAAATTATCAGGGGGAAAGCGTCAAGCTTCTACAACTGTATGGCACTGGGAAAGGGTCAGGATTAGGATTTGGGATGAGACGGAGGGGGAAGGAATGGTGCCCAACCACTTGGACGGTCAGCGGATTGAACGCCGACCTGCATGAAGTGAAACCGTTGCTCTATCATCCACCCAAAGTGGTTGATGCTCTCCAGAGGTACTCACACCTTTGGAATGTTGTGTCCCCCCAAACACGACATTCATACTTAGGCACAATATCTAGCTTCGGAGGCCTGGTCGACGACCGGGCCGCGGGGACGCTAAGCCCCGGAAGCACCTCAAAGTAACCTCAGTGATCGTCATTGTAGAGTATTTAACCCGAACAAACGTGTTTAGCTAAAAAATAAAGATTGGCATTTTTCACACCAGCTGCTCTCGGTTTTTCAACATGAACTGGGAACCTCATTTTTAATGGGAAGCGATTAACCGGTTAGTGCGGACATTTGCCCGCTGAGAGAGAGTTGTTCTCCACCCTCCACAATATATAAAGTGGACCAGTAGCGGCTGTCTGCTGGGGTTAGAGACGCCTTAATACTGAATCACCAATAAAGTCTCCAGCAGACATTTTTATGAGGCCAAAGGTCACGGGTGGTGGTCAGTAACCTCATAAATATGTGAGCAAAATAGAATGGGATAAGGGAACATAAATAATACATTATTTTTTTCAGATTTGCGAATCTTTGAATGTTACGAAGAACTCGGGTAAGTTATGCGATGTTAAATCTATATCACGTGATGCAAAATTATTGTCAAAATGTTCATTTAGTATTTTCATTATCAATAAAAAAACAGTTCAGTTGTAACATTTTGCTTTATCTCATAGATAAAGCAAAATTTCATAACCACATCCATTGAACATTTTTTTTAATACCAACTGAGTTCAGGGTTATATATTCCCTATCACGTTTTCTATGCCGTTATTATTCCTCAGTTTTCTATCACTATATCCAAAAGACATTTTTTTTTTATATAGATATCTCTATATTTGGCTATAGATATCTCTAGATATTTGGATATCTCTCACTACTCGTGTCTCCAGTTGCCACAGCGTCTCCGCCAGCCAAAATTCTCGCCCTCTAAGTGTCACTTAAGATGATCAGTTACGACGTCTTACCAAGATCATCAAAATGTTCTCTTTGGCAATGGTTATGTGATAATGGTCACCATATCTTCGAGTGTCGTAAGGCTGTGGCCGGGAGGTAGTGCTTACAGCCATGTTGGTGATGGTGACGGGTTGTTGAATATGGTGATGAATGTGTGGGGTTGTTGAATATGGTGATTGGTTTGTGGTTGAAACTTATGATTAAGATCAACAATATCACCAGAGCGAGCATGCCTTAAAATACCTAGAAACAATTTAACAAATTTTCAACTTCCAAGAAAATACGACGAATGAAGCATTTGAGATACAAGATTCAGATCTTAATTAAATATTTAGAATATGAGCTTAAATCATGTTAAATCACGTATTAAAATCAATTCTTCTCTCTTCATATTCATGTAGCAATATTCCTCATTTTCTGCATTACAACTCATGCGTTGGGCGTGTTTGGTCGCCAGGTAATTGTTTGCTGAGGACAGGTCAGCAAACATTTGCTTTGATCAAAGCAAAATCACCTCGAAAACTTATCACATTTTCTCATAAAACCAGACTTCGAGGCTTGAGTCTTGGAGATGCCAAACTAGTTGCTTGATATTGAGTATGATTAATTGGAAATCGGATAACTTTGCGCATATATTAGCGGAGAAATGCCTCGGGGAAGGGGAGATGATTAAAAGAAATGAGGCAATACATTAACGAGAAAAGAAATGGGTTCTATTGAAACAATGAATGTATCGGAAAGCGATGGGAGAAAAACTGACAGATGGAGTGAGATAAAACGAGGCGTCATTTGGGTTTAATTCCCTCACATAAAAGTATATATAAACCCCCCTTCAAGCTTTACAGAACCAGCCTCAGACAATCTGTTAGAACTTTAATATGCATCACCACAAACACTTTATTGACTTTTGGTTAATCATGAATAGCATTCTCCCACTTTACTGCCCTGGCATAAGGTTAGTCATGATTAACCAACCATTACCCCTTCGAACTCTACACATAATGATTACACATAACCATTATGTGTAGAGATCTCTACACATAACATAATGGTTATGTGGACAGATCGAGGAAAATCTTGAAATGTAAAAAAATGTTGGAGATCAATTATGAAGACAAATTTACATGCCAATCTAGGGTCAGGCGTCATCTAGACACAGAAGAGATGACAAACACTCTATAATTCAGAAATTAGATCGATCAATGCATTTCCACCACTAATGTTGGGATTTTTGTCCACTGACATTTTTTTTTTTTCACTCGTTGATAATAATTCAAGTCAGGGGCCAAGATTCTAATGAGTTAAACTTTATCCTCTCGACCCAATGTGACATATGCATACTCTCCAACACCAAACGAGATGTTGCTGGCAAAAGTTATGTGTCTTATGTATGTTATGTGTGTTTAAGAGATGCTGCTGGTATATATGTGTGTGTGTATGTGTTTAAGTCCACAATAAGTATATCCTATACACTCGCTGCCATACAACTTCCCCTCCTCAAGCATAAAAGACCAAACAACAGGTCCAACATGTGTCAACTAGACACATGTTCCCTTCACACGAACATAACAGTTTAAACTATTGTTTCGTTCAAAATAAAGTAAATTTTGTAACTTGTTTTGGCAACACTTTAGGATACAAAATATACAACAATTCAAACATCTCGTAAATAATTAACTAATAAGGAAATATTCTTTTCAATAAATTTCCAACATACAAGCTACGAATAAAATGAGAATCAGGTTTTCAATAACTAATAAGTGGTGTATAAAACAGCGAATAATAATAATAATAATAATAATAATAATAATAATAATAATAATAATAATAATACGAAAATTAGTTGAAACCATGAGGAGGATTCGAACCTGAACCATGGGTATTCCTGATCCCACGCCTTGAGCCATTAGCATGTTGTGGTTCAGTGGTTTAATATAAGGCGTGGGCTTTGGAATGCAGCCCGTCCTCGCATACAAAGATCCAAGCTCGTTAATCCAGCCGCCAAACCCCCCTGTTTATGAAAGAAAAACAGTTTACCCACAACTCACATCTGATGATGTCCGAATACTTTCGGAACAAGTGCTTAGCTCACGTCCTCTGTTCGAATCACAATTGCCTAACTATACATAGAATTCGTATGTATAATAATATTAATTTATATATGAGAATAAACCAATTTTTGATACATTGATAAAATTTACGTATGCTTCTGGGGAAGACGGCCGCTGTTTTAAACTGCCTAGTGTGAAGACGGGTTGCGGAATACCCATAGTGTAGGGTCGAATCATCCTCATGGGTTCAACTGATTCATTGATATATCATGTTGATTTCTTTGTGCGAATAATAATAATAAAACAGAGTACAGACTCACTGAGAATCTCTTTCGATTAAATGCTCCCCCTTGCGTCTTGGGATAATATTATGGTTGGTACACTGAGTGTTCCAACCATAAGAACACTGAGAGTGTTCCGGCTACTTCCTTGGGATGTGTAACAAAAAGGAGGCCTGGTCGAGGACCGGAGCCACGGGGCCGCTAAGCCCCAAAATCATCTCAAAATAACCTCACGACAACACAGTATTCCAGAGGAGAGCATGGAACACTCTCAGTGTTCCATACTCTCCTCTGCATGCTAAATGCAGCTCAGTGTTAGGCCAAGGGAGGTAGGGCTCGCTTGGACGAAAGAGAGAGAGAGCGAGAAAGATGTGAGAACATTCTTCTGTTCTCTAGGAAGTTCCTCTAGCTCCGTAAAAGGAAGGGGGGGGGGGGCACGTAATATCTCGCCTGCGACTCTCAGCAGTGACAAACTGAGTCAGAACAGTGACCAGGTGTAAACAACGGACACGGACCTGACGTGAAACAAGTGTAAAAAAAAAATTGTGTACTAAATGACAGAAATTAGACACGAGCCAAGTGTAAACAAAGGTGTACGAGTTGACACGGGCTTCACATAATGCAGCTGGTGTACAAAACTGTGGACGAGCTCACTTGACACACTGGACCCCACCTCTTCCCCCACTCCACACTCCCCACCGCCTCCCCATACATGCTGCTGGCTGATGAAGTTCAGCTTCTCCCGTTGTGCCAATGAGGAGCACACGAATATATTCCTAAGTGTTTCCCACGCCTTGTGCTATTCACATCGAAACAAAACATTTTAAATGTGTATATATATATATATATATATATATATATATATATATATATATATATATATATATATATATATATATATATATATATATATATATATATATATAATTCGAAGGAGAATATAATAACTTCCTGAATACCACGTGACTAACTTTAGTGTACTGAAGTGTGTGTGTGTGTATATACGTCACCATTAATTATCCTTCTCGATACTGCATCGGGAAGCAGTAATCCAATATATCCAACTTCCCTGGATTTATTGGATTACGGAGGTGTGTTCTATTAGTCTCTCTTCTCAAACGTTTCGAAAAGAAATGAGTCATCTTGGGAAACGTTTTGGAAGAATCGTTTCTTGGGAAGATCCCGGGATCTTCCTAGAAACGAGAAGATTAAAAAAAAGTGAACTAAAGATGTCATTATGTGTCATCTTCCCATACCTAAGCGTAACATAATCTAACCTTTGAATTATATCCTATCCTAACTTAACCAAACGAAAATAGAGTTGTATATAATCTATACCTATGAAAATTGAATGTCCGTCTGACCAAAGTTAGAGGTTGCACACACTTGCTATTAGGCTCTTGCAATGTTGCATGGCGATGTGTGATTGTATTGGGGGTGTCATAGTGGGGGAAAGGGGAGTCGTAGTCGACCCCTATGTAGAATTGGCGCTTATTGCGACGACCATCAACTCCAATCAAGTCTGAAATGAGGAGTTTGGTTTTCAAGTTGTTCATCTACGTAGCAGTAGTAAAAGTAATGTTGTGGTTATGTTGTGTCTTTGATGGGTGCGTATATTGGCTGTTCTGAGAGAGAGAACGAGATGGGAAGAGAGAGAACGGGATGAAAGGAGGGAGAGAGAGAACGGAAGGGAGAGGTAATGGAGGGAGGTAAAGAGAGATGGGGAGAGAATGGGAAAACAGAGAGAGAGACGGACAGACTCGGGCACCACCAGATGCCTCCATCCACGTACAAGGTGTATAATGTCACTGTCATGACCTCGGTTTGTCTCCTGTGATGTTTTTCATTATACTGCAAGATTCGAAATTCACTGGGTCTTTATACACAGTCATGCGCCGGGGAATATCCTCACTACAAACTTGGTTTCATTTACTTAAATATGCTGACAATAATACCAGTCTTGGAGCCTCAGGGGGCCCCCCACAAAGCCGGAAATTTGCTGGTTATCAGAGTCCGCCGAGGTCCCCCGGGGTCCTCCCAGAATCTGAGATTTCTGGAATCGGCTTCAGGCTTAATGTTCAGAAGGAGGTGGTTGTGTGATGGGAGATTATTACAAAAATATTGGAACGTTGCTAATGGGGGGAGTGAAATCTTGCGGAGTTTGGTTGAATTTCGCTCACCGGTGACTGACATATTTACAGACATAGATCAGTTAGAAGAGTAGCGAAGGTCGACTGATTCAGCGTGATGCAAATGACTGTCTGCTGAAGAAAACAATGGAAAATATGTATTGTCGTGATCGCAGTATATCTGGTAATGGCAATTATTACTGATGAGTGAATAGTTTTATAATATTTTTATCAAGGCTTCTCTTGCACGCCGCTGCGCAGTTAATCATCGCTCGCCGCTGCGCAGTTAATCATCGCTCGCCGCTGCGCAGTTAATCATCGCTCGCCGCGCTTCTTCATGTTCGTATACTTTATTTAGCATTGTTGTATACCCGTGTTCAGAAGGAATATATATACATCAAGACAGGTATACCCCATTTTCTGTGTATTTAAACCTTTAGTCCTATCCACTATTGATGACTATACAGGACCAACTTGCAGGTCGGTCAGTTAAGCACTTGTGGTGGACCGGACAATTCTCCAGAGCTTGAAGGGCCTTGTAAAGCCCAACACCAAACCAACCAGTCCCATATGGTGGGGGAAAAGCCCGTAAATTTAGTTGGCAATGTTTGCCCGTCTGCCTGTCACGTTGAAACATGGTGCAGTCTGCCCACACACACACACACACACACACACACACACACACACACACACACACACACACACACATACACACACACACACACACACACACACACACACATATGGTTCTTTTGTGAAGTATTTTTCTATCTACCTTGAACTAGCTCCACCTGCCACTATGTGAATCCACACTGTCTGTGGTGGAACATAGTGTTCCTGCTAATGGACTGCCAACGCTCAACGTTGCGTTGGTAGAATGGACTACCAACTCTCAACTCAACTGCCTTGCAACATAGCTTCCCGTCTACTACTACGACATACGTCTACATACCTCCCGTCTACGACATGTAGGAGTAATGGGGATAGGGGAGAGGGAAGATGAGGGAATGAGAGGGAAAGGTAGGGAAAAAATAGTGGAAGGGTTGAGGAGTTCTGGGAGTGGAAAGAGAGACAAACTGTCCCGGGTACCGCCGGGTATCTCTTCCTAGTATTGTATAAACGATGAATACAGAATGATACACTGAACATATTACAGAAAACAGTTCTTACAAACACACAACATTTACTGATTCGGAAAAAAAAACCACATTTGGTTGTCAAGACATTCACATAACTTTTTGTCCTCTGACTTTAATATACCATTTAACTATAATTTTTTCCCCCCCGTAGCCCAACATTTTTGTCAACCCAAGATCATTCGGGATTATTTACAATACAATTGTGACTGAATTTGGAATATGTTTTCCAATATATATACGCGGGTATCAACACCAGAATGAAATTTAGGCTTTCCCAAAATTTGTTTGATGTCTGTAATTAAGGGCAGCTGTTCATAAAAGTTGGGGAAAAACAAGTAGTTTGTCGCTTACAGGTGCAGAAAACAAGTTAAAACAGAAAAGGTATGTTTGTGTGTGTGTGTGTGTGTGTGTTTGTGTGTGTGTGTGTGTGTGTGTGTGTGTGTGTGTTTGTGTGTGTGTGTGTGTGTGTGTATGTTTGTGTGTGTGTGTGTGTGTGTGTATGTTTGTGTGTGTGTGTGTGTGTGTGTATGTTTGTGTGTGTGTGTGTGTGTGTGTGTGTGTATGTTTGTGTGTGTGTGTGTGTGTGTGTATGTTTGTGTGTGTGTGTGTGTGTGTGTATGTTTGTGTGTGTGTGTGTGTGTGTATGTTTGTGTGTGTGTGTGTGTGTGTGTATGTTTGTGTGTGTGTGTGTGTGTGTATGTTTGTGTGTGTGTACTCACCTAATTGTACTCACCTAATTGTGCCTGCGGGGGTTGAGCTCTGGCTCTTTGGTCCCGCCTCTCAACCGTCAATCAACTGGTGTACAGATTCCTGAGCCTATTGGGATCTATCATATCTACATTTGAAACTGTGTATGGAGTCAGCCTCCACCACATCACTTCCTAATGCATTCCATTTACTAACTACTCTGACACTGAAAAAGTTCTTTCTAACGTCTCTGTGGCTCATTTGGGTACTCAGCTTCCACCTGTGTCCCCTTGTTCGCGTCCCACCAGTGTCGAATAGTTCATCCTTGTTTACCCGGTCGATTCCCCTGAGGATTTTGTAGGTTGTGATCATGTCCCCCCTTACTCTTCTGTCTTCCAGTGTCGTGAGGTGCATTTCCCGCAGCCTTTCCTCATAACTCATGCCTCTTAGTTCTGGGACTAGTCTAGTAGCATACCTTTGGACTTTTTCCAGCTTCGTCTTGTGCTTGACAAGGTACGGGCTCCATGCTGGGGCCGCATACTCCAGGATTGGTCTTACATATGTGGTGTACAAGATTCTGAATGATTCCTTACACAGGTTCCTGAACGCCGTTCTGATGTTAGCCAGCCTCGCATATGCCGCAGACGTTATTCTCTTTATGTGGGCTTCAGGAGACAGGTTTGGTGTGATATCAACTCCTAGATCTTTCTCTCTGTCTGTTTCATTAAGTACTTCATCTCCTATTCTGTATCCTGTGCCTGGCCTCCTGTTTCCACTGCCTAGTTTCATTACTTTGCATTTACTCGGGTTGAACTTCAACAGCCATTTGTTGGACCATTCACTCAGTCTATCCAGGTCATCTTGTAGCCTCCTACTATCATCCTCTGTTTCAATCCTCCTCATAATTTTTGCATCGTCGGCAAACATTGAGAGGAACGAATCTATACCCTCTGGGAGATCATTTACATATACCAGAAACAGTATAGGTCCAAGGACTGACCCCTGCGGGACTCCACTTGTGACGTCTCGCCAATCTGAGGCCTCACCCCTCACACAGACTCGTTGTCTCCTGTTTCTTAGGTATTCCTCTATCCACCGGAGTACCTTCCCTCTCACTCCAGCCTGCATCTCCAACTTTCGCACTAGCCTCTTGTGTGGTACTGTATCAAAGGCTTTCTGACAATCCAAAAATATGCAGTCTGCCCACCCTTCTCTTTCTTGCCTTATTTTTGTTGCCTGGTCGTAGAATTCAAGTAACCCTGTGAGGCAGGACCTGCCATCCCTGAACCCATGTTGATGCTGTGTTACAAAGTTCCTTCGCTCCAGATGCTCCACTAGTTTTTTTCGCACAATCTTCTCCATCAGCTTGCATGGTATGCAGGTTAGGGACACTGGCCTGTAGTTCAGTGCCTCCTGTCTATCCCCTTTCTTGTATATCGGGACTACGTTAGCTGCTTTCCAAATATCTGGCAGTTCCCCTGTTGCCAGTGATTTGTTATACACTATGGAGAGTGGTAGGCTCAGTTCTCTTGCTCCTTCCTTTAGAACCCAAGGGGAGATTCCATCTGGGCCTATAGCCTTCGTCACGTCCAACTCTAGTAAACACTTCCTTACTTCCCCACTGGTAATCTCAAACTCTTCCAGTGGTTCCTGGTTAGCTATTCCCTCACTTACCTCTGGAATTTCTCCTTGTTCTAAGGTGAAGACCTCCTGGAATTTCTTATTCAATTCCTCACACACTTCCTTGTCATTTGTAGTGAATCCTTCCGCCCCTATCCTTAATCTCATAACCTGTTCCTTTACTGTTGTTTTTCTCCTAATGTGGCTATGCAACAATTTAGGCTGAGTGTGTGTGTGTGTGTGTATGTGTGTGTGTGTGTGTGTGTGTGTGTGTGTATGTGTGTATGTTTGTGTGTGTGTGTGTGTGTATGTTTGTGTGTGTGTGTGATCTGTGCTGAAGGAAAACACCAACATGTTGACGCTTGTGTGTGTGTGTGTGTGTGTGTGTGTGTGTGTGTGTGTGTGTGTGTGTGTGTGTGTGTGTGTGTGTGTGTGTGTGTGTGTGTGTATGTGCTTGTTGCGGAGGTTGTGTTCGTGTATGTTTTGTGTGTGTACTCACCTAGTTCTCACCTAGTTGTGTTTGCGGGGGTTGAGCTCTGGCTCTTTGGTCCCGCCTCTCAACCGTCAATCAACAGGTGTACAGATTCCTGGGCCTATCGGGCTCTATCATATCTACACTTGAAACTGTGTATGGAGTCAGCCTCCACTTCATCTCTTCCTAATGCATTCCATTTGTCCACACACACACACACACACGCATGTGTGTGTGTGTGTGTGTGTGTGTGTGTGTGTGTGTGTGTGTGCTTCATCCATGAACAACGGCAACTTTCCAAAAATGCAGTTTAAGAAAGCTTGCAGTTTAGCTTTACTGATAGATTTAGTCATGCTTAGAAAAAATGTAATAAAATTCTATGTTCTGCTCATCCTCGTGGAAAACGTTTGGCATATTTTAGTTTTAGTTTTAGTTTTGTAGGTTTTCTGTGAAAATCTGTCAGACAAACTTCTTTATTACTTCGTTTCTGAAGCATACATGATTAATGCAATCTTAGGCAACTGACTGCTACCCTTAGGATGTTTTTCCCTTTTTAGGCTAGCTCCTTAGAGCAGATGATAGACCGACTGTCTCCCGTGTTAGAGGTCCGGTGTTCGAGGCTCCTAGTGCCCAAGTGAATGATATATATATATATATATATATATATATATATATATATATATATATATATATATATATATATATATATATATATATATATCCTTTAGGATTATATCGAGATCCACCCTTTTGATTGAAGCCCTACCCAGGATGCATCCTCGACATCAGTTGATTAACTCCCGGATACCTATTTACCGCAAGGTGAACAGAAGCATCAGTTGAAACAAAGGGGAGACCAACTATTTCTGTTCCGCGTAGGAATCAAACCTGGGATCCCCGATTGTGAGTCGAGAAGGAACCCAACTGTACACAGACACCCCCCCATTGTCACTTCAAACACAGGACGCCATACTCTAAATTATAATGTAAACAGATATTGAGCTCATCTCAAATTACTCATTTAAGCGCCAGTTAGCAGCAAACGAGACTTAAACAGCCTCTGGTTACACAACCTATCGCATAATACGTTGATTTGCTTTAACGGAATCGATCAATTCGTTACAAATTCGACGTATTAATCAATATTAAAGCCCCGTAATAAGGACGAGTTTTAGATGACAGCGTCGCTAGGTTTGGTGGGTTGATTGGGTTCGGCGCCCTGGTAACCCCTTACCCCCCCCTCAGGTGGTGGGTGTACCCCCCTGGAGCCAGCACTCACATCAACCCCCCCTCAGGAGGTATTTTGGGAAAAAATAATTACAAATTTAAGACCGTCCGCTACCGTCCAGTTGAGGCAGAAAATCCGGTAATGAAATTCCTCCGTGGGTGAGTCGAGCGCCCGTAGAGGCAAGTTAAGGTCCAGTACAGGCTTGTACAGGCAGGTTAGAGGTCCAGTGAAGACTCGTACAGGCTTAATAATAGGTCCTGTATGGCATATACAAGCCCATTGCAAGCCTAGTATACCCCCAGTGCAGAAACATGAGTCCAGTACAATGTAAATATACAATGCGTTTTTTCTGTATATATAATGCTCTCAGTACAAATACGAATCGCATGATTTGTGTTCTCATATGAATAATACTTATAACGTTATTAGTGTAACGGGAAATATTACTCTGCAAAGGTATATTACTGTGCGGTAAAGCTAAATAAAAAATTCTTAGTTCGCCAGGAAACTGTCTTAAAGAGCTCACCCTAAATTTTAAAAGCAGGGTCTAATATTAAATTTCCTCCTCCGGCACACGTGGAATAGGGAATAATGGGCCTCAAAGTTTTGAGTTAACCCAGAAAGTCTGTCACTTATTCAGCATTAGATGAATTTCAAACTACTTTTGGCCTTAGTTGTGTTAACTTGTGTTTGTGTGTGTGTCCCTTTCTTACTCTCGTACTTCAGCAGAGACAGAGACGAAGAGACAGAGTGAGAGAGAGAAATATGATTTACGAAGAAATTGAAGAATAGATATATTTCGGAATGTTGACTTGAAATTAGTCTTTTTACCTTTTGAGGCAAGCTTTATGCTCAAGAAAGTTATATCTGCCCTTGAAACCCGTCCTCACACTAGGCTGGTTAAAGCAGTGGCCCTCCTCCCCAGACGCACTCATCAGTTTTAACATACTGTGTATTTAAAATTGGTTTGTTCTCATATATAAATGAATATTATTATACAGAGAAACTCTACGTATAGTTAGGCGTAGGTTAGGTTAGGTTAGGTTAGGTTAGGTTAGGTTAGGTTAGGTTAGGTGTTTAGGTTAGGTTAGGTTAGGTTAGGCGTAGGTTAGTTTAGGTTAGGTTAGGTTAGGTTAGGTTAGGTTAGGTTAGGTTAGGTTAGGTTAGGTTAGGTTAGGTGTTTAGGTTTTGTTGGCGATTATTTGTATTTGAAGAACGTGGGTGAAGCATTTACAGAGTTGTGGTTCGAACAGAACACTTGTTCCGGAAGTGTTCGGATGTCATCAGTTGTGAGTCGTGTAAACCGCTTTTCTTTCATAAACAGGGGGTTTGGCGGCTGGATTAACGAGCTTGGATCTTTGTATGCGAGAACAGGTTGACCCTTGAGATGGCGTGGTTCATGAACCAAACTGACTCTAAGGTCATTACCATCGAATTGACTCTGTAACCAGCATCATCTGCAATTATCGGGACCCAAGAGCAAGCAAACAGGGAGGGGGGGAGAGAATTAGAGGTATAACGAGAGATCGCTTGTGTAGTTACAAGTCAACAAGGATGACCTGAGGTCAGATTCACGAAACAGTTACGCAAGCACTTACGAACCTGTACATCTTTTCTCAATCTCTGGCGGCCTTGTTTACAATTATTAAACAGTTAATGAGCCCCGAAGCACCAGGAGGCTGTTTATAACAATAACAACAGTTGATTGGGAAGTTTTCATGCTTGTAAACTGTTTATTAAATTTAACCAAAGCCGTCAAAGATTGAGGAAAGACGAACACGTTCGTAAGTGCTGGTGTAACTGCTTCGTGAACCTGGCCCCAGATATACCAACAATAACTCAAGGATCACCACCAGCCATGGCAACAAGGCACAGTCTCAGAACAACATCCGAAGACTAATTATTCCCCGCAGCGTGACGCCCGCTTGCGACGTGTCTTCTGGAAGGAGGTAATGAGCCTCATCTGTCATCCCAACAAGCACACAAGACACGCGTCCTCCCTAACAAATGTCAAAATAAAAGCTTGATATTAAACTTGTGACTAGCCTCTTGGTTCCTTCCCACAATGGTACCAGGATATTTTACTACCACTACTACCACTACACTCATAGTGTAGTGGTAGTAGTTATCGTAGTAGTTGTAACTGAGGAAGCAGCAGAAGGCTTGTTGACCCATGCGAGGCAGTTCCTACTTAAATCCAATCAAACACATATGTGTATATTCATTATCTTTCCTTGAAATAATGTGTTAGTCCCTCATTCATCATGTTACCAGGTAATCTGTTTCATAAATCAGCAACCCTGTTTCCCTCTCACTGGTTTCTTGCCAGTAATTGTACCCACTGTTCAAGACTCTCTAAGGAAGCTACTGCTCAAGAAGCAGTAACTTCTAAGGAAGCAATTCAGTATTCTGGCCAATGGTCACTATAAAACTGACTGACGAACAGAGAGAAAACCCATCAACATTGTTCTTGTATCACACTTGAAGCAAAACTGATCCACAAACTTTCAGACGACGATATTCTCTGATCCTGCAGCAGCTGCTACACTCTCAGCCGTCTGCTTATTGCCACTACTAAACACAATCAAAGAAACTTGGAGAATCAGACAGTGAAGTCTCTTACATCAATTCCCTCTCCACTCACATTCTATACTATTACAAAAATCATAAATTATGTAAAATGCTAAATTCGAAGGGAAAAGTAAGTTTTAACGCAATCTGCATAACATTCCACGGAAGGTGTTCCCCCCAAAATATGCTAAAACTGGACACCTTTGACATATACCCGTGTGACACTATGTATGCAAATTAGTTTTATGACGCTAAGAAAAACAGTAAATAAAAAACAGTAAATAAAATACAAGTCAATTTCCCGGAAGGGAAGCGAATTATCAGGGGAAAACGCCAAGCCATTACGACTATATAGCACTGGGAAGGGGTCAGGATAAGGATTTGGGATGGGACGGGGGGAAAGGAATGGTGCCCAACCACATGGACGGTCGGGGATTGAACGCTGAACTGCATGAAGCGAAACCGTCGCTGCATGTGATAACGTCGCAGATGGTGATGGTTTCTCGACTCACAATCTGGAATTCCGAGTTCGAATCCCGGCGGGACAGAAATGGTTGAACGCGTTTCCTACCACCTAATGCCGCTGTTCACGTAGCAGTAAATAGGTACCCAGGAGTTAGTCAGCTTGTTGGGGGGGGGGGGGGTTGCAGCCTGGGGAAGGGTCAGTAATTCGACCTTGATGGGGGAGCAACATTTATAGTGTTGTATCGCTACTCACAGCACCAGCATCATCACCATCACCACTACCTCCAGCATCATTATCCCCAGCATCACCACCACCCCCAGCATCACCGCTACCACCAACATCACCATCACAGTCACCATCTCCAATTCAATCTCATACTCTTCCCACCTCTGTTCAAATTCATCTCCCGCCTTATCTCTACTGATGCTGCCCCTCCATAGCACTGTTGCCAGGGGAGAGCACGTGACCATATCTGCCACAGCTGTTCCTCCACGCAGCTGCACCTCGAGTCATCTGTTCCTTGATGAAGCTGTACCTCGACCTAACTGTGACCTCCCCACAACTGTTCCTTGACACAGCTGTTCTTCAATATAGTCTATGATGCATCACTGATATGATGCTGAGGTCTCTGTGACCTGGTGTAGACCTGATGTAAGCATAGTATGCACCTCTCGGCTGGGCTGCTTCTGACATGCTGCTGAAATATTGCTGACCTGCTGCTGGCCTTCCTCTGGCCTGCTGACCTTTCTTCTGACTTGCGGACCTTACCTTCCTTTCACTTGTGACTAACCTACCCTTCTCTATCTTATACAATGAGTAGATAGGATACCCGGCAGGGCGCGGGTCTTGCTAACGCCTCTCTCTCAATCAACTCTTCTAGTCTCACTATCTTCCCCTTACCTCCCTCTCTCTCCTCCCCTCTTCTTTCTCTCCCTCTCCACACCTTTATCCCACTAATCTCTCTCTCTCTCTCTCTCTCTCTCTCTCTCTCTCTCTCTCTCTCTCTCTCTCTCTCTCTCTCTCTCTCACTCTCTCTCTCTCTCTCTGCCTCAGAAGATACATGCTGATAGTGGAGCATAGAGTAAGAGTGGTTTGTTTTATGTATTTCGATAAAAGCTGTAAGACTGTAACCCGAATGAATTCATGTTCATCGTTTTCAAACAAACCATGAAAATGCGCGGGTAAACGGCTTAAGTGAACGCCATAACTCTGCGGAAACCACAACCCAGATTTCATAACAAAATTCTTGAAAATCGCAGGAAGGATAGGGCCGCTGTCGAATGCTGACTAGCCCATGACATTCACATACTCCCTATTTTTCATCTTGGAAAATTGTATACGTGAGACTAGCCCCAAGCGTCTGTCCTATTTTGAACAGATAAACGGACGTATTAATAGTGGCTTTAGGCATTGTATGTACTAGCTCTATCTATCAATCTATCAAATTTTGTAAAATCTCTTGTATGTATGTACCTTACCTGAATAAACATTTATTTATTTATTATTTACATTTGTTTTCTAGATATTGATAAAAATACACCACTTGTAGTCCACGCTCCATTGACAACACATCTTTTAAAGCAACACAATGTTAATTTTAGACGCTCCCATGGTAAAGACACTAACAAAACTGTACAATAATTTATATGAATAAAGGATACACTCTGATGCTTTAACCAAACAAACATGAAAGAGATATGTCTGGTCCACTCACACGACCATCTGAGATTTAATAAAAAACATAAATGGTTTCGACAAATCTGATATTCCCTGATCAAAGACTGGGATTATCAGCAATAAAAATCAACACTTCCCTCGGATAAAAATTCATATTTAAAAAGGATTTGACTCAGTTGCCTTCCAGCTCAGACTTAATATGATCAGTCTTTATATGTGTCGATCATTTTTTGACAGGTGTGTGAGCAGTAGGAGGGTTGGAACAGGTGTGGACAGCAGGAGAGGTTGTAGAATACACAGGAGTAGGCCTGTGTGTAAACACAGGCTTACTACTGAAGATGTATGTGTACGCAGTGAGTACATAATATGTGTGTGTACGTTTGTGCACATTATCTGTGTGTACATATGATCTGTGTGTACGGTGTGTTAGGTTAATTTGGCTCTATTAGAGCTAGGCTACATTAGATTAGGTTATGTTAGGCGAGTTATGTTAGATTAGGTTAGTTTACATGAGTAGGTTACGTTACGTGTTTCGTAAATTGCATTGAAAGTGTTGTTTGATTACCTTGCACTGTCTGCGTTGTCGGCCTTGTTGTCACTGCAGACACTGCCGTCACTGCAGACACTGGCATCCCTCTGTATTCTTCACACATACAGTAAAAACCATTAGACACATTAATCCCTTAACTTGGCGAGGAAAAAATCCGAGTTAAGGGAATCCGAGACTTCATTGGTTTCAGATTAGGTGGACTTTGGCACTTTAATCCTAATTTAAAGGCCATCTGCTCGTGTCAGGTAATTATTGAGTCTTGTCTTGTTAAGTTGGAGAAGGAGGAGGAGGAGTGGCAGTGCTGGGTTATATTCAGCCAGTTCCTCTTTCTTGATGTCTTATCTTTCGCCTCTGTGTCTCTCGATCCATCTTCTCTATCTCACCCCCCCCCCTCCTTCGTCTCCTAATTCTTCTTCTCTTCCTTTTCTTTATCCCCTCCTTTATATATGTCTCTTCTATAACAATTTCTTTCCTCGTTCCTATATGTATTGTTTCATTATATCTTGTCTCCCTGTGAAGTATATTCGGAAAGCTCATCTTTGAAGCCATTAGAATTTCAGGGTCGCAAATAATTTATTGTCACGATAACAGAAGCCCACATTGCAAGGGAAGCAACATAGTTTAGGGCTTCTATGCTTCGGTCTGGGCAAAAAAATCAAGGCGATAGAGCAACCGTATTGCAAGATTTTAGGGCCACAAACCCTCTCTCTCTCTCTCTCTCTCTCTCTCTCTCTCTCTCTCTCTCTCTCTCTCTCTCTCTCTCTCTCTCTCTCTCTCTCTCTCTCTCTCTCTCTCTCTCCAGGTTACAAACATTCAGAAGACACAACATTCAGGGGTCACAAGGCCTCTTAACACGATTCTTAAATGGGACAAGAGTTATAGGAAACAATACGATTACATCTCTTCAGGGCCGCAGACTTCAGGGCCGCAGACGTCAGGGCCGTAGACGTCTGGGCCGCAGACTTCAGGGTCGCAGACGTCTGGGCCGCAGACTTCAGGGCCGTAGACTGCTGGGCCGCGGACTTCAGATAACCTAATGTCAGATTCTGAACAATATATTTAAACATACCTTCTAACTTCAAAGCTTCAGGGTCATATATTACCTCAGGGCCACAACACTGCGGTACCTCTACGCTTCAAGGTCATTAACATTTCAGGGCCAACAAGACATTCAGGGCCACATATCATTTCAGTGTCACATAACTCAAGGGTCAACCGTTCAGATTCTAAGACCCAATGCCATAGCCGTATAAAACTTGGCACATATAAGTTGCAAATAACTTGAGAGCCAGAAAAGTTGGGAGCCAGAAACTTGCCTCACGAGGCTGGAAGATGCTCCACAAATCAGACAGGAAGAAAGTTTGCTTTAGCTTTTTCAGCTCTGGCTTTACCACGTAACTTTCCTGACTTCAGAGTTTGCTTCTGGAGAATTGGTTCTTGTCTCCATAGTGTACCCACAACGCACCCGTGAATGTCAAGCACTCAGCCCGTCCTCATCAACAAAGCAGACCGTCCTCATCAACAAAGCGGACCGTCCTCATCAATAAAGCTGACCGTCCTCATCAACAAAGCTGACCGTCCTCATCAGTAAAGCAGCCCGTACTCATCTGCTGACCGTCCTCATCACTAAAGCAGCCCGTATTCATCAACAAAGCTGACCGTCCTCATCAACACAGCAGCCCGTCCTCACCAACACAGCAGTCCGTCCTCATCAACACAGCAGACAGTCCTCGTCAACACAGCAGACCGTCCTCATCAACAAAGCTAACCGTCCTCATCAACAAAGCTAACCGTCCTCATCAACACAGCAGACAGTCCTCATCAACAAAGCAGTCCGTCCTCATCAACAAAACCCAAAAGCTCGTTAATCCAGCTGCCAAACCCCCTGTTTATGAATGATAAACGGCTTACACACGACTCACAACTGATGACGTTCGAACATTTCTCGAACAGTGCTTCACTGACGCCCACTGTTCGAACTGCAGCGCTGTAAAGACTTCACCCACGTACTTCAAATACAAATAATCGCCAACAGAACCTAAACACCTAACCTAACCTATGCCTAACTATACATCGAACTTTTAATACATATAGTAATATTAATACGTAAATGAGAACAAACTTAGACTGCATTAGGTTAGGTGGATGACTTGGGTTAGTTACGTTTCTGGTTAGATTAAGATGGTGGATTTTGTATGTTGTGGCAAATCGAGAGAATAGGAGATACACCTATTAATACAGTAATACACCTATTACTGTGGAGAACTACGTTAATAGGCGTAAAACAGCGTTTTTTGGGTAAGACTGACATGGTGATTAGAGTCCTAAGGTCTTCGTCGTGGTTATGTGGATGGGCTGCACACTAATGGGTAGCAAATGGCTGTTATATATGATGTTCCTTTTGTAAGCTGAGGGCCCCTTTGGGCCATTTTTTTCTGCTATAAAAAGTTATGAGCGCCGCTGCAGGAACATTTACACCGGTGATCCATCCAGTTTAAATCCTGAGCCGAGCAGCTGGATTTTGATTCACAAGCTGCCCAGCATTTGTTTCTGCATGTTCCATCTGTTACCAGTTTACAGTTATTGAACTACCTGAATATTTGGAAATAAATTTGAAATAAATAAAAACACACGATGTCCAAAAAATTCATAATAGCAATGTTATATTAAAATAATCACAGATTAAGGAGTTTGCATTTGATAGTCTTCTTTGATAGAGTGTTGTAATGTAATTTTAAATGTGACGTTTATTTTTAACATGCTTTCAGTTCCCAGTGGAAGTATGATATTAGATTGTCGTATAAATCCTATTTTACTCTCTTATATGACAGCTATCGTGATATATGAGAATTAATTCTACGCAACCACAGCTGCTGTTGTGTGGTACACTAAGACTACTCTTCCACAGCTGTTGTTATGTGGTACACTAATAATACTCTACCACAGCTGTTATCACGTGGTACACTAAGACTACTCTACCACAGCTGCTGTCACGTGGTACACTAAGACTACTCTACCACAGCTGCTGTCACGTGGTACACTAAGACTACTCTACCACAGCTGCTGTCACGTGGTACACTAAGACTACTCTACCACAGCTGCTGTCACGTGGTACACTAATACTACTCCACCACAGCTGCTGTCACGAAATATGGTCACAAGGCTGGAGTCTTGGTATGAATAATGCAAACATTGGAAATAACCCACGTAGTTCCTCCAAGTTCCGGATGACTTGCTGTGGAATTCCAGAAATGATCAGAAAACGAGGCGTCTGCTCTCTGAATACGACTGCTATCAGGTTCGTATGTCTCTGATTAGAAGGATGGATTTTGAACGGAATGGCAAATGAACAGAGCAGGTTGCTTTATTAGTACTCATAGCATCTTCCAAACAAAGCCGGCAAATAAAGTCAACAAAGCTGGCAAGCCGAACTGTCAAAGTCTGGTCAAGTGTGAGAGCGTAAGAGACAGCAACTTGAGAGAGCGCCTTTACGACCAGAGGCACTTAGGCACTTAAGCCACACGGGTAAGTGGTGTAAAGAACCAGGCTCCTCTCAAGACCACTTTAATTCCGGTGCCGAATTGTTCGCGACTTCCTCTCTCTCTTTCAGTCGTTCGTTCCAGGTTTACAGCTGTTATTTCCTCTTTCCGTTAGTCACTGGAGTCGTCACTGTACTCAGCTATGCTGTCCCGCCGCACACAGCCTCGCCCGGCCGACGTTATATCCAGATTTATTCGTTTCCTACATAAATGCTTTCAGATTATTGGATTTATATGATAATGAGAATCTAATGTTCTACATATTTTTCGTTAACTGTAAAAATGTGATATAAAGTAATGGAATAACAATTGCTGTCCCACAGTGCGAACCCATTAGTATGCTTAGAGAGAGAGAGAGAGAGTTCTTACCTAGTTGTGCTCAACTAGTTGTGCTTGCGGGGGTTGAGCTCTGGCTCTTTGTTCCGGCCTCTTTACCGTCAATCAACTGGAGTACAGATGCCTGAGCTTCTCGAGTTCTATTGTATCTACATTTGAAACTATTTATGAAGTTGGCCTTCACCACATCACTTCCTTGTTCATTCCAATTACTAACTACTCGGACACTGAAAACAAAAATTTAATGTCTCTGTGGCTCATTTGGGTACTCAGCTTCCACCTGTGTCCAATGAGCGTGTACCACTCGTGTTAAATAATCCATCCTTGTCTACCCTGTCAATTCCCCTGAGAATTTTGTATGTGGTGATTATGTCTCCACGGGCTCTTCTGTCTTCCAGAGACGTGAGGTGCATTTCACACAGCCTTTCCTCGTAACTCATGCCTCTTAGTTCTGGGACTAGCCTAGTGGTATACCTCTGAACTTTTTCCAGCTTCGAATTGTGCTTGACAAGGTACGGGCTCCATGCTGGGGCTGCATACTCCAGGATTGGCCATACATATGTGGTATACAAGGTTCTGAAAGATTCCTTTCACGGGTTCATGAAGGCAGTTCTGATGTTAGTCAGCCTCGCATACGCCGCCGATGTTATTCTTTTAATGTGGGCTTTAGGAGGAGGAGGCAAGTTTGGCTCGATATTAACTCCTAGATCTTCTATCTGTCCATTTCGTGAAGGACTTTATTTCCCATTCGGTCTCCCGTGTCTGGCCTTCTATTTCCTACACCTAGTTTCATTACCTCACATTTACTTGGATTGAACTTTAGTAGCCATTTGTTGAACCATTCCGTCCGCTTGTCTAGGTCATCTTGTTGTCTCAAACTGTCTTCCTCTGTCTTAATCCTCCTCATAATTTTTGCACCATCAGCGAACATTGATAGGAACGAGTCTATTCCCTCTGGGAGATCATTTACATATATCAGAAACAATATAGGTCCAAAGACTGAACCCTGCGGGACTCCACTGGTGACGCCTCACCACTCCGCGACCTTACCCCTCACAGTGACTCACTGTCTTGTGTTGTGTAGGTACTCCTTTATCCAGTGGAGTTCCTTCCCTTTCACTCCTGCCTGCATCTCCAGTTTGTGCACTACTCTCTTTGTCACAGTGTGTGTGTGTGTGTGTGTGTGTATGTGTGTGTGTGTGTGTGTGTGTGTGTGTGTGTGTGTGTGTGTGTGTGTGTGTGTGTGTGTGTGGGTGGGTGTGTACTCGCAAATATGTGCTTGCAAGATCGAACATCGGCCTTTCAACCATCTATAGTTCAAATACAGTGACTAATTTCACTCGCTTTTCTTATCAAATTTATATATAAACCTGTGAAACGACCTGGCTTCAACAACTTCAATATTTAATCCGTTTCACTCATTTCCGACTCTCAGACCCGTCCACCCGCTCTCCGGCTCTATCTCGTCCACGTATACACGTTCTAGGATCTTATCACCTACGTCTTTCCATCTGTTGATGCAAGTAGAGCCCAGAGTCTGCAGCTGTGTACAACAGCCCTTATAGCCAAGTGTGCCGAGTCGGGTCCCTCAATCAGGCCAACACAGAAAGAAGGGAAATGGCAAAATGTCCTTCGATGTATGGGGCTATTGAGTTTAATGTCAACTAAAGATTTGTTTATGGTAGTTAAGAGATCAGGGAATTGTCACACACACACACACACACACACACACACACACACACACACACACACACACACACACACACACACACACACACACACACACACACACACACACCTGAGTGGCATAAGCACTTCAACACCTGAGTTGTACTCTCACACAAGGACGTGACTCCCTTCACAAACGCTTGAGTGACTACATATCCTCTGGTTCCCCTCTCTTAAGCATCGCACATATACAACTGAAACTCTCACTCTTCAATGAAACTTTGCACAAAACCACACCAGACGCCCTCACAACCCCACACCCAGCACACCAGACTCCCTCACAACCCCACACCCAGCACACCAGACTACCTCACAACCCCACACCCAGCACACCAGACTCCCTCACAACCCCACACACTTGACACCTCCCACCCCACCACACAGCCCCCACCGTGGAGGCGGTACAGGTTATAACTAAGCTCTCGCTGAGTAAACACACAATCTTTACCCAAGGCGGCTACCGCTCCGTCCCGGTAGTGAGAGGCGCACCTACTGAAGTGAGGAGCGCACCTACTGAGGTAAGGAGCGCACCTACTGAGGTAAGGAGCAGACGCGGCAAGACAAGCCCAATACCGAGATGTTTCCCTTGAGACAGACCCAACAATCCACTACTTACTAACTGCCATTAACTGAAAAACTCTCAAACTAATACATTTAAACATATACAGAAAACTATTTTACTTATATTTAATTTAACACCAATTTTTCGCATTTTTCGTAAATTGTATTTAAGATTTAATGACATTCAAGGCACATTAGCCAGTCCCAGAGAGGAGTAATTGGCCTTGATTACTGGCGGGTATAGGGCCCTGATCAACGGTGGTGGACGGCGGGTATAGGGCCCAGATCAATGGTGGTGGACGGCGGGTATAGGGCCCTGATCAATGGTGGTGGACGGCGGGTATAGGGCCCTGATCAATGGCGGTGGACGGCGGGTATAGAGCCCTGATCAATGGCGGTGGACGGCGGGTATAGGGCCCTGATCAATGGCGGTGGACGGCGGGTATAGGGCCCTGATCAATGGTGGTGGACGGCGGGTATAGGGCCCTGATCAATGGTGGTGGACTGCGGGTATAGGGCCCCTGATCAGTAGTGGTGGACTGCAGGTATAGGGCCCTGATCAATGGTGGTGGACTGCGGGTATAGGGCCCTGATCAATGGCGGTGGACGGCGGGTATAGGGCCCTGATCAATGGCGGTGGACGGCGGGTATAGGGCCCCTGATCAGTGGGGGTGGACGGCGGGTATAGGGCCCTGATCAATGGTGGTGGACTGCGGGTATAGGGCCCTGATCAATGGCGGTGGACGGCGGGTATAGGGCCCTGATCAATGGCGGTGGACGGCGGGTATAGGGCCCCTAGGGTCAAAGGTTCAGGGGGGTACTCCAGGGGCCCTACAGTATGTAGACATCAAAGTCAAAGGTTCAGGGGGGGTACTCCAGGGGCCCTACAGTATGTAGACATCAAAGTCAACGGGTTCAGGAGGAACTCCAGGGGCCCCAAAGTATATATACAATAAAATCCATAGCTTCATGAGTACAACAGGGGTTTGGAATATATAAGTATATAGACAACAAAGTTTCCCAACATGGCATTTATACACTTAAGAAACTCACAATAACGTGATATATCACTGGAGCCGGACGTGGGTTGAACCAACGCCCTGGGTTTCCCCAGACGCCTGCCTTAACTTATCATACTTTGCTAACATTAGCGGCGTAATGCAATAAGCAAATACTTTTATGTGAGAGTATGACATTGCCTTAAATACCTTAAAAGGAAAAGTTCATCATGGACACTGTGCGGAGATGTATGCATATGTTATATATTCCCTACAACGTGCGTTTAATACAGTATAAGAAATGTTGTACAAAAGTCAGAAGTAAAACTTGGGGTGACATAATGAATGCATTATCCTTCACAGGATCAGTTGTCGAATCCCGATGCTAACGATGTTTGGAACATAAAACAGAGGGCGAATTTCCGTGATGCTATACTGCAGCACTTTGTCACGCCTCGCTCAGTCCACTCTGGCCAAATTAGGAGAGTGGCTCTGAGGTTTTACAGAACTTTTAAACTAATTAACTCTGTTTTTTCCTTCTCAGATGACTTTTCAGTTCTCAGGAACTTGCTTATCTAAAACAATTTTGGAATTCAGTTCCTGAGCCCATTATGTGTCTCTGTAATCTTTCCTCTACCGCTCACAGAATGGGTATGGGAGTCTGTTTCCCCTCACAGGATGCGTATGGGGGTCTGCTACCCCTAACAGGATGGGTACGGGGGTCTGCTACCCCTCACAGGATGGGTATGGGGGGTCCTGCTACAGCTCACAGGATGAGTACGTGGGTCTGCTACCCCTCACAGGATGGCTATGGGGGTCTGCTACCCCCGACAGGATGGGTATCATAAAATATTATACCCATCCTGTGGTGCGTGGGAACGTAAGCAGACCTAAAGATGCAGTTATGTTCACTGATTCAAAAGCCTTAGGAAAAAATAACCGGAAAAGCAACGATAGTCGTCGAAATCAAGAGAGTTTGTGAGAGTACTAACCAATCAGGGAAGAGTGGTCAATGCCTGTGGATCCCCCTCGTCTGATGGAATATGTAAAAATGAACGAGCAGATGTGAGAGCAGCTAAGGGCGATGACGGAGACCATATTGAATACTTCATTCCCATGACTCGTCCCACAATTTAAGATATATTATCTAGCAACATCACCGTGACAAGGTAACGGAGGAAAGGAGGATAGAAGAACAAATCAGTGAATCTGCACGAAGGTACAATGTGGTTGCAGCTGGTAATCCCAATCATTATGGACAAAGGGAAGGTGGTCGCGGGAGAGAATTAGTAATAGCGACAATTTGATTTTGATACAAATATCCATGGCGATTCGGGATGCAAACAGCAGCTGAGCAATAGGAGCAGTAGAACCAGTTATGAGAGTGACGGACACCGCCTTGACCACGACCTGAGAGAATGTGGACATTCTAAGAGACATTACAAATATGTGTAGAATAAGAAGCCCTACATTTTTTGAGTTAGGGAAACACTATTTGTCAAATATAGACAAAGTTCTTAAGAGATTTCCCCACTTGCACTCACAAGATAGTGTAATTTTATTGGTTGGCAAATGTTGATCTTCTTGTCTGTTAAGCTGTTCACTTGAGACAGTTAAGCAAGTCCCACAGCCAGCTGTGTCTGGGTACAAGTGACAGAATAAACAACCCAGCGGGTTTTCTTCCTATTGGGGAGTGTTGTACATACTGCTATAGCGGTACGTCCACTCACAGAATGAGTGGCACTGCCCAATAAACTCGCCCCTCGGGGGCAAATTTAAACAAAATTAATATTTTGGATGCAAGGTAAATAAACTAGACCAAATGGGATGTACCCAGAGGTGAACACGTCTCTCTCAGTATAATTGGCTGATTAGACACCAAGGGAAATTTCATTGTAACACACGCGTTACAATGCACATTGTAAACCCACGTTTATTTGGTTATTATAACGTTCACGATGTTGTAAAAGTCTTGTGATTACGATGTGTGTCTGTTGGGCAGCAGCTAATAGGAGTTTATTGGCATAAAATCCCCATTATATGACACGTTGGTGTAGATCATGTAATACTGTTTTTCCAGGGTGTCGCTTGCACTCTCACAGCTGCCATCCACACTGACAGCTGCCATCCACAGTGACAGCTGCCATCCACACTGACAGCGGCCATCCATACTGACAGCTGCCATCCACACTGACAGCTGCCATCCACAGTGACAGCTGCCATCCACACTGACAGCGGCCATCCATACTGACAGCTGCCATCCACAGTGACAGCTGCCATCCACACTGATAGCTGCCATCCACACTGACAGCTGCCATCCACACTGACAGCGGCCATCCATACTGACAGCGGCCATCCACACTGACAGCTGTCATCCTCACTGACAGCTGCCATCCACACTGACAGCTGTCATCCTCACTGACAGCTGCCATCCACACTGACAGCTGTCATCCTCACTGACAGCTGCCATCCACACTGACAGCTGCCATCCACACTGACAGCTGTCATCCTCACTGACAGCTGCCATCCACACTGACAGCTGTCATCCTCACTGACAGCTGCCATCCACACTGACAGCTGCCATCCACACTTACAGCTGTCATCCACACTGACAGCTGCCATCCACACTGACAGCTGCCATCCACACTGGCAGCTGCCATCCACACTGGCAGCTGCCATCCACACTTACAGCTGTCATCCACCTTCACAGCTGCCATCCACCCTCAAGGCTGTCATCCACACTCACAGCTGCCATCCACACTGGCAGCTGCCATCCACACTGACAGCTGCCATCCACCCTCAGGGCTGTCATCCACCTTCACAGCTGCCATCCACCCTCAAGGCTGTCATCCACACTCACAGCTGCCATCCACTCTCACAGCTGCCATCCTAGAAGTGGAGGTGAGTGCAGTGTAGGACGGGAATGAGGAGGGAGAGACAGAGCATTGTTGCCAGAGGGTGACTGATGGAGATGTTTCGTGGGACAGAAATTGGAGAGTAAGAGAGCGGATGGTTATGTGGGTGTGAGGGAGACACCACTCTCTCTCTTTCTCTCTCTCTCTCTCTCTCTCTCTCTCTCTCTCTCTCTCTCTCTCTCTCTCTCTCTCTCTCTCTCTCTCTCTCTCTCTCTCTCTCTCTCTCTCGCTCTCTCTCTCTCTCTCTCTCTCTCAGGCTGGATACTTAGATCATCTTGAGCCGTTAAAAGGATCAGAAAGCTAATTGAATAAGACGTATAGATTAGTACAGCATATCTTCAGAGCTATTACAATGTGGACCTCAAGGTGCCGAAACCCTATCATGAGGAAGATGAGGAGGAAGTGAGAGTAACCCACCTTCCAGTTCGTCCTCCTAAGATTTCCCAAACGTGGAGAAACTGTCGTACTAAAATGCCCTTATCTTAACCTACCAGAGGACCCAGAACAGAAAACGGGACAGTATGTCAATTTCACGAGCCGCTATCACTGTCTAGTACGACGATTTCTGGCCGAACGTAGCGTGTACGTCAAAATGCGACGTCGTTCCATTAGGACGACAGGTTGCACCTTCACTCTCAACACACTCCGGGCCCGCTTGAGTCGTTCACGGATCCGGCGATAAGTTTGCAGTTCGCCATCTATTTATTTTCTTTCCGAGACAGTTGCTTTCTTGGAAGAGGACGTTTATTAGAAATGACAATTTGCAAAGGCAGAGAGGTGAATGGGGGAGGAGTAAGGAAGCATAGGAGTTGGAGGGTAAAGGCATGATAATAAAGAAGGGGAGGAGGTAATAAAGGAGGGGAAGACAGTGCTGAAGAAGGTGGGGAATAAGATGTGTAGCAAGGATAAGAGGAACAGGTAAAGCAAAAAAATATTTAAAAAGTTGAAGCAGAGGCAAAGGGCAAAGAAAAGGATAAAGAATTAGGGGAGGAGAGAAGTTCAAAAGAAACGAGTGGAATGGAGAGAGAGAAGAGAGAGAGAGAGAGAGAGAGAGAGAGAGAGAGAGAGAGAGAGAGAGAGAGAGAGAGAGAGAGAGAGAAGAGAGAGGTAGACGAGCAATGCGATGGTCTAGAGATAAGAGGAACTCGCAGCCGAGAAGGAGGAGGAGGAGGAAGATAAATATGACAAGGAAGAATGAGCAGGAGTAGGAAGGATGAGCAGAAACAAGCAGGAGGAGTTGTACTGCAGGAAGTTAAGTCTAACTCAAATTATTTTATGTAACTAGCTAACTTCTAGAGGCAGTCGTTATAGATATTAACACCGCATAGCTACTCACCAGTGGCGCTTCACGGCCTAATGCCACCGTCGGAACACGAAAGAATCCCACACACAATAAATGCTCAGGGATTTACCCGAATAATTACACGCTCAGAAGAGGTTTCGACATTTATGCTCATTCAAAACTGGTGTATTGTGGTGTGTGGCACCGAAACGACGAGTCGTGCCCGGTCCACGACCGACCTCAGGCTCATTCAGATTTGTTGCGTCCTGGCGCGTGGCATCTAGACGACAGGTCCTACGACGTCTAGGAACGAGACACGGAGGACCGCCAGTCTCCGGACGCTTGGGAGATATATTTTTTCCTTTTGTGCAAGAGTTTGTTTTGTGTCCGGGAGTTGTAGACGAGCTGAGTGTGCTGAAGCTGTCTTGTGCTGGATATTTACGGCAGTCAGCGAGGCTCTGAGGCGCTGTGCTAACACGTTTTGGGACGGGCTGAGGGGTCAGTGAGAAGGCTGTTTGGGAGCCAACAACTGGGTTGTTGAAGACTTCCCCTAACTTCTCCCCCCTTTTATTACCCCACGGTTGAAATAGGTTTGGCAAGTATTTGTACCACACACACACACACACACACACACACACAAATGGAATGCACTTCAGGAACAGGTTGTGGAAGCAAATACTATTCATAATTTTAAAACCAGGTATGATAGGGAAATGGGACAAGAGTCATTGCTGTAAACAACCGATGCTCGAAAGGCGGGATCCAAGAGTCAATGCTCGATCCTGCAGACACAACTAGGTGAGTACAACTAGGTGAGTACACACACACACACACACACAAACACACACACACACACACACACACACAAACACACACACACACACACACACACACACACACACACACACACACACACACACACACACAGACGAGTAAGGGGAGACATGGTAACCACCTCCAAAATTCTTCTCAGGGGAATTGGCAGGGTGGACAAAGACAAACTCTTTAGCATGGGTGGAACACGAACAAGGGGGATACAGGTGGAAACTTAGTTCCCAAATGAGCCACAGGGACGTTAGAAAGACTTTTGTCAGTGTCAGAGTAGTTAACAAATGGAATGCATTAGGCAGTGATGTGGTGGAGGCTGACTCCATACACAGTTTCAAATGTAGATATGATAGAGCCCAACCTTCCTTCTGGCATTTTCGCGACTCATCTGTGTTACCAGTTAAGTCTTCTCGTTCTAATGTTCCTCACTTTGAACATTACTTCTATATCTACCTTGTCAATTGTCCTTTGTATCGTGTATGCCGTTATCATGTCTGCCCAATTCATTCCTTCCTCCAGGGTAGTGAGGTGGGTTATTTTCCCCTCAGTCTTTCTTCCTAGCTGTTACGACGCCGTCTGCTTGGCGCACACCTTAAGCAGAGGAGTTCCTTCTCACTTTACCTCACTATAGTTACCTCAGATACCCCCCCCCCACCCCACCCCCCACCCCCCCGAAGGTATCTGAGGTGACTTGGGCTTCCCCAGGTGTGGACGCAACTGCCTGTGTGCCAACAGGGAAAAACGTGCGCTACGTATGCAGACGAGGCGTCACAATAACGTGGCTGAAGTATGTTGACCAGACCACACACTAGAAGGTGAAGGGACGACGACGTTTCGGTCCGTCCTGGACCATTCTGAACACGTAGCTCAGTGTTTATGTTGTTGTGTAATTATTATCAACAGACAAATCAATTTTGATTCACGAAGCACTGTCAGAAGGAAGGAATCAGTCAGTTTTAAAGTGTCGTAAAGTCTCAGCTCTCACCACCTGTTGCTGCTTCCTTCACAGCGCCGCCCTCAGGTGCTCCTCTCAGCCACTGTGTAACTCTGTTCCAATCGTGAACTTCACCGAGAGAATAGTTCGAACGCTGTGTTCCCCTGTTCAATATCACGGCTGGTGGAATACGACCGTCACTGAAAATTTCTTGAATCCTATTAAGTTTCGTGGATAACAAAAGCCTGTTGTTTTACCTTTTATAAGTCTTAAACGTTATATAAATGTTCAATACGGCGACTTACACGAAGTCGTAAGTCTTCGTGTAAGAACCAAATAGCCAAATCTCAACCCCCGCAAGCACAACTAGGTGAGTACGAGCTGGATCTGAGAACACTGCAACGTTCTGAGAATATTCATTCATTCCCCTCACTGAGGTACGAACACTGAGGGGAGAGAGAGAGAGAGAGAGAGAGAGAGAGAGAGAGAGAGAGAGAGAATTATTAGGGAAAGTGCCAAATCATTACCACTATAAAGCACTTGGAAAGGATCAGGATAAGGATTTGGGATGGAACGAGAGAAAGAAATGGTGCCCAACCACTTGGACGGTCGGGGATTAAACACCGACCTGCATGAAGCGAGACCGTTGCTCTCCCGTCCAGCATAAGTGGTTGGGTCGAACACTGATGAGAATGTATAAGAGTCCTGAGAGAGGAAATCTAAGGGCAGTTTCTGGCAATCTTGCCCGAAACGCTGTGGGTATTAGTGGCATAGTATGTACTAACTCTATCCAGAAATCCAACATTATGTTTGTAACTTATTTTGAATGTATGTACTTTTTCCTGAATACACATTATCTTATCTAGTCGGGGGGATGATAAGTCAATTTCACGCAAACATGAATGAAACAATATTACGTATATACGCGAAAACAGGTGTAAAAATATTGCGAGAACTAAACTTAATAATAATTCTGCAGTTCGGAGGCGCAGGTTCGTCCCCATTGTACCGACTTAATAATTCCTCGTAGATACAACTCCTTTTTGTGATTTGATCTTGAATGCTAATTCTTTAGGTTAATATGAAGGGATTGTTTTCTTAGAGGTGGGAAACGAAAATATGAAAGCGGTGGAGTTGTTATAATGAGGCATCACCTTGGTGTTGCGTCACCTAGGTGTTGCGTCACCTAGGTGTTGCGTCACCTAGGTGTTGCGTCACCTAGGTGTTGCGTCACCTAGGTGTTGCGTCACCTAGGTGTTGCGTCACCTAGGTGTTGCGTCACCTAGGTGTTGCGTCACCTAGGTGTTGCGTCACCTAGACGTGATACAACAATTCTTACGTTAAATTAAAAAGAAACAAGGAATTGTACAAGCAACTAGAACACCCGTTAACCTCTCTCCCTGCCCTTGACCCGCGGTCCTAATTCCTTATTTCCTGCCCCCCTTGCTTACCCCCTATTTATTCCCTTTTTTATCCCCTTTTCTTCCACCATTTATGCCCCCTAATTCACACCACTCCATTTATACCACGTACTTGCAGCAAAATAATTTGCCTAAAATACATTTCAACGGAAGTTCATTTGGAAGCCAATAGAATTAACGCCATAAAATTATCGCCATAAAATTATTAAATAAAATATCGCCAGTTTCCAAACATATACGAATTCTACATTCATGATAATTATTGTATTTTTTTGAGGGTCGACTAAATCCCTGTTCAGTTATTATTTAATTTGTAGGAGTAGTCAGTCAAGGTACGTATATTCAGAGCTACAACTAGGCTGCAAACGAGGAGTCACAATAACGTGGCTGAAGTATGTTGACCAGACCACACACTAGAAAGTGAAGGGACGACGACGTTTCGGTCCGTCTTGGACCATTCTCAAGTCGATTGTTACAACTTAGCTCATCCAGGAATAAAGCTATGATAGACAGTGGTAGGTACTCTCCTAGATGTGTTTGTGTGAACGAGCTCGGATACTAGTCCCGCCTTTCAAACACTCTTAGCGTAATGCAATGACTCAGTTCCCGGTTTTTTGCTTATCACATTTTAAACTGAGTTCTGAGTTAGTCTCGACAGCTTCTTCCTCTAACCTGTTCTAATTATTGATGGCTATAACTCGGAAGAAGTTATTTCTGACATCTCTGTGACTTATATGTTTCTAACTTCCATCTATGTTCTGCTGTTCCTAGCTTTGAACAGTTAGGGTTCATCTACTTGTTCAATCTCCTTCGTCTCTTATATATCTGTTGTTTTTCTAATGTTGTTTTAAATTTAGCTACTCAGAAGGAAATGTCCATGTAGCACGGGCTATGGTGAGCCCATATTTGAGTTCGGTTATTCGCGATAACCTTAAATGTTACTATGATATTTGGGTCAAAGTTTTAAATGGAGGTGGGGTTTCCTCCTTTCCTCCTGTTTCTTTTCCGCTTCTGTTTTAGCACACTGGTTTTAGTCTTGTTTTAATAACATTATCTTAGTGGCGGATATAGATGCACTTGTGTGTCCCATTCTTCAACTGCTTTTCTAACCATTGCAGTCGTTGTGGAATTTGCATCTAATGCAGCTGCTATCGTTGGATAAATGTTGAGTTTGAGTATATGTCAATGTCTTATATGTCTTATATACTCTTATATGTCCCGTCTATACCTTCCCCTCCAGTGTGGAGATGTCTATTTCCCTCAGTCTTTCCTCGTAGCTCAAGCCCTTCATCTCAGGAACAAGCCTTGTTGCATAACTTGGCTCTTCTCTAGTTTTTATTTCTCTATTTTTGTCATGTGAAGGTTGTATACTGGGGCTTCGTATACAAGAGTGAAGGGAAGGGAACTATCAGGAGAGAGCGCCACCATTACGACTATATAGCACTGGGAAGGGGTCAGGATTAGGATTTGGGATGGGCCGGGGGAAAGGAATGGTGCCCAACCACTAGGACGGTCGGGGATTGAACGCCGACCTGCATGAAGCGAGACTGTCGCTCTACCGTCCACCCCAAGTGGTTGGGTGTATACAAGAGTGAGTTTAGCACTCCCTATCCCCCGTTTAGCACTTTGATGGGTCTCCCCATCCCCCCCCCCCCCCCAAGGTCGAATTATTGACTCCCAAAGGAGGCAACCCCCACAGCAAGCTGACTAACTCCTGAAATACCTACTTGATGCTAATTGAAGAGATGCATTAGGTGATAGGAAGTGCGCGCAATCATCTCTATGTCCCGCCTGGGATTCGAACCCGGCATTCTGGATTGTGAGTCGAGAACGAACCCAACAGTACTACCGGGACCCTTAAGTGTTCTTATGGGATTAGATTTTGGGTGAGGTCTACTACATGATCTTTTTCGGTTTTTGAAGCAATAATATGCGTCACCTTCATCATCTTTTGCTGTGTAAGTTTTCTTACTGCTGTTCCAGTGTTCATAACTTTGCATTTGACAGGGTTAAATTCTAGCAGCCTGTGGTGATGATTGGAAACAAAATGTATGTTTTAAGTATTCCAATGGCCTGCTTCGGATCAATTTACATAGTAGCTTTCAGTCGAATCAATTTATATAGTAGCCTACAGTGAATGCTTGTCAGGGATAATGGTCTGTAGTTTAGTAGTTTTTGTCTTCCCTATCCCTCCTCCCCATTCTTGATTTTTATATTAGTACAACAAATGCCGTCCTAAGGTCGCCCTTGCCAGAGAGGACCTGTATACTGTAGCAGGGAGGTGGGAGAGGGGGACTGCACAGTGCTTCCGATGCCTTCTTTAGTATCTCCGGGGATATCTTGCCTATTTTAGTCTCTTCCAGTTACTATAGAAGTTTTATTACATATTTTGGTGTCACTGAAAGTTGAGGGAGTCTTGCCTATGGAGGTGTCCAATCATTTCGGGCTCTTACTAGTAATGATAAGTTAGTTACTGGCTTAAAGACATCCTGGAAGTATACCTGGTTGATACCTGGTTGATGGGGTTCTGGGAGTTCTTCTACTCCCAAGCCCGGCCCGAGCCAGGCTTGACTTGTGAGAGTTTGGTCCACCAGGCTGTTGCTTGGAGCGGCTCGCAGGCCCACATACCCACCACAGCCCGGTTGGTCCGGCACTCCTTGGAGGAAACAATCTTGTTTCCTCTTGAAGATGCGGAACTTCACCATTATAGTTAAGATCGTCGTATACTTCTCTTTCATTCTCTATGTGTCTTCATTTCTCCCACCACCCACACCTCCCTCTTTTGTTTAGGCTGATAACCACGTCGTTCACAGTCATTGTCCTCTTGATGTAGTCGAAGCTGAGTGCACATCGGTTGCAAAATGGTCTGCCAGACCTGCCAGAGCTGTAGGCGTCGAGCACCAAAGTCAACTCTTGGTGTGACCCCAACTATCACCTTCCTAACCAAATATTGTATGGCGTCAAGTTAAAACCTGGCGGGCTTGTGGTGACCCGCTAACTTACCACTTCTCTAAGTTTGGAGACGAGATAAAGTCTTTGAGAGTCGTTGTTGTTGTGAGAGAAACACACAGGCAACTTTAAAAACTTGGCCCAAGCACAGAAAGAAATTTCAAAACAATGTAGACGAAAAAGTGATGGTTGGGTCTGCAAGAGATGCGAACATAATATACAGTAACTTCATTTTACTGATGATATTTTTGTTTTATTGTTTTATTTATTGTTTTATCGTTTTATTGTTTATTTATAAGGGGCCTCGTAGCCTGGTGGATAGCGCGCAGGACTCGTAATTCTGTGGCGCGGGTTCGATTCCCGCACGAGGCAGAAACAAATGGGCAAAGTTTCTTTCACCCTGAATGCCCCTGTTACCTAGCAGTAAATAGGTACCTGGGAGTTAGTCAGCTGTCACGGGCTGCTTCCTGGGGGTGGAGGCCTGGTCGAGGACCGGGCCGCGGGGACACTAAAGCCCCGAAATCATCTCAAGATAACCTCAAGAAGATAACCAGCTTGAGTGTGTTTTTATTTGCACTTGCAAGTGGGTGTGTGTACTCACCTATTTGTGCTTGCAGGATCGAGCATTGACTCTTGGATCCCGCCATTCCAGCCATCGGTTGTTTACAGCAATGACTCCTGTCCCATTTCCCTATCATACCTAGTTTTAAAAGTATGAATAGTATTTGCTTCCACAACCTGTTCCCCAAGTGCATTCCATTTTTCTACTACTCTCACGGTAAAAGAAAACTTCCTAACATCTCTGTGACTCATCTGAGTTTCCAGTTTCCACCCATGTCCCCTCGTTCTGTTATTATTAGGTGTGATCATTTCATCTATTTCCACTTTGTCAATTCCCCTGAGTATTTTATATGTCCCTATCATATCTCCTCTCTCCCTTCTTTTCTGTGTGTGTGTGTGTGTGTGTGTGTGTGTGTGTGTGTGTGTGTGTGTGTGTGTGTGTGTGTGTGTGTGTGTGTGTGTGTGAAAAAAATAGTTAGCTAGTAGTTAGTAACAGTTGATTGACAGTTGAGAGGCGGGCCAAAAGAGCAAAGCTCAACCCCCCCCCCCCCAATTCACAAGTAGGTGAATACAGAGGGGGGGCCTGATAACTGAGTGGACAGCGCTCTGGACTTGTAATTCTAGGGTCCGTGTTCGATCCCCGGTGATGATAGAAACAAAATTGGGAGAGTTTCTTTCACCCTGATGCACCTGTTACCTAGCAGTAAATAGGTACCTGGGAGTTAGACAGCTGTTACGAGCTGCTTCCTGGGTGTGTGTTTGTTGGGGGGGGGGGAATAGTTGTTAGTAACAGTTGATTGATAATTGACAGGCGGGCCGAAAGAGCAGAGCTCAACCGCCGCAAGCACAACTAGGTGAATACAACTATGTTAATACAGACACATAGCGTACACTTGTCGACGGTAAAAATTCACATAATGTACATTTGGTTAAAGAAAACGCAGTGTACATCTGTTATAAGCCAAAGTTGCACAAGACGGAGGGCAGGTGGAGCGCGCAGTACTGCCCTAGCCGGAGGGGCGCAGAAGTGCTGTATAATACACACCCCCTATACAATACACTTATACACTACACCTGTACAATACACTCCTATACAATACACCTCGCGCCAGCTGACAGAACATGCTGGAGAAACTCAATTACTTGCTCACCGACAACACGAGTGACCCGGAGTCCTGTGAAAGTCTCCATAAATCTGAGTTAGCTTCTCCTCTCGTACATTTTTAAACCCTTCTACGTCGTCGAGACCTGGTAAGTGTTCTTCCTGCCTCCCCTCTCTCTCTCTCTGTCTCTCTCTCTCTCTCTCTGTCTCTCTCTCTCTCTCTCTCGCTCTCTCTCTCTCTCTCTCTCTCTCTCTCTCTCTCTCTCTCTCTCTCTCTCTCTCTCTCTCTCTCTCTCTCTCTCTCTCTCTCTCTCTCTCTCTCTCTCTCTCTCTCTCTCTCTCTCTCTCTCTCTCTCTCTCTCTCTCTCTCTCTCTCTCTCTCTCTCTCTCTCTCTCTCTCTCTCTCTCTCTGTCTCTCTCTCTCTCTCTCTCTCTCTCTCTCTCTCTCTCTCTCTCTCTCTCTCTCTCTCTCTCTCTCTCTCTCTCTCTCTCTCTCTCTCTCTCTCTCCCACCAAGAGGGAATTATTAGGGGGAAAGCACCAAGCCATTACGACTATATAGCACTGGGAAGGGGGTCAGGATAAGGATCAGAATATGGATAAGGATGGGACGGGAGGAAGGAATGGTGCCCATCGGAATAGAAAAATACCCATTCACTGTCCCCAACAGTTGGTTGAAACAAAATTAAAACTAATATTAGAGATGGTGATGGAAGCGAAGAAAAGGAACGTAGAGAGTAGAACTAAAACTTAGGAAAAGAGAGATACCGATAGCTGTGACTAAAGAAAGAGGTGCAGACACACACACAAGGATAAGTAGAATATTAGTGATAATTGTATTCACTGCGAGTACACTGCGAGTAGTAGGAGTGAATACAATTGATTTAGGCCGTTCACTGTAGGGAGTTTTAATGTTACTGTATTACAGTAGACAGGCGAAGTAGCCTCCTGTAACCTTAGAGAAAGAGAGAGGGAGAGAGAAGAATCGCATCCACACGCACTTCATGTGTCCCACACACAAACACACACACACACACACACACACACACACACACACACACACACACACACACACACACACACACACACACACACACACACACACACACACACACACACACACACACGTACACACACACGTACACACGCCAAACAAACCCCCTGTCATCCACACCCTCCCACACATGCCCCACACCACCTCCCACCCCACTAACCCTCCCACATGCTCCTCACGCACTCTCTCCCACTCACCCTTCCACACGCCCGCCACACTCTCATCCACAAAGAAACAAAATGAATAAAGAGAATATGAAAAATTTGACTTCATATTCATTGCGTTCAACTAGTTCAAATTTTACATGTAACTTTTTGTACTGTGAAACTTCTCACGAAACATTTTTTCGTCGCCATCGTATTGTTTCTGATGTACGACCGACGTGCAGGATGTGTTGCACGACCGACGTGCAGGATGGGCTGTACGACCGACGTGCAGGATGGGCTGTACGACCGACGTGCAGGATGGGCTGTACGACCGACGTGCAGGATGTGTTGCACGAACGACATGCAGGATGGGCTGTACGACCGACGTGCAGGATGGGCTGTATGAGCCTCGTTATCCAGCACGAATATATCGCAGGTTGAAGCTTAAATTGAAAGCAAATTGAAAAAAGGAATATTTTTGTACGTTGGAATGAATGCATACACTCAAGTTTACTATTAAAAAGTTTACACGTGTATCCAGTTAAACAGTCTCACACCGTGAGACTGGTCTTCACGGAACCCTGGGGTATAAAATGGATAGAGGCAAACTGGAGTACTGTTACAGCCCCGCTCCTGTGCCAGGTAAGTCCACTACGGGCTCACCATAGCCCGTGCTACTTGGAACTTTTGTTCCGAGTAGCTGAATCTAAAACAACAACAACAGCAGGGGTAACTGGAGAGATACTGAACAGGGGAAGGGAGTACCTGACAGAGATGAAACAGAAGCACAATCAGAGATATATAATGATGCCAGGCTCGAGGGCATGGCTATCGGGGTGCCTCAAGGCTTGGCTCTGCACGTTTTCCTGTTTCTAATCTACGTGAATGGTCTAATGAAAGAGATGGGTTCATTCTTGTTTACCCATGATCTAATTGTTGCGCTCAGCAACGTTAAGACAGCAGCACGCTGAAGGAAAAACCTTGACTACTTTAGGAGTGGGTAGACAAAATGGCTGCTAGAGTTCATCCCCAACAAGTGTAAGGTTATAAAGATGTAAAGAAAAGGGACAAAAGACAAGAATGAGTCACAATAACGTGGCTGAAGATATGATGACCAAACCACACGAAGGAATGGTCATTAAGAAGGAAGCCTCACCATTAAAGGCAAGCCAAAACCAGGATTAGGAAAGAGAGAAAGATTAGTAAATGGATATTATTCCAGAATGATTACCAGACGCACAGATAAATAGGATAACATTGGTTATCTTGAGGTTATCTTGAGATGATTTCGGGGCTTTTAGTGTCCCCGCGGCCCGGTCCTCGACCAGGCCTCCACCCCCCAGGAAGCAGCCCGTGACAGCTGACTAACACCCAGGTACCTATTTTACTGCTAGGTAACAGGGGCATAGGGTGAAAGAAACTCTGCCCATTGTTTCTCGCCGGCGCCTAGGATCGAACCCAGGACCACAGGATCACAAGTCCAGCGTGCTGTCCGCTCGGCCGACCGGCTCCCTGTCAGTAGGAAGTCGTGGTAGTCGGTAGGAAGGTGACAAACAGACGAATAGTGTTTAAAAACCGCAACAAAGAATCAAACTAATTTACACAGTCTGCATCAGACCAAATCTAGAACACGGGGCTCGAACGCCGACTCGGCTCCTCGTGAATCACAAAACCTAACTTGAAAAAAAATGTAACTTGGCAAAATGTCAAGAGCAGTCTCCGTGGTGTAGTGGTAAGACACTCGCCTGGCGTTCCGCGAGCGCTATGTCATGGGTTCGTATCCTGGCCGGGGAGGATTTACTGGGCGCAATTCCTTAACTGTAGCCTCTGTTTAACGCAACAGTAAAATGTGTACTTGGATGAAAAAACGATTCTTCGCGGCAGAGGATCGTATTCCAGGGACAATAGGATTAAGGACTTGCCCGAAACGCTACGCGTACTAGTGGCTGTACAAGAATGTAACAACTCTTGTATATATCTCAAAAAAAAAAAAAAAAAAAAAAAACAACCAGCATGGCGTATCTTTCCACCAGAGCCACCCCTACATAGCATGGCAGAGAGGGCATTATTACTCGATTAATGGCATTATTACTCGAACCACGAGTAATAATGTGGTTCGAGTCCAATTTCCAAGCGGAATTAAGGGATCCCTCTAGTCTTCTAATTTCCCTTCATATAAACATAAATCTTTCTAATAATCTGCGGTCTTTGCGACCCGCGTTTGTTATTGTTTTTTGTAGATTATTAAATCTATTTGTTTTTGACTGGATCTATCAAACACATGCAGGATTATTTTACACATTTTTCTGCTCGCAAGCGTTGTCCGCTGCAGCGTCAGACAATGTTTTTAAATGTGCATTTGTTAATGATGATTGCTTTGTGTTTTGGCGCAATGTGCAAAAGCAGTTTAAAATAAAAATACGTATATATATTTTTTTGGTTAATGATGTTTGGGAGTAATTTGTATATAAAGCGTAGTGGTGGTGCCAAGGGTGGTAGGTGTCTCTCTCTCTCTCCATCTATGTATCTATCTATCAATATATCTATCTCTCTTTCTCCACTTCTATTTCCTGTCTCTCTCTCTCTCTCTCTCTCTCTCTCCCTCTCCCTCTCCCTCTCTCTCTCTCTCTCCCTCTCCCTCTCCCTCTCCCTCTCCCTCTCTCTCTCTCTCTCTCTCCCTCTCCCTCTCCCTCTCTCTCTCTCTCTCTCTCTCTCTCTCTCTCTCTCTCTCTCTCTCTCTCTCTCTCTCTCTCTCTCTCTCTCTCTCTCTCTCTCCCTCTCCCTCTCCCCCTCTCTCTCTCTCTCTCTCTCTCTCTCTCTCTCTCTCTCTCTCTCTCTCTCTCTCTCTCTCTCTCTCTCTCATGTGTCCAGGCTGGCATTATTACCTACTAGCACAGAAACGCCACGACTCCATCAATACCGAGTTTTATCCCGTAGTGGTTGACAGGTTCATGCAGGTCGGTTCGCCACTAAGGTCTGGGTCTCTTCGGTGTGGACCTGACGAGAGCCTCCACTTTTGTGGTGGTTAACGAGTCTCTTACCATGTCACTGACATCAGTGGGGTCACAATGGGGGGGGGGGAGATGTATACACAGTGGCCCCTGGTTTAGTTGTTGAACTGGTACAGTCGGAGGGTGTTGACCAGACCACACACTAGAAGGTGAAGGGACGACGACGTTTCGGTCCGTCCAGGACCATTCTAAAGTCGATTGTGAGGGTGTTGGTAAGTGTCTCGGTGAGGCGGTGGGTGGGATGGAAGAGTTGGAGAGATAAATAGAAAGACATTGAAATAGATGTAGAGTAATAGAGCCTAGCAGACATAGACACAGTGGCAGAGTTTGAGAGGAGATATTCGAACTGACAGAGAGAAAGGAATTCAATGGAGGTGGTAGGTGGGGGGAAGTAGGGGGTGAGGGGAACGTCTGTAAAGATACAAGTGAAAGAAGGTTAGCGGTTGTGAGTGGGGGTTGTGTAGGGGGTTGTGAGTGGGGGTGGTGTGATGGGGTGGTGTGGGGGGGTGGGGTTTGGTCTTGGGGGGGGGGGCGTCTGAGTTCTTGAAGATGCCTCTAGTCTTCTACCAATTTCCCCGTATCATTTTGTATCACTTTGAATTCCACGTTTCAATCGTTCATTCTTTTATCACTCATAATTTCCCTATTTTGTAGGTTTCTCTATGCCTGTTTATTCTATTTTAATCCTATTTCCTTCTCTTTGTGTCTCAGTCTCTTCCAGAGGTAGAGACCACGAATGATATGGCATACTGAGGGAGCTGGCTTTAAGTACATTACAAAAGCGACTGGATGAAGGAAACATAAGATCATTATATCACTAATACAATCATACAAGGACGAGTTGCTTAGCCGGAACAACAGCAGAAAATGAGAACATAAAAATAAGTAATGAAGGACAGACCCTCAAAGATGAAGGTCGTCTGGACTAGCTACATCAAAATGCTTGAGAGTATTTAGGATATGAATGTATTATGTTGTGAGCTAGTGCAGCACACTTCTGATGGTTGTCTATGTAAAGACCAAGTGCTGGCACTCGGTTGTGCTGGTAGAACTGAGTGAAAAACGTACATACTCGTCTCTCGGAGCCCCCATAATAGTCTTAAATTTTTCTTAAATATGTATTTGAAACCTTTGAGGCTCGATAATTATATTTACGATACTAAGGACTCTGGTCCCTGGGGACTTAGGGACCAGAGTCAGCTAAGGACTCACACACCAAGTTCCTGCAGAAGGAACTGGACTAACACACACCAAGATCGACCAGACGAAAGAGGAGGGGGGGGGGGAAAGAGTTTGAACACTATCAGGTTTTAAAGGATCTGAATAAAAGAGTCGTATAAAAGGCAATCACAGCTCGCCAAAACTCAGCCCAAGAGAGCGAGCAGAAGTCGTTACAACAGCTAAAGTTCCCAATTGTCCGAAGCGAAAGAAAATGTTCGCAGAGTTGCCACAAAGTAATTTCAGCAGCAGGTGCCATGGGAAAAGTTCGAGGCCCTAAAGTTCCAAAATGCACGAGCCGCCAAACTTGGCCTAAATTATGTTGGGTTGATCGTGGTAAACTAAACCGTAATCGAGAATACAGCACCTACGACACCCCCTCATCGTAAGACGCCCCTTGTTGAATATAGATGCTGGTATTTACTTCCTTTTGCAGCTGAAGCAACATAGCATGAGAGAGGTTCAGCTCATGGCCGGCCCCAGTCATAGGGTGAGGACTCAGTGGAAGGTAATCGCTTAAATGGGTCGAACACAGCATTCTAAACGGCGGTGAAGAGAGTACTGTTTGGCCGACTGACGCTGTGTTTTGAAGCGGATCACTTTCCTGTTTAACTGAATTCTGGTTCATTCATGATTGACAATAAGAACTTGTAATTTGATCAGACCACACACTAGAAGTTGAAGGGACGACGACGTTTCGGTCCGTCCTGGACCATTCTCAAGTCGATTGAAAGGTGCAGGACGGACCGAAACATCGTCGTCCCTTCAACTTCTAGTGTGTAGTCTGGTCAACTTACTTCAGCCACGTTATTGTGACTCATCGCCTGCAGCTTGTAATTGATATTATTTATATATATATATATATATATATATATATATATATATATATATATATATATATATATATATATATATATATATATATATCATGCGAGTGCGATGAGAGAGAAGGTTATTTCCGAGTCCAGAGAGCTGGCTAATTTTGTTCTGCATTTTTATTGGCCGGCCGCGCAAAAGGTGAGGAATAGAGTGACAGTTCTCTCGCGGTCTTGTTCATGGTTGGACGCACCTGGGCGCAGGCTGCCTCTTGATAATTGGACGAGGGCATTGGTAAGTTTTAAAGACCCAACGAAAACTTTTACTTTCCGTCATAAAAACTCAAATAGTTCACACACACACATTCAGGGAAATGGGGACCCAACAGGACAGTGACAGTGGCTGCAGAGCAGTGAACGAATGGGCGAGTTGTAATCCTCATTCAGAGTCCTGCATTATGAATGGGGGAGTCTGTTTCCGAGAACGGAATGCCGATCCAATTAAGAAACTGGAGTGATGTTTACATGACAGAAGAGTCTACATGATCCTTCCGTTAAGGGGACACAGAGGTAGGAAGAGAGATAAAGTGTAACACATAGAGAGGAAAACTTCGTAAACAACAAAATTCCAAAACTGTGCAATGATAATTTGTCTCTGAGGTGACGTTCATGGCACTATATGGTAGACGAGTCCCATGATGCAGGCGCCAGGGGGTTCTGCCCTCGCTTCACACTGTGTGTCACTTGTTTAATTCTTACCTTTATATTATTACTTTCTCGATCGTGTCCAACTGCGTGTCTATACTCTGTTTATCAAAACAAAAGTCCAGTATAATAGTGTATTTTATAGATATTGATAAATGCTTCTTCGAGGCTGATAGGCCAGATGCTTGGAGCTAGCCTTACCCAATTTTGCACAGTAATTTATGTAGGGTATGTACCCGACATGGGAGAGGTGGGGTTGGCATCATTGAAACGAGTATTGAGTGGTATGGTGCCAAAGTGACCCTCCATGACGAATCTCGTTCCTTCATTCGGGCTCGCCTAAAAAAAAATTCTTATTATTATATCGTAAAAAATTGCACACAATGATCAAGTCAAAATTAAAAAGCCTTAAATTGTTATGACATTATTGCTTTTATTTTATTCAGTCATTCTTATGATTAAGCTGTTCATTATATTACATGTCCTGAGAGAGAGGAGAGAGAGAGGTGGTTAGGCAGACAGACCCGAGCACCGCGGGATCTGTTTGCCAAATGTCTAAACGGACTAAAATGTCCCTTTAGTATATCTTATATGCAAATAAATATTTTACAACTTCATTTATATAGAATTAAAAATAATATCGGTTGATGCTTCTCAGCTTTTTAAGATGAACGTCAGAGTGTGTGAGTGAAAGAGAGAGAGAGAGAGAGAGAGAGAGAGAGAGAGAGAGAGAGAGAGAGAGAGAGAGAGAGAGAGAGAGAGAGAGGGAGAGAGAGAGAGAGAGAGAGGGAGAGAGAGAGAGAGAGAGAGAGAGAGAGAGAGAGAGAGAGAGAGAGAGAGAGAGAGAGAGAGAGAGAGAGAGAGAGAGAGAGAGCGGGTTTATTGGGGTTAGGTTTCACATGAGTTGATGCTGGATAGCAGCTTTGAGCTTACAGTTTCATTAGAAACATTAGTAACGTTCCTAATCATCTCTAGTCTTTGATTACAAACATTAATAGAAAGAGAAAGAGGGGGAAATATATGCATGAAAACATTCATTCAGAAATACATTTACTACTATTTATACATAAGTAAGTATATACATGCATGTACAAATATGCAACCATAAATATATAAATTCAGAAATTCAGACATACATACAGATAAACTTCAATACATGCATACATAGAAACACACAGACAAGCATTAAGAGACACATACATAAGATATATAAACCACGCCAACACACATACCCGGTCAGAGCATAATACACATCAAAGCTCTTTGTTCACAGACAAAGCAACATAAAGGACAGGAAAACCAGCATACTTTGTGGCGCCTAACATGGTACAATGTCCAACGAGAGTCTCAAAAATATATCGAGACTCCTGCCAGAATGTAAGATAACAGGTCGACGGCAGGGAAGGAGAAGCATTAATAACCCCTCACTTCACTACACACAGAAATCACAATTGCGTGATGCATCAAATGAACAAATCCACAAGGGCCGTGACGAGGATTCAAACCTGCGTCTGGGATGCTCTCGGACGCAGGTTCGAATCCTCGTCACGGCCCTTGTGGATTTGTTCATCTCCCCCCCCCTACGATTTCTAAAGCGTAGGGCGGAGGCACATTTAATAGCCAAAGGGAAGGAAGGGGGGCCTGGGGCTTTAATATCCCCTTTGTTACCCAAAGGGGGTGCCAAGAAGAGCTCCACGAAGGTATGGACGCCAAGGAAACACTGAACGCCATTGACAACGCCGTGGACAACGCCAGTGACCGCAAAGGAGCGTTTGAAAGTTTGCGGAGCGTTGATTCACCCGCGTGCAGGCGGTGAGGAGAAACACCAATCATACACCAAGTTGAGATTTTATTAATCAAAGCCGACACTAAAATTCAATCCAATACTAGACTTCATTACGAACCTTTGGCTACAGTGAAAAGGGAAAGGGGGGGGGAAGGAGGGAACGTTGCTTGTAACAGCCTCGTTCATGACACGTTAAAGAGAAGGAAACTATCAGGAGAAAGTGCAAAGGCATTAGGATTATATAGCACTGGGAAGGGGTCAGGATAAGAATTTGGGATGGAACGGGGGGGAAAGGAATGGTGCCCAACCACTTGTGGACGGTCGGGGGAATTGAACGCCGACCTGCATGACGTGAGACCGTCGCTCTACCGTCCACCCCAATAGTTCTTCGAATGCAGTATAAAAATACTCTGAGATGAATTCTTGTACTTTAATAGAGGACGAAGGAGAGAGAGAGAGAGAGAGAGAGAGGGAGAGAGAGAGAGAGAGAGAGAGAGAGAGAGAGAGAGAGAGAGAGAGAGAGAGAGAGAGAGAGAGAGAAAGATGGGGGAGAGATGAGGGGAGAGGAGTGGAAGAAAAGGAGAGAAGAGAGATGGTAGGAGTGGGGGGAGGAGAAGGAAGGGAAACGGGAAAGGTGGACTGGATGGAAATACTAAAATAAAGTGTGAAAGTTTAGCAAAATTTACCGTTCAGGCAGCGAGAGAGTTTGGAAGATTTATGGAGGGGGAGAGTGAAGACTATTACGACCAAGTGATAGCTGAGGCGCCCCGCAGAGGACAAGCAACACCACCGCTGCATATTGAGAGACTTGCAAAAATTGCAAGAAAAATACTTATTCCTCGTTTACTCTTTTTTAATATAATATTTTACATCGATCTAAAATTGCAGATTTCGAGGGATTGAAGAAACCCATTTTCAGGCAAGACAGGACTTGTCCCATTTTCAAGCTGCAGCCGTTCCCAAATTGGAAAATTATAGCATACTGGGTATATAATATTGGTATATTTTCATATATAAATAATATCACTATGAATTATAATTTCTTATATAGTTAGGCCCTAGATCAGGTTAAGTAGGTTTTTACGTTTTTGTTGTCAATTATTGACATTAGCAGTACATGAGTGAAGCATTTGTAGTGCTGCGACTTGAACACTCGTATAGCCGTGTCTGAAGGGAGGAGGACTCTTCCTGCCGTGTCTGTAGGGAGGAGGACTCTTCCTGCTGTGTCTGTAGGGACTCTTCCTGCAGTGTCTGTAGGGAGGAGAGACTCTTCCTGCCGTGTCTGTAGGGACTCTTCCTGCTGTGTCTGTAGGGAGGAGAGACTCTTCCTGCCGTGTCTGTAGGGAAGAGAGACTCTTCCTTCCGTGTCTGTAGGGAGGAGAGACTCTTCCTGCCGTGTCTGTAGGGAAGAGAGACTCTTCCTTCCGTGTCTGTAGGGAGGAGAGACTCTTCCTGCCGTGTCTGTAGGGAAGAGAGACTCTTCCTTCCGTGTCTGTAGGGAGGAGAGACTCTTCCTGCCGTGTCTGTAGGGAAGAGAGACTCTTCCTTCCGTGTCTGTAGGGAGGAGAGACTCTTCCTGCCGTGTCTGTAGGGAGGAGGACTCTTCCTGCCGTGTCTGTAAGGAGGAGAGACTCTTCCTGCTGTGTCTGTAGGGAGGAGAGACTCTTCCTGCCGTGTCTGTAGGGAAGAGAGACTCTTCCTTCCGTGTCTGTAGGGAGGAGAGACTCTTCCTGCCGTGTCTGTAGAGACGAGAGACTCTTCCTGCCGTGTCTGAAGGGAGGAGGACTCTTCCTGCCGTGTCTGTAGGGAGGGAAGTCTCGTCTTGTCGTGTCTGTAGGGACTCTTCCTGCCGTGTCTGTAGGGACTCTTCCTGCCGTGTCTGTAGGGAGGAGGACTCTTCCTGCCGTGTCTGTAGAGACGAGAGACTCTTCCTGCCGTGTCTGTAGGGACTCTTCCTGCCGTGTCTGTAGGGACTCTTCCTGCCGTGTCTGAAGGGAGGAGGACTCTTCCTGCCGTGTCTGAAGGGAGGAGAGACTCTTCCTGCCGTGTCTGTAGGGAGGAGGACTCTTCCTGCCGTGTCTGTAGAGACAAGGGACTCTTCCTGCCGTGTCTGAAGGGAGGAGAGACTCTTCCTGCCGTGTCTGTAGGGAGGAAAGTCTCGTCTTGCCGTGCCTAGTGAAGGAGGGGGGGGGTCGTCCGGATATTGCCTCAGGTAATGTCGGAGAAACAGGACAATTTCCTACAAGTTGGGCTTCATCGGGGTAGTGACCGACCAAGGCGATCCCTAGTGGTCCAGATGGCGTTCTTCTCGTATCTGTTTTCGGCTTAAAAGGGAGACTGAGAGACAGAGAGTGACAGGCAGACAGCAAGACACAAGAAGAATAAGACTTGTATACCTAGAGGTTAGGACGATAGCGAGGCTGAAAGACTGAGACAGACATCCTGTCTCTCACTCCGTTCAGGATATATGTCAAGACGGTACACATCTCTTGACGGAACACATCCCCCTTGACGAGACACATCCTTTGACGGAACACATCCCTTGACGGAACACATCCCCTTGACGGAACACATCCCCTTGACGGAACACATCCCCTTGACGGAACACATCCCTTGACGGAACACATCCACTTGACGGAACACATCCCCTTGACGGAACACATCCCCTTGACGGAACACATCCCTTGACGGAACACATCCCTTGACAGAACACATCCCCTTGACGGAACACATCCCTTGACAGAACACATCCCTTGACGGAACACATCCCTTGACGGAACACATCCCTTGACGGAACACATCCCTTGACGGAACACATCCCCTTGACGGAACACATCCCTTGACGGAACACATCCCCTTGACGGAACACATCCCTTGACGGAACACATCCCTTGACAGAACACATCCCTTGACGGAACACATCCCTTGACGGAACACATCCCTTGACGGAACACATCCCTAGACAGAACACATCCCTTGACGGAACACATCCGGACCAGGTAATGAGGAGAAGAACAAAAAGCAAGTTATTATATCTATATCTATATGATCACGGATAGATATATTAATATATCTACTATTTATCACACCACAGTAGCGTGGAGCATCTTGGAGGAAATATTAAGGCAATGGATGGTCTGTTGTGTAGCCCATCGTGGTGTAGTGGGTAGTGCGTGTGCCTGGAGAGTCCAGGACACAGATTCACGAAGCAGTTACGCAAGTACTTACGAACGTGTACATCATTCCTCAATACTAGACGGCTTTGGTTACATTTATTAAACAGTTTACAAGCATGAAAACTTCGCAGTCAACTGTTGTTATTGTTATAAACAGCCTCCTGGTGCTTCGGAGCTCATTAACTGTTTAATAATTGTAAACAGAGCCGCCAAAGATTGAGAAAAGATGTATAGGTTCGTAAGTTTAACTGCTTCGTGAATCTGGCCCTAGGTACGCGGGGGTTCGATCCCATTGTACGGATTTAATATTTTTCTCATTCTCATCATATTCCTATATCGCTAAAGACATTTAGCCTGTGTGGTACAAACGGGTGGTGATAATAACGAAGATTAGCGACGAGTAGTACATCTGGTATGTATTTTATTTTTGGACAAGTCGCTCCACGACACAAATGGATAAAACATTCGAGAGAGAATATTCTTTACATGAGCTATGCGACAGCTGGCTGCATTCTCAAGAACTCTTGGGAAATCGTGGGAGGCTATGTGGCGGCAGAGCAGAGAGCAGCAGCAGCAGCAGCAGCAGCAGACCCAACCGGCCTCTCTCAGCACCTTACGCGCACACCAACCCTTAAGTTTTTAAGTAAAAAACTGAAACGGGAAAACTTTGACGGATTTTGGAAGTGATCGGCTGATTACAGATTACAAGCTCCGGTCATGGAGTGTGGGAGTGGTGGTGGTAGTGGTGGTGGTGGATGAGGTGATGGTGGTGGTGGTGGTGGTGGTGGTGCTGGTGGTGGTGGTTGTGGATGAGGTGGTGGTGGATGAGGTGGTGGTGGTGGTGGTGGTGGTGGTGCTGGTGGTGGTGGTGCTGCTGCTGCTGCTGCTGCTGCTGCTGCTGCTGCTGCTGCTGCTGCTGCTGCTGCTGCTGCTGGTGCTGATGGATGAGGTGGAGCGACTAGGAGGGTGAGGTCTAGATCACTGTGATGGTGTTACCAAATAGTGACTACTATGAGTCAGCTCTAGCTTTTTATGCCTCTCTTAATAGCCTTGTTGTATGCCTTTGAACCGAGTTTTCTTGACGTTCAAATTCTTTGCTGAAGCTGGCCTTAAAATTGTTGGTGGAGGTGGCTTCCATGACTCCTTCTTTCAGTGAATTAAACTTGCTGACCATCTCTATAAGACACGAGTCTGTTCTTACATATCTTTGAATTATTTGCGTTTCCAACCTCCTATGTCCTCTTGTGCCAATTTATATGAATTTAAAAAAAATCCCTTTTCATCCTTATCTATTCCCTTCAGTATCTTGTACGTTGCGATCATATCTCCCCCTGCTTTCCTCTCCTCTACGGCTGTGAGATTCACTTCTTTTCATCTGTCCTCGCAGCTTGACCCTCATAGGTCTGGTATTAATCATGTTGCAAGCCACTGTATTTTTTTCGGTTTAGTGCTTCACGAAATGCACTAGACCATTGCTGCATGCTGCAGTATTGGTCCAACCACTTGGACTGGACGGTAGATCGACGGTCTCGCCTCATGCAGGTCGGCGTTCAATCCCCGACCGTCCAAGTGGTTAGGCACCATTCCTTCCTCCCTTCCCTCCCCCCAGTCCCATCCCAAATCCTAATCCTGATCCCTTCTAAGAGCTTTATTGTCGTAATGGCTACGCGATTCCGGGCATACATAAGTTATAATGAAATATGGATATCGTGGCGTTAACTTGACGTGTTGGGAGCTTTAGTGGCATCAATGAGGTTTGTTGCACGTCCGACAATAGATATCAACGTACGATACAACAATCCCGACTAGACTGCTGAATCTAACAGTTCAAGGACCTCCCTAGGGCCTCGTGGGAGCTAACAGTTCAAGGACCTCCCTAGGGCCTCGTGGGAGCTAACAGTTCAAGGACCTCCCTAGGGCCTCGTGGGAGCTAACAGTTCAAGGACCTCCCTAGGGCCTCGTGGGAGCTAATAGTTCAAGGACCTCCCTAGGACCTCGTGGGAGCTAACAGTTCAAGGACCTCCCTAGGGCCTCGTGGGAGCTAATAGTTCAAGGACCTCCCTAGGGCCTCGTGGGAGCTAACAGTTCAAGGACCTCCCTAGGGCCTCGTGGGAGCTAATAGTTCAAGGACCTCCCTAGGGCCTCGTGGGAGCTAACAGTTCAAGGACCTCCCTAGGGCCTCGTGGGAGCTAATAGTTCAAGGACCTCCCTAGGGCCTCGTGGGAGCTAACAGTTCAAGGACCTCCCTAGGGCCTCGTGGGAGCTAATAGTTCAAGGACCTCCCTAGGGCCTCGTGGGAGCTAACAGTTCAAGGACCTCCCTAGGGCCTCGTGGGAGCTAACAGTTCAAGGACCTCCCTAGGGCCTCGTGGGAGCTAATAGTTCAAGGACCTCCCTAGGGCCTCGTGGGAGCTAACAGTTCAAGGACCTCCCTAGGGCCTCGTGGGAGCTAATAGTTCAAGGACCTCCCTAGGGCCTCGTGGGAGCTAATAGTTCAAGGACCTCCCTAGGGCCTCGTGGGAGCTAATAGTTCAAGGACCTCCCTAGGGCCTCGTGGGAGCTAATAGTTCAAGGACCTCCCTAGGGCCTCGTGGGAACAAACAGTCAAGACTGGAAATTAGCCAATGAGAGGACAAAAGAAGGTGGCACGTTTTCCTCCAATCCCATAGGCCTATACGTGTGTGTTATGAGGTACGAAGTCAGTGATCCGCCACTACTCTTGGTCAACCTCGTGGGAACTAACGTGAGTGTTGGTCCCTTACCTGTCCTTCGGCTGGAAAAGCAAGCGTTGTAGCCCACAGTGCTCGGTCGATCTCCCTTGGCACTGTTCTACTATGCAAATGCTTTAATTCGTCCGGGCCAATCACACAATGGGTACTCAATGGCCCCATCATGCTTTGCTCGTGGCAGTTGGGGCTATACACAGACATCCCACATGCCAAGTCTATTACCATTGATACAGATATTAATGACTGCACTCTCGGTTGTATACATGAGAGAGAAATCCTAGCTGAATACGCTGCAATGTACCTCAGAGTGTACTGCAATAAGCCATATCTATCGGCTCTGGAAACCCAATCTCGTACAGTTCTGATAGATCAATTATAAAAAGAGTTTAATGTCATTATAAATGATGAAGATATGCATATTTCTGAAGCTGTTGCACCAAATGCAGTTGTCATTATGAGTCAAACTGACAAGATACATTTAGATTTAGAAGTTTTATTTGTCGGAGATTTATACACATAATTACATCAGTGGCCATAGACCAAAAACTTACAAGTTGCAATTATAGGAGTGAGACGACAAGACAACATGTAAATAGGATTTGACAAAAAATACAACATTAAATACAGATGATCAGAAAAGTTAAAGGACTCTAATACCCCTCTTAAACCACTCGGCGTTAAAGAACGACCCATCATTATAAGTTAGCGATTTCAATAAACCAATTACACTTAAAGATAATTAGCTCATTAATCAACTCAAGGGAATATCACCGCCATTACCATACAACCTTAAACTCATAATGTTGATAATTTAGCTAGAACACTCATTAGTTCTGTGGGTTTTATTACCAGTAAATTACCTCAGTGAGTTATAAAGAGTCTGACTCCACTAAGGAACAGTATATACGACTCACGTGCAGAATAATGTTAATGAACAAGGACATGAATGGGAATTTGAGATCCTTTCATAGTGAGCTTTGGTATGGTAGCTTTGTTTACTTTGGCTCCTGTGGTTTGTTTATGTGAATTTCTTATGGGAGATTTTTTCCTTGACATAAATTAGATTCACCTGCCATTTCATTCACCTGGGCTCTAGGAGACTCGAATCGAGGACCCTTTGCGAGTGAGGGCGAAGCTCTATACGACCCAGCTATGGATTTAGTGTTTTAGATTTACCTGCATCCATCACTACTCTGGGGTAGGGATACTATTGGGTAAGGATACTATGGGATAGGGATATGTTGAGACCGTGTTATGGGACTTGCTGGGACATAAGCTTCAAGGGATTAGGTGGTTATAAATAGGAGCTGCCTCGTATGGGCCAATAGGCCTTCTGCAGTTACCTTTATTCTTATGTTCTTATCTTTTTATAAGTCGAACAGATATGCAAAACAGAGAGGGAGATCAGAAGATGATTGGTCAATATGTTCAACTTGTAGAACAAATGCAGGCGATGAGTCACAATAACGTGGCTAAATTATGTTGACCAGACCACCCACTAGAAGGTGAAGGGACGACGACGTTTCGGTCCGCCCTGGACCATTCTCAAGTCGATTGTGATGAGGAAGTAGAGGCAGGCAATAAATAGGCAAGAGAGAGAGGTGAGAAGCAAAGCTCGGGGGTTATGTAGAACAAAACCCCCGAGCACAAGGGAGTCGAACTAAGACAGCGTCGTGACTTCGACAGACAGACACCAACAGTGCTAGTCTCAGGGGTGTTTGGGGCAGGTCCAAACTGGCACTGACGACGCGTATAAATAATAACCTCAAAGGGCAGTTCTGCCTCCTTTATTCTCCTTTCTCAACCGCGTGCAAAAGACCGAGAGGAAAGATAAAACTGATCTTAGATTAGAGTTTGTGATGCATCTGGATTTTGAGTCTTAGTAAGGAGAAAAGTCGACCATTTGCAGATGAGAGTTTGTAATCAGGATATGGACAACGATTTTCTTTTTAAAGACGACGGAGTATCATCCTGCCACCGTGAATAATGCCTTGACGTTGGAATGATTCGTCATTCATGCAGCTGCCGACATGATAAGGCCACGAATGATGGCTTAAAGAGCCATTTTTTAGGTATTATCCTGCAAGAGCCTTATCTGGCTCGTCTTGCTCAGCTTGTATCATGTCGCTGGAGAACCGAATGTTTCTCAGTGTCGCTGGAGAACCGAGTGTTTCTCAGTGTCGCTGGAGAACCGAATGTTTCTCAGTGTCGCTGGAGAACCGAATGTTTCTCAGTGTCGCTGGAGAACCGAGTGTTTCTCAGTGTCGCTGGAGAACCAAGTGGTTATCAGTGTCGCTGGAGAACTAAATGTTCACTGTTCACTCCTGTAGATATCTACGTCTTCTAATCTAACTTATATTTCTGCTCTAGAATTAAAATACTTTGAAGCACCTATTCAAACTATCCTTTTCAAATGATGTTTATTAACTCATTCTGTCCAAGTTGTTGGCCTCCGCTCCTTCACTACGGGTTTACTTCCCAGGCTCTTGGCCTCTTATCCCTCCCTTGTGATATATAGCCACACTGGTTTGTCGATTACTCCTAGTAACCATCTTGCTTCGTCTTGTATATATCATGTGTCTCTTTCTCCAACCTGGTGCGGTGAATACCTCGCTCCTTGACCTGACTGGTGGACAAGGACGTGTACAATAGTAGGCCATAAATTGGCAGTAGGAGAGCCGTGGTGGTAAGGGAATACAGTGTAAGACTATGTATCTCTTGGGATAGGGGCTAGCGAGGTCCTTCAAATATTAAACTACGTGCTGCTCTTCCCTATCCAGTCCAACCACTTGGGGTAGACGGTTGAGCGATGATTGAGCTTCATGCTCAGGGGTTCAAGCCCCGACAGTCCAAGTGATTGGGAACAATTTCTAACCCCCGTCCCATCTCAGATTCATATCCTGACTCCTTCCAAGTGCTATATAGGTGTGGCGCTTTCCACCTTATAATTCCCTTCCCTCTTCCCTATCCAATGGTGACCAATCTCGAGGCTTAATCTTTTGATAAATAAGCTGTCTTTTAGGAGAGAAAGGCGTCAGGGTGTTTGTCAGGAAGTGTAGGCTGGTTCGAATCCCCGTTCATAGTGCAAACAACGGGCCCCCTCCCCAGAATCCAACCCCACAACCGACAGATGTGTTAGACAGATGTTAGATACATGTGACCCGGGTATGTATTTAGTTCTAGGTAAACAGAGGCATTAGGTGGGAGCAAACCTGCTTTAACCATCTCTCTCCTGCCTGGGAATTGAATCCGGTACATCCGATTATGATTCGAGAACGAAGCCAACTGTACTATATACGCTGAAGACTGTGACCTGACAAAGCAGCTGTGGTACTGAGGGAAGAGAAACCTCTCACTGAGGGGAAGAAAGAGACTCTATCAACCTGTATCACGTGCACGTGTGTCTAGGCACGTGCACGTGTCCAGAAACACGTGTACTAGACTCTGTTATGATGGCCCCTGCTGTAATACCAGGCTGTAACAACCACGTACAGGAGAACTTCAGAAAACAACATATTTACACAGTAACTGTTCACTGTTTAGCTCACAAACACCCCTAAAAATAGGCCTTAGGAGATTGTTTTCTCATCAAATATTCTTTGATACACATTCATGAAATGTTTGTTCGTATTCTTTAATAAGGATAACTGTTTTCTCACTCTCTTTATAAAATTTGAATAGAGACATCTTTAAATTGTTCCTTTTATGGCTATTGATCTGTAACATACAGAGTAAAGATGGTGTGTTCCATATGCAGGCACAGCTTCAAGACTAGTCTGACTCTTGCATCCACTGGGATTCGAACCCCCTTAACCAATTACAACCCCCTAAACCAATTCCATCCCCCTAAACCAATTCCAACCCCCTAAACCTATTCTATGTATAATTTTTAGAACGTCACAGCCCCCACCACACACAACGGGGTGGACAGCGCTCGGGGCGGTCGTAGTTCGAGTTTCTTTCATCCTGAAGCCCTGTTCACCTATCAGTAAATAGGTATCTGGGAGTTAGACAGCTGCTACGGACTGCTTCCTGTGTGTGTGTGTGTGTGTGTGTGTGTGTGTGTGTGTGTGTGTGTGTGTGTGTGTGTGTGTGTGTGTGTGTCGAGAGGCCGAAAGAGCCAGACCTCAACCCCCGCAAGCACAACTAGGTGAGTACGCAGTAAAAAAAAAAAACAGTCTGCCACAGGATGAAATATGGAGCATCTGGCGGCCAACAGCGGGTGTGGTGATCAATGGGCCGGGTGTGTGGCACCTTGTGACGTGGCCAGGTGTGTGTGTGTGTGGCACCCTGAGGTGTGTGTGTGTGTGTGGCACCCTGAGGTGTGTGTGTATGTGTGGCACCCTGAGGTGTGTGTGTGTGTGTGGCACCCTGAGGTGTGTGTGTGTGTGTGGCACCCTGAGGTGTGTGTGTATGTGTGGCACCCTGAGGTGTGTGTGTGTGTGTGGTACCCTGAGGTGTGTGTGTGTGTGTGGCACCCTGAGGTGTGTGTGTATGTGTGGCACCCTGAGGTGTGTGTGTGTGTGGCACCCTGAGGTGTGTGTGTATGTGGCACCCTGAGGTGTGTGTGTGTGTGTGGCACCCTGAGGTGTGTGTGTATGTGGCACCCTGAAGTGTGTGTGTGTGTGTCACCCTGAGGGGTGTGTGTGTATATGTGGCACCCTGAGGTGTGTGTGTGTGTGTGTGGCACCCTGAGGTGTGTGTGTGTATATGTGGCACCCTGAGGTGTGTGTGTGTGTGTGTGTGGCACCCTGAGGTGTGTGTGTGTATGTGTGGCACCCTGAGGTGTGTGTGTGTGTGTATGTGGCACCCTGAGGTGTGTGTGTGTATGTGTGGCACCCTGAGGTGTGTGTGTGTGTGTATGTGGCACCCTGAGGTGTGTGTGTGTATATGTGGCACCCTGAGGTGTGTGTGTGTATATGTGGTACCCTGAGGTGTGTGTGTGTGTGTGTGTGTGTGTGTGTGTGTGTGTGTGTGTGTGTGTGGCACCCTGAGGTGTGAGTGTATGTATGTATAGCGCCTTGAGACGTGGCCATGTGTTTGGCACCCACACCTGGTCACCAGTTGCAGTTTTGTAGTCACTATTCCTGTACTCACTCATGCTGTAGTCACCCATCCTGAAGTCACCCATCCTGAAGTCATCCATAATCATCTATCCTATAGCCACCCATCCTATAGTCTTGTTCCCTCTCATAGATTCGTGATACCATTACAGGAGTACATAATACAGACGCTTCCATACCTCCACACACTGCTGGGAGTCGTAACACTGAGACTCCCTCGGGCTCCGAGCGTCGTTCCTGTAATTATTATGCAATGCACAATCGCAACTGATGATATTACAAAACAGTCAATGAACCTCAAATCATCTGTAATGTTGGGTGATTAGGAATTATTCTCCATGTTACATTTCTTACTCAACATTATGTTGTTTTAGATAACGTGCTGGGCTGTGTTCTGAATGTTGGGTGAGTGGTGCAGGGGTAATCAGGAGCCCGATTGATGCCATTATGATACAAGTAATGACCCAGGTAATGATGGGTAATTAAGATTAATGAGTAAGTGTATGCATGAGAAGCGTGGCTGGAGGTAATATGAGGGAGACTGAACTTAAAAATTAATGTTATGCAAGGGTGTAATGGACAGAGAGAGAGAGAGAGAGAGAGAGAGAGAGAGAGAGAGAGAGAGAGAGAGAGAGAGGGGGGGGGAGAGAGAGAGAGAGAGAGAGAGAGAGAGAGAGAGAGAGAGAGAGAGAGAGAGAGAGAGAGAGAGAGACAGACAGACAGACAGACAGACAGACAGAGAGAGAGAGAGAGAGAGAGAGAGAGAGAGAGAGAGAGAGAGAGAGAGAGAGAGAGAGGGGGGGGGTGTGGTTTGGGCTCATTGCAGAGGAGAAACATATATTGTTGCAACAATCAGATGCATCCTCTCAATAGGAAGTGGTGCCACACTGTATCGGGTTTCATTGTGGCCCGAAACTTATAAATTAAGGGGTACTATGACAAAAGTTGCGGTTCAGAGATATTCACGTTTTCTGGTTAGGTTTGGTGGGTGGCTTGGGTTCGTGCGTTTCAGTACCCGTCATTGTGTACGTTGTGGCAAATGAAGAGAAAGTTGCTGAACTATCAGAGCGTCCATTAATGAGGTTCTTTGAATCGCAATTCAAAATTGTATCGCCTGTGGTGAAAAGGATCTTCGTCCTCATGACACACTCATGACACACTCACAACACACTCACGAGATACACACACTCTTTCCTTTCTCATTTTACTTTAATTATCCCTCTTTCACTGTCCTCTTAACCATCAACATACACTCCCTTCCTCATCAACATCATCGATGTATCCACATGAATTACACACATACATACAACACACATACACACACATGCACATACATATATGTACTCATCCGTCGAAAGTCAAAATGAGACGTAGTGGAAACACACACATTCGTCTGCCTCACATATGGTATGAGGTATGACTCTCGACTGACGCCTCCGACAGTTTATTCTGTATTCGACTGTATTCTACAGTCCGACGACTGTATTCTGTAGTCCGACGACTGTATTCTACAGTCCGACGACTGTATTCTACAGTCCGACGACTGTATTCTACAGTCCGATGACTGTATTCTACAGTCCGACGACTGTATTCTACAGTCCGACGACTGTATTCTACAGTCCGACGACTGTATTCTACAGTCCGACGACTGTAGTCTACAGTCCGATGACTGTATTCTTTATACATCTGTCCCAGCGTTCATTCTTCATCTCCAGTTGCAGCTGCACCCATCACCAACCAGGTGGCAGCTTCACCCATCACCAACCAGGGGGCAGCTTCACCCATCACCAACCAGGGGGCAGCTTCACCCATCACCAACCAGGTGGCAGCTTCACCCATCACCAACCAGGTGGCAGCTTCACCCCTCACCAACCAAGTGGCAGCTTCACCCATCACCAACCAGGGGGCAGCTTCACCCATCACCAACCAGGGGGCAGCTTCACCCATCACCAACCAGGTGGCAGCTTCACCCCTCACCAACCAAGTGGCAGCTTCACCCATCACCAACCAGGGGGCAGCTTCACCCATCACCAACCAGGGGGCAGCTTCACCCATCACCAACCAGGTGGCAGCTTCACCCATCACCAACCAGGGGGCAGCTTCACCCATCACCAACCATGTGGCAGCTTCACCCATCACCAACCATGTGGCAGCTTCACCCATCACCAACCATGTGGCAGCTTCACCCATCACCAACCATGTGGCAGCTTCACCCATCACCAACCATGTGGCAGCTTCACCCATCACCAACCATGTGGCAGCTTCACCCATCACCAACCATGTGGCAGCTTCACCCATCACCAACCAAGTGGCAGCTTCACCCATCACCAACCATGTGGCAGCTTCACCCATCACCAACCAGGTGGCAGATTCACCCATCACCAACCAGGTGGCAGCTTCACCCATCACCAACCAGGGGGCAGCTTCACCCCTCACCAACCAAGTGGCAGCTTCACCCATCACCAACCATGTGGCAGCTTCACCCATCACCAACCAGGTGGCAGCTTCACCCATCACCAACCAGGGGGCAGCTTCACCCATCACCAACCAAGTGGCAGCTTCACCCATCACCAACCAGGTGGCAGCTTCACCCATCACCAACCAAGTGGCAGCTTCACCCATCACCAACCAGGTGGCAGCTTCACCCATCACCAACCAGGGGGCAGCTTCACCCATCACCAACCAAGTGGCAGCTTCACCCATCACCAACCAGGTGGCAGCTTCACCCATCACCAACCGAGTGGCAGCTTCACCCATCACCAACCAGGGGGCAGCTTCACCCATCACCAACCAAGTGGCAGCTTCACCCATCACCAACCAAGTGGCAGCTTCACCCATCACCAACCAGGTGGCAGCTTCACCCATCACCAACCAGGGGGCAGCTTCACCCATCACCAACCAAGTGGCAGCTTCACCCATCACCAACCAGGGGGCAGCTTCACCCATCACCAACCAAGTGGCAGCTTCACCCATCACCAACCAGGGGGCAGCTTCACCCATCACCAACCAAGTGGCAGCTTCACCCATCACCAACCAGGTGGCAGCTTCACCCATCACCAACCAGGTGGCAGCTTCACCCATCACCAACCAAGTGGCAGCTTCACCCATCACCAACCAAGTGGCAGCTTCACCCATCACCAACCAGGGGGCAGCTTCACCCATCACCAACCAAGTGGCAGCTTCACCCATCACCAACCAGGTGGCAGCTTCACCCATCACCAACCAGGTGGCAGCTTCACCCATCACCAACCATGTGGCAGCTTCACCCATCACCAACCAGGTGGCAGCTTCACCCATCACCAACCATGTGGCAGCTTCACCCATCACCAACCAAGTGGCAGCTTCACCCATCACCAACCAGGTGGCAGCTTCACCCATCACCAACCAAGTGGCAGCTTCACCCATCACCAACCAGGTGGCAGCTTCACCCATCACCAACCAGGTGGCAGCTTCACCCATCACCAACCATGTGGCAGCTTCACCCATCACCAACCATGTGGCAGCTTCACCCATCACCAACCAGGGGGCAGCTTCACCAGGTACTGCAGCTTCAACAAACTCCCTCACAAACCCGACGTGACAAACAATATTAGGCTGTGACTCCAGAATTTTTAGTTACACGGATGATTGAAAATCTTCGCATATCCGGGGAAAGATTTTTGAAAAAAGAATCCGCACCTGAAGCCGCCCATAAGAAAGCACATTATCGCGTGAGAGCTTGGGCGTGAACGTCGGATATATGAGGTTCTTAAGATTACAAATGTTGAACGAGGCTCGTATTATCAGCAGGGAAGGGCATGAAAACATGATGGAAGGAACATTTATATGATTTACAGTGATCGAGGACCCGAGGCAAATGGGCGTCGTAGATACTAGAAGAGGTCAGTGAAAAGACGACGGGATCGTCCATCAAATTGGAGCTTAAAATGTTGCTTAATTATATAACCATTTGCATACTTGGACGAAAAGAAGGGATTTAAAATACAAGGACTATACGTGGCTCGTAGACAGGTGTGTGTGGGGGAATGTCTCTAAGGGGAGAAGAAGTACAAAGGGGAACACGTAATGTCTTGCCTACCAATTCCATGAAAATAAGAGCTGATTAAATAGAGAGTAAATCTGTCAATGTTAGTATGTCTAAACTATTGAGATCTGCCTAAGGTGTCAGTCATATGAAGATCTGCCTAAGGTGTCAGTCATATGAAGATCTGCCAGTAATGTAGAGGGTGTAGGGTAAACCAGAGGTAGTGATGTAGAGGGTGTAGGGTAAACCAGAGGTAGTGATGTAGAGGGTGTAGGGTAAACCAGAGGTAGTGATGTAGAGGGTGTAGGGTAAACCAGAGGTAGTAATGTTGAGGGTGTAGGATAAACCAGAGGTAGTGATGTAAAGGGTTTAAGGAGATCATTGACCATAGTGTAGAAGGGCAGAAAGGTCAGTGGCAGAAGTGTAAAGTGTGTGTAGGGGTCAGAGGGAAGGTCATGCACTAATAGGCTGTTTGCTTGGGTGTCGAAGCGACTCCTGGTGGGGGGGATGTTATTGCATGTAGAGATGATTGAGTCCGGTGCAATGCCCTCTCCAGAGTAACGTCTGGGAGTATCATGAAGAAGTCAACATTTTCCTGAAGAAAATAGCTATTATGGGATTGTGGCTCGAGTCTTTTTTTTTTCTTTTACATTTGTGCATGTCTAATTGTTCTCACCTAATTTTGCTGGCGAGGAGTGAGCTTTAGCTCTTAGGTCTCGCCTCCCAACTATCAGTGAGGATATGTGGTGGTTCACAAGCCTTTTTGACTTTGTGATATTTGCATTTGGAGTTGTGTATGGAGTCAGGCTCCACCGCGTAATTTTTTTTTAGTGCATCACGTGTTCTGTGCTCTGATATGATATTTGTTTTAATGGGTCTAGAACTGAGTTGTCTACCCAGCCAGTTTTGCTGGAGAAATTTTTATGAGGTCAGCGTGTATCCCCATTTTTCCTTTCTTCTAATTACGTCAAGTGTGTGTGTGTGTGTATGTGTGTGTGTGTGTGTGTGTGTGTGTGTGTGTGTGTGTGTGTGTGTGTGTGTGTGTGTGTGTTCTGCACATACTCACCCGGATGTTCTTGCATGGTTGAAAATCGACTCCTGGCTCCGCCTTCCAAGCATATTTGATTTAATACAATGATTCCGTGCCCATGTTTTTCTTACTGTATTTTCATTTAAAACTTAGTTAGCTTTTCCCACTTTGTTTTAATGGTAACATTAACACTGAAGAAGTTCCTTCTGACAGCTCTCTCTCTGTTGTGTTTCTAGTATTCCATCTATGCCCCCATATTAGAGAAGACAGGCTCTTCCTATCATCGAACAATGCTTATTTGCCCATTTAGTCCATTTCCCTTAGAATTTTGAATGCCGTAATCATTCCCCTTATTCCTCCTCCCCTTCAGTCTGGTAGGGTCCACTTGCCTCAACCTTTCCTCATAGCTTGAGCCCCTCAGCCCATTAACGAGTCTTTCGACCTTTACTAGTTTTATCTTGTTTTTTTCAGGTGAGGGCTCCATGCCGAAGCTAAATATTCAAGAGTTGGTGTTTCAGTTAATGTGTATATATAGATCCCGGAGGGCACCTTTGCCCCTTTTTCTGAAGGATGCACTGCTGATGGCTAGCGTGGTATATCCCTTGGAAACACAAACCGAAACTGTATCTATTTTCCGCTTGTTACAACTTGTAATAAAGTTGTTACATCTTGGCTTAACGTGTTTATGACGTATTTGAACGTTGTTACAACTTGCTATATTGGTTGTTATAACTGGTTAGGAGGTGTTAAAACTTGTTCGAACGTTGTACCAACGTCGTAGTTTCGGTGTGTGTTTGGCGGGATCCTGCTAATGTTATTCTGATAATGTGTGGTTCTGGCAACGGATTTGGGGTTATGTTCACTCCGAGGTCTTTCTTTTCTGATGTAGGAATCTGTCTCTCTATCCGATACTGCGGATACTGCGGATATTGCGGATGCTGCGGATACTACAGGTCTTCTCACTCCTGTTCCAATTCTCGTAACTCTACTTAAGTTAAAGTCTAGTAGGCATTTTTGTTTTCAAACCGTTTCCGAAGTGTGTCTGTAGTTCCAAACATGACAAGTGTGGGTGGTTTCAAACACAAGTTTACCCAATGTTGTGTTCACAAACACAAGTTTACACAAAGCTGTGGGCTCAAATACAAGTTTACACATTGCCGTGAGCTCAAACACAAGTTTACACAATGCCGTGTTCACAAACACCAGTTTACACAATGCTGTGAGCTCAAACACAAGTTTAAACAATGCTGTGAGCTCAAACACAAGTTTAAACAATGCTGTTGGCTCAAACACAAGTTTACACAATGCTGTGGGCTCAAACACAAGTTTACACAATGCTGTGAGCTCAAACACAAGTTTAAACAATGATGTGAGCTCAAACACAAGTTTAAACAATGTTGTGGGTTCAAACACAAGTTTACACAATGCTGTGGGCTCAAACACAAGTTTACACAATGTTGTGGGCTCAAACACTAGCTTACCCAATGTTGTGGGCTCAAACACAAGTTTACACAATGATGTGGGCTCAGACACAAGTTTACCCAATGCTGTGGGCTCGAACACAAGTTTACACAATGTTGTGAGCTCAAACACACGTTTACACAATGCTGTGGGCTCAGACACAATTTCACACAATACTGTAGGCTCAAACACAAGTTTACACAATGCTGTGGGCTCAAACACACGTTTACACAATGCTGTGGGCTCAGACACAAGTTCACACAATGCTGTAGGCTCAAACACATGTTTACACAATGCTGTGGGCTCAAATACAAGTTTACCCAATGTTATGGGCTCAAACACAAGTTTACCCAATGCTGTGGGCTCGAAGCCTGCAGGTCTGGGTTGTGCTGTGGTCTGACACAACGGAACGTTCCCTCAGAATAACATTTATATCTTTCCTCTCGTCACTGTCTTCCTTCCCAAACAGGGAAGATAACACCAAACTCCTGCTCTGCCCTCCGTGATGGTGGCCGCTAACAAGATAACATTTTTTTTTCAACTCTAAAAGACAAAAATCTCTCGAAAACTTTGGTGTTAATTGTGACGTAACTTTGACAAAAACATTTTATATTTTTTGTCTCGGTGACTTGGAGGAAGAAGTGTGGAATATAACGCAGGAGAAATGGTGAATTTTTTGAGGAGATTAATTTTTTATTTCTAAAATAAATTGCATACGACATACATTCATGCAACATATGAATAAGCATTGATAACTACAAGCTTATCACAAGTGTTAATCAATGTAAATACTCAACTAATCCTGAAATACGGTTGAGTAGTAACATTTAATGCACATGCACCATCGGGGATCGAACTCGGATCTGTAAAACACAAGGCTGTTGCTGTATAAACTACAGCAGGATTCAGAAGATAATTAGACAGCTATTCAGTCTGAGTTTTAAACCATTCTTGAAGTCTCACGACAGTCTCCAATGGTCTCCCATATCTCCCTTTTGCATACTCTGCAATCCACAAATTTGTGAGTTATATCACTGCCTTAATTTGGACCATCTGGAAGTTAGTTTAGTTCATTTATTATGCACCCCATACCCATCTTGTGGGTGGTAGTGGAAAGGGTTACAAAGGCACATAATGGGCTCAGGGACTGAACCCCACAAATTCCCCATCTGGAATAACAACGTCTTTGTGTTTTACAGGAACAAGTTCAATCCCCCGATGATACATATGAATGATATACTCTAACCCGGGTTGGGGACGTGTCTCAGGATATACAACAGGTTATACAACATGGAAATACAACTGGAACCGGCAAGAAGACTGGGCCTTTTGAACAACCATGACAGCATCCTGGAAGGAGCCCTACCTCCATCAACAATCACTTTTGCGTGCGTGAATTGAGGTCGATTGTTGCTGTATCAGCTGGTTACTAAACTGCCCCCCCCCCCCCAGATGAGTTTACATGGCCGGGAGACATTAACTGGAACCCCTTGTCTCATCTGGAAACCCTTGTCTCACCTGGAACACTTATCTCCCGGAAAAAACCTCCTTGAGCATGGATTCTCAAGCTGTGCTCCACGGAGCTCTAGAGTACCTTGACGGGGCTCAGTGAGCCATGTCAAGATAGCAGGATTAATATCCGCTGACATGGATAAATATATGATATCTAGTGATAGCTCTTAGTGAGTCATATCAAGAGAGGCAGGATAAATGTCAGATAGCATGGATAAATATACGATATCTATTCTACAAATTCGGTGATGTGTTTTATAATGGTAAACAGAGAGTGGGTGAAAGGGAGAAGTTTATTTCAAGCGATGAATATCCACAATGCGCGCTCACGTATATATTGGCGAATATATTTACACTTTTCAGTGAACTGTTTAAACGCAAGTTGTAAATCAAACCAGCTTTGATTTACTTGATTTACTTTGATTTACTCTGAAAGTTTTAGAGTTAAAGGCCCAAGTATCGTGTTAGTTGTGGTTTATATAATTTATAACATAACAATTTCATTTATAACAAAACAAAGTATTGTTTTATAACTTATACTTTGTTTAGAGTTATGTAAATGACTATTTTGGAATATGCACTGTAAGAGCCCTTTCACACACATGCAACTCAGCAGGAAAAATAGCAGTTGAGAGCAACGGTCTCGCTTCATGCAAACCCGGCGTTCGATCTCCGAAGGTCCAAGGGATTGGATATAGTTACATCACCCCCCTTTTCATGTCCCCAGCTCCTGTCGTGTCCCTTCTCCTATCCTGTCCCATCTCCTGTTCTGTCCCAGCTCTTGTCCTGTCCCATCTCTTGTCAAATATCTTCCTTGTGCTAAATAGTCAGACTGGCTTAGCCCTTTCTTCTCATAATTTCCTTCCTTCCTTCAGCCCCTTACACACACACACAAAGACACTTCCTCTCGGCTCCCAACACATACACACAAACAACGACAAAACTCGTATTCATACACATTTTGTTTCTCAACAAAAGTCAAAGATTTTGTTGAGAAACCTATTTATTTTTGCTCAAGAAATTTTTGACTGCATCCGTGCTTTGCAATTAATGTTCAGTGTTAAACACATCGTTGTTTAACGAGAGTAAAAGGCCATTGCATTATGCATATTGCACAAGTTTGCATACAACGGATACATCTGACAAAATATAAAATGGTACAAACTATGCTTAAGATGCTAAGACCCTGAAATAAACACAATCTTGTAAAGTTTAGTTGTATGTTTTTATATGATGAATGAGATGATGAGGCCGTGGATGGTGGAGAGTAGAGGTGGATGGTAGAGAGTAGTGGGTGGATGGTAGAGAGTAAGGGGTGGATAGTAGAGAATGGAAGATGTACGGTAGAGAGAAGTGAGTGTAAATCAGAGACTGGACAGCAGAGGGTACGATAGATAGTTTGATAATTAATTGCCCTGCTGCTTTAAGAACAAGGTAATTGCATCGTATGAACAAAGTAAGCCTTTGTCTGTCCTTAGGGGACACACGAGCCTGTCCTCCAGTCCTCCTAAACAAACTAGAGACTTCCACCCACCACTCTCACAGGAAAGTATATATAAATATATACATATAAATATATCATAGAACGTTCTGAAGATACTTTTTTCACAGTATTTGCCCCCAGGAAGTCTCCAGGACGTTCGCCTGCCACAACCCAGCATTCGATCTACTCCAGTCGAGTCCCAGCATTCGATCTACTCCAGTCGAGTCCCAGCATTCGATCTACTCCAGTCGAGTCCCAGCATTCGATCTACTCCAGTCGAGTCCCAGCATTCGATCTACTCCAGTCGAGTCCCAGCATTCGATCTACTCCAGTCGAGTCCCAGCATTCGATCTACTCCAGTCGAGTCCCAGCATTCGATCTACTCCAGTCGAGTCCCAGCATTCAATCTACTCCAGTCGAGTCCCAGCATTCAATCTACTCCAGTCGAGTCCCAGCATTCAATCTACTCCAGTCGAGTCCCAGCATTCAATCTACTCAAGTCGAGACCCAGCATTCAATCTACTCCAGTCGAGACCCAGCATTCAATCTACTGCAGTCGAGTCCCAGCATTCAATCTACTCAAGCCGAGTCCCAGCATTCAGTCTACTCCAGTCGGGTCCCAGCATTCAATCTACTCAAGTCGAGTCCCAGCATTCAATCTACTCCAGTCGAGTCCCAGCATTCTATCTACTCCAGCCGAGTCCCAGCATTCAATCTACTCCAGTCGAGTCCCAGCATTCAATCTACTCCAGTCGAGTCCCAGCATTCAATCTACTCCAGCCGAGTCCCAGCATTCAATCTACTCCAGTCGAGTCCCAGCATTTAATCTACTCCAGTCGAGTCCCAGCATTCAATCTACTCCAGTCGAGTCCCAGTATTCAATCTACTCAATCTACTCATGGGAGAAAGAACATGAAGCTTGAGGAAGCTAAAATAGACTGCCTCGTACGAGGCAGCTCTTATTTATTATATATCTAGCGTATAATAGATATAATAGATTGTCAATCCCCCTGTTAGGGGTGTGGTAGTTGAGTAGTTAATAGGGGGTCTTCTGATCTTATCTTTGACGCCCAGTATCTATATTTCCAACTCTTGGTTTGGATGGGTCTTGTGTTGGCAGGTCCTGTTGTGTTGTTAGGACCTTCTGTTGTGTTGGCAGGACCTTCTGTTGTGTTGGCAGGTCCTTCTGTTGTGTTGGCAGGACCTTCTGTTGTGTTGGCAGGTCCTTCTGTTGTGTTGGCAGGACCTTCTGTTGTGTTGGCAGGTCCATCTGTTGTGTTGTCAGGTCCTTCTGTTGTGTTGTCAGGTCCTTCTGTTGTGTTGTCAGGTCCTTCTGTTGTGTTGTTAGGACCTTCTGTTGTGTGGTCAGGACCTCCTGTTGTGTCGTCAAGACCTTCTGTTGTGTCGTCAAGACCTCCTGTTGTGTCGTCAAGACCTTCTGTTGTGTCGTCAAGACCTCCTGTTGTGTCGTCAAGACCTTCTGTTGTGTCGTCAGGTCCTTCTGTTGTGTCGTCAAGACCTCCTGTTGTGTCGTCAAGACCTCCTGTTGTGTCGTCAAGACCTTCTGTTGTGTCGTCAAGACCTCCTGTTGTGTCGTCAAGACCTCCTGTTGTGTCGTCAAGACCTTCTGTTGTGTCGTCAAGACCTTCTGTTGTGTCGTCAAGACCTTCTGTTGTGTCGTCAGGTCCTTCTGTTGTGTCGTCAAGACCTCCTGTTGTGTCGTCAGGTCCTTCTGTTGTGTCGTCAAGACCTCCTGTTGTGTCGTCAAGACCTCCTGTTGTGTCGTCAAGACCTTCTGTTGTGTCGTCAAGACCTCCTGTTGTGTCGTCAAGACCTTCTGTTGTGTCGTCAAGACCTCCTGTTGTGTCGTCAAGACCTTCTGTTGTGTCGTCAAGACCTCCTGTTGTGTCGTCAAGACCTCCTGTTGTGTCGTCAAGACCTTCTGTTGTGTCGTCAAGACCTTCTGTTGTGTCGTCAAGACCTTCTGTTGTGTCGTCAAGACCTCCTGTTGTGTCGTCAAGACCTTCTGTTGTGTCGTCAAGACCTCCTGTTGTGTCGTCAAGACCTCCTGTTGTGTCGTCAAGACCTTCTGTTGCCCGAGACACATGCAGCCCTCGGCGGCTCCACCGTTAGCAAATTCTCACATAAAAAAAAAAAATATATATAAAAAGGTTCTGGTGCCAAAAAAATTGCGCCCACACGAAATGAGTAATTGCAAACTTTGCAATTGTAATTGCAAACATAATGACTGTTTCATTGAATGTTGTGAGTCTAAAAGCCTGACCCTCTCACTCATGATTCAGGAAAATCCGCTATATTCATCTCACCAGTGTTTGTAGATGAGTTTAATATGTTTTTTTTTTTTCCCCCAGCGTGGTCTGCCCATCACGAACTGGAAAAAAAGGTAAAAAATGGAAAGAAAATGATGTCATCCAAAGCAAAAGTGTAATGGAAGCGTCAGTCTCTTTCAACTACTGCTCAAGTGATATATAGGAATGTGAAATTATATTTACGTTCCAATTTCCAGGATATATCCTTACCTTTCTTGCTTTTGATGAGTCGACGACACGTTTGACTCATGATTAGTGAGGCGAGATAGGTGAGTCATAACTCACTGCACCCACCACCACACAAGAAGGTTTTCCCCTATAGAGTGCGAAGATGGGGACAATAAAAATGCTTTGCTCACCACTAGACACAAATTTTCTTACCTACCATTACTCACCAGTGAGTCTAAGATGGTGGGTAACGGTGCTCTTAACTCAGTATGCTCCAGACAAGAGCTATGATAAAAAGATGTAATTAAAACACGGATTATTTGTCTACAGAGTTGCAAAATATTGAAATATGTTTTGCAACTGATGTATTAAACGAGAATTGTGGTAGTGTCCCCTACTGCCTACTATTAATTGTGGTAGAGATTGTGCAAGTGTCCGTGACCTTAACTGTGGTAGAAATTGTGGTAGTGTCCATGATTTTAGAAGTGACAATGACTGTAGCTGTTAATATATATATATATATATATATATATATATATATATATATATATATATATATATATATATATATATATATATATATATATATATATATATATATATATATATATGTAGACGATGGTCGACGATACAAATGACTATCATTCTCTTAAGATGTTATAGTGCCTGTCAGTTCTGCTAATTACACCTTCAAAACCACTTCTTCTAAGATGTTAGCAACATAACCTTAACGGAACCAAGATAATAAGAGTCACATACACTTATCCTCCGCCTAAGTAAGACTGAAAATTAGTATAGCACTTAGTGGGCTAGTCAGAGGCTTAGGACCCGCGGAGGAATGTCCGAGATGGAAAGAATCCTTTTCTAAGCTTGCCGAGTAAGCCGGACGACTCAAACAGAAAACGGAACAGTACGTCACTTTTGTGAGTCGATTTCATTTCAAATTACGTCCAAATTTGGCCATAGTGCGCATACGAACAGAAAATGACGTTATTTTTAAGAAGACGGATTGGTCTGAGAACCACCAGAACACGTCCGTCTCACAACCGCGGCTCACAAAGCGAGATTCACGCTGTCGCACACTCACAAATTCTCACAGAATACCACATATACCATCCTCTTGTCACGTCAAGCGCCAGAAGACAGCCAGGGCCTCCCAAAAAATCCCAAAAAAGCTTCCGCGCGCTACCAGCTCTACACCCGTCGGCCGCCATTGTCCGGATATCTGCATAAAGTTTTACCCATCTGCATTTTCATGTTCAATGTTCTTACTACGTTACATAAGACCTCAACACAATGTCTTCCCGACGACTTAAGATTTTTGGGGAATTATTATTTATTTGTTTTTCTCAAAGGTCAATTTGATAACATTATTATAGTCGAATAAGACTTCATTCTCTTTCATTCCTGTATAATCCAAAGTCGATCTCTCGTATCACACAACCAATCAGGATGCAAAATTAATTTACATGCCCAATTAATAATTTCATGAACACACTGCGATCAATACAAGTGCCTGCGTAGGTAGCAGGTGAGGTATTGATGAAGCACTAAGGTTGTAGGTGTGTATAATGCTTGAAAAAGATATAGAGACAAGGAGCTGGGATATGAGGACAAGGAGCTGGGATATGAGGACAAGGAGCTGGGATATGAGGACAAGGACTTGAGACTTCAACAAGGAATTCATCGACTTGAGAATGGTCCAGGACGGACCGAAACGTCGTCGTCCCTTCACCTTCTAGTGTGTGGTCTGGTCATCATGAGGACAAGGAGCTGGGATACGAGGACAAGGAGCTGCTATATAAGTACAAGGTGCTGGGATACGAAAACAAGAAGCCGGGATATGGTGACAGAGGTTAAGAAACTGTGCCCTACATCTTGGACCATACCTCAAGATCGAACGCCGACCCTGCAAAAAGCGAGTTCGTCGCTCTATACCGACTAGCCCAAGTGGTAGGACGACGTAACTATAAAAGCCAGAAAGAACAAACCACAACTCAAAAGAACCAAAACTAATTATCCTCCCCCCAAAAAAATCCCGAAAGCGGATCATTATGAATTTCCCCTGAAATCTGACAAACGAGAAGCGCCGTCAATCCCCCCGCCTAAGAAAAGCGCCCCAGACATATTAAAAAGACCGCCAGCGTAGGTCAGCTGCTCTATTCCGAAAGGTAATTGGTCTCGTAATCTCACTTTTACCGGGCGCACCTGGGCCGCGTGTGTCTCGGACCCGCGTTAAGACCGTATTAACCAGGTAATATCAGGTAAGACTGGAGATAACAGAGGTTGTGTGCGTCCACTTAGCGGGTGACACTGTATAGACATTTTCTTGAAGAGGTGTGAGAAGGTGTCCACTTAGAGGGAGACACTGTATAGCACTTGGAAAATATACGAGGACAAGATGCTGGAATATGAGGACAAAGAGCCGGGATATGAAGAAAAGGAGCCGAGATACAAGGACAAGATGCTGGGATACGAGGACAAGATGCTGGGATATGAGGACAAGGAGCTGGGATACGAGGGACGAAGTGAAAGATTTGTGCTCCAACCACTTCGATCCAACCATAGGGGATCGAACGCTCAATCGAAAGATCGAAAGATCAAAGTTGATTGCGTGCTGCTGTATTAGACAAGATTCACATAAGTGGAACGATTGTTAAACAATTGCCTCCACAAGCACCCCACAATCGTCTCCCAAAACTGGCTGCATTTTACACTACAATGCGACGACAACAATTAACTACCCAACCTGTTCTTTTGTGTTATTCATTTTTTTCTTTCAGAATGGACGTGAATGGACGACAGGCGTTTATTTTATATTGCGGGGCTACTGTCATCCATTCCTCTCAATTCTGAATACCCCAAAAAAAAATAGAAAAAGATAAAAAAATGAAAGAACAATCTGGCAACCAGATGGTGTTGCCATATTGGATTCTGAATGTGGCCGGCTGGCGTAGCGAATGTTGCCAAACCCAAAAAAAGCAAAAATATTACTCAACACCAATATTTACATTGGTCACGCTTCAGATCGCTTCAACCGTTCTGAATTATTTTAGAGAACACTTGCATGTTATTCATACCTACGAACATGACCGGATGAAATGAATGGTGAATAATAATATATAAGGAAGGAAATGTCGTACCTAGTAGCCAGAACGCACTTTTCGGCCTACTATGCAAGACCCGATTTGCCTCGGCCGAGTGATTTTCTATATTTTCAATAAATTGTTTCCTATTGGTTTATTTTAAATATTGTTATTATATTATATTAAGAACATAAATTATTGATTTATTTATGTTAGTTTAGGTTTGGTTAAGATAGGTTAGGTTAGGTTAGGTTAGGTAGGGTTATTTAGGTTCGGTCATATATCTACGTTAGTTTTAACTAAAATTTAAAAAAAATTAGCTCATTCATAATGAAATGGATAGCTTTATCATTTCATAAGAAAAAAAAATGAGAAAAATTTGAAATTCTGGAAAACTTGGCTTATTACGCAAATCGGGCCTTGCATAGTAGGCCAAGAACTGCGTTCTGGCTACTAGGTACAACAGAAATATATACTCAGCAATAAGACAATAAAGATACCACCTCGTTCATTCATGTTTAAAAGTGTTCAAAAGTGTTCAGCCACATCTCTTATATGTGCAGACACACTTTAATAAGACTTAAGTCATGTTTGGCTTCTCTGAGACTATGAAGCCTATAATGATATCACTTTTAGGGTCAATACGTCTTAACTCAGACTTCAAGAAGTCTTCTTAGTAATGTCTCGAGCAGAGACTCGTTAATGAATCCTTTGATCTTGTCATTAAGATATAATTATAGATTTATGAATAATTGTACATTATCAGTATCACATAGGACTTCAAAGATCATTTATTTTAATCATTAAATGCATTAAAAGTACTGTACAAGTACTAATGAAATGACCGTTTCAGGACGGGCTCACCATAGCCCGTGCTACATGGATATTTTGTTCTGAGTAGCTAAATCTACTCACTTGTAAGTTACACTCTGGGTCGTACTGGGTAACTCAGCTGTCAACATTAGTAACAAATCGTCTCTTGATGAGTTCATAGTCCAAAAGTTCAAGTATGTTTATTGAGACAAGAAAGAAATACATCTCAAAGGGATAGAGTAGCTTAGGCTATTTCTACCCTCCATAGTGCAAAAGACAAGCCGGAGATGGTTTGGAATATACCTGAAGCCGAGTGAAGGTCTTTTTAACTTCACTGTGGGTCATTTGGGATCATCTGTGCCTCACTGGTTGGTTATTCCTGGCTTTAAACAGTAATGCTTTGTCAGCTGTGTACATATAATTGGATTCATGTGTACTGTTAAGTCCCGTCTGATGCCTCACACTTTTCCCTAGTGTGGTGAGGTTCGGCTTTGTCAGGGTTCACTCTTGTGTGGTGAGGTCCGGCTCTCTGAGGCTTCACTCTTGTATGGTGAGGTCCGGCTCTCTGAGGGTTCACTCTTGTGTGGTGAGGTCCGGCTCTCTGAGGCTTCACTCTTGTGTGGTGAGGTTCGGCTCTCTCAGGGTTCACTCTTGTGTGGTGAGGTCCGGCTCTCTGAGGGTTCACTCTTGTGTGGTGAGGTCCGGCTCTCTGAGGGTTCACTCTTGTGTGGTGAGGTCCGGCTCTGTCAGGCTTCACTCTTGTGTGGTGAGGTCCGGCTCTCTGAGGGTTCACTCTTGTGTGGTGAGGTCCGGCTCTCTGAGGGTTCACTCTTGTGTGGTGAGGTCCGGCTCTCTGAGGGTTCACTCTTGTGTGGTGAGGTCCGGCTCTCTGAGGGTTCACTCTTGTGTGGTGAGGTCCGGCTCTGTCAGGCTTCACTCTTGTGTGGTGAGGTCCGGCTCTGTCAGGCTTCACTCTTGTGTGGTGAGGTCCGGCTCTGTCAGGCTTCACTCTTGTGTGGTGAGGTCCGGCTCTGTCAGGCTTCACTCTTGTGTGGTGAGGTCCGGCTCTCTGAGGGTTCACTCTTGTGTGGTGAGGTCCGGCTCTGTCAGGCTTCACTCTTGTGTGGTGAATTACGATTATACTTAAATACGTTCAGGCGTATGAACGTGAGAACGAGCGTACTTGAACACGCGTGAGGCTCTGGCACCAGGGGGGGGAGAGACCAACACATACACCAGGGGAGAGACACCAACCCATACACCAGGGGAGAGAGACACCAACACAAACAGGGGCACCCAAGGAGAGGAGGACTGAAGAGCTCTCACACAAACACCAACCCACTGTTGCATAGGTCCTATTGTTTCCGTCAGTACAGAGAAAGGCAAATGTATTCATACATTCATGTATACAAGAGCGCCCTTTGTGAGAGCCGAGAGCTCACTTCTGCAAAAGTAAGCGCGCCCTGGACGCCAAGGCGCAGCGTTCAGACGAATATTCAGGGGACACTCTCCAATAATGTTAAACAGAAAACGTGTTGTCAGCTGGTTGGGGGGGAAACTGCGCTAAAATTGGAGGCGAGGAACCTTTTTTCCACCTGATATATTTCCACCAAGTTCACCTAGGTACCTGGTACCTGGGAGTTACAGATAGTGCCTCTTAGGGGTTGGATAGATGGATATGTAGTAGATATATTAGAGGAAAATATGTCGGGATTCAACGTAAATTAGATAACTCACGGTTAGAAATGCCGGGTCCAAGAGCTAACAGCTCGATTCTGCAGGCACAAATAGTAAATACAAATACTCTCAAGAACACACACACACACACACACACACACACACACACACACACACACACACACACACACGGTGACGGTTGAGAGGCGGGACCAAAGAGCCAGAGCTCAACCCCCGCAAGCACAACTAATTGAGTACGCACACACACACACACACACACACACACACACACACACACACACACACACACACACACACACACACACTCCATACACAGTTTCAAATATTTTTTTGAAGTTACATGAGTGCCAGGGAGGTCCCGGGGTCTCTTGAAGAGTGCCGACACCTTTAAACCATATAATCAACTCGTGTTGTTTTAGGCATTACCCTTTGCTACTTTGGAACATATATTATACACCTTTGTATCAGGAAATAATTCACCAACAAAGGGCTTTACATGCTCGTTTTCTATACAATAGGCAACTTGCCAGTCGTATTAGCATTGTACAATTCCTTAAATGCATTACGGGATATATGAATTGAGAGGTATATATAAGTAGCTTCTATGAGTATATACATTGAGAGTATATACGTATATACAGTCCATAGTTATGTTCAGGTCTGGAGTATACTTATTAGTTGGTCGGTAAGTTACTGTGGTCGCCTTAATAACCCTCTAGAGGGTTTTTAATTGTGTTTTTATTTAATTTTTACAACATACGTAGCCATTCATTTATACAATACTAAGTAGAATATATGCATTTTCTTCTGTCCACCATGGATAGGGTTAGAGATATGCTAGATAACATATAATGTAGTGAGTTAGTGAGCAGTACAATCACAGGTGGTTATCTTGAGACCTTGAGGTTATCTTGAGATGATTTCGGGGCTTTTTTTTTTTTAGTGTCCCCGCGGCCCGGTCCTCGACCAGGCCTCCACCCCCAGGAAGCAGCCCATGACAGCTGACTAACACCCAGGTACCTATTTTACTGCCAGGTAACAAGGGCATAGGGTGAAAGAAACTCTGCCCATTGTTTCTCGCCGGCGCCTGGGATCGAACCAAGGACCTCAGGATCACAAGTCCAGCGTGCTGTCCGCTCGGCCGACCGGCTCCCTGGTTGTAGTACATTTACAATGTTAACCAGCTTTCGCGCATTATCATTCGTTCGACATAGACAGAATTAGAGAGCATTAGAGAGAATTCGAGCTTCATTGACAGCGTAAGCATTGTAAAGCCGTGAGAACGGCTTTACAATGCTTGCCAGCATACTCACACAATACAATACATACACTGAAGGGGCTTAACCCCAAAACCAACTCTATCCAATGTATTTCGTGCATATATGTATTTATACGTACAAAATTATTTTTACCTTCTCACCCAAGAAAGATTCACCTGTGGTCGTATGCAGATTATTTCTCTCTCTCTCTCTCTCTCTCTCTCTCTCTCTCTCTCTCTCTCTCTCTCTCTCTCTCTCTCTCTCTCTCTCTCTCTCTCTCTCTCTCTCTCTCCCTCTCTCTCTCTCTCTCTCCCTCTCTCTCTCTCTCTCTCTCTCTCTCTCTCTCTCTCTCTCTCTCTCTCTCTCTCTCTCTCTCTCTCTCTCTCTCTCTCTCTCTCTCTCTCTCTCTCTCCCCTGAGATTCTGTCTCTTCTTAATCTTAGCTACGACTTGCCTGTTTCAGCACCGGCCGGATATAGGTCCCTGCGCCCCATAGTGGTGATGAAGGCAATCTTCCCGTACAGTCATTACCTCGCCTAGAGACCTCGACCCCCTCCTGCCTCAGCTAGCAATAACACACATATAATCGTCCGACGTTCCCATGAAGCCTAAAGTCGTTATAGGGTAAAAAGTCTTGGTAATACGTTTGCCAGAGAATAGTAGGATGTGTGTTGATATATGTCTGTGTTTACCAGCAATTCAAGATCTATAATTTTTTTATATGTAAAAAGAGGCAATTTAGGTTTTCTAAATGTTATTTTACATCCAAATTGCAGTGTACAGAATGCAGTTTGATGGCACCAACTTGTAGCCAGACGGATATTTTTCTTTAAGGAGAAAATTCACTAGGGCTGTGAGGTGGGCTCGAACCTGCGACCCCGTCATTGCCAAGCCGCATGCTTTATTAATTATCTCAAATTTAGTCGTAAAGTATTTTTCTTTAATTTAATCGTAAAGTAGTTGTCCCCCCATGACCTTCAGCGTGGGGGGACATCTTCCATGGTAGACCCTCCCTGGGCACTACGACCTTCCTCATCCGCCACAACATAGATTTTATTTGGTGTACATTTTTGCTACACTGTTTTCCTCACTAACTTGGCCACTACTGTGGAAGACACTCCGGGTCTAGGTAGAGAGCACATCACGGGTCTAAGCTGGTTGGACTTTCTCATCGATTTCGTTACTTCTTTTATGTGTCGTGTTGGGAAATTGTGTGTGTGTGTGTGTGTGTGTGTGTGTGTGTGTGTGTGTGTGTGTGTGTGTGTGTGTGCGTGTGTGTGTGTGTGTGTGTGTGTGTGTAATCACCTATTTGTGCTTGCGGGGGTTGAGCTTTGGCTCTTTGGTCCCGCCTCTCAACTGTCAATCAACTGGTGTACATGTTCCTGAGCCTACTGAGCTCTATCATATCTGCATTTAAAACTCTGTGTGTGTGTGTGTGTGTGTGTGTGTGTGTGTGTGTGGCTGCATGTGTGCGTGCGCGTGTGTACTCACTGAGTTGTGCTTGCGAGGGGGGATTGAGCTCTGGCTCTTTGGTCCTTTCTTTCAATTGTAAATCAACTGATGTAGAGGTTCCTGAGCCTACTGGGCTCTATCAAATCTACATTTGAAACTGTGTATGGGGTCTGCTTCCACCACATCACTGCCTAATGCATTCCATTTGTTAACTACTATCTGTCTGACACTGAAAATGTTCTTTCTAACGTCCCTGTGGCTCACTTGGATACTAAGTTTCCACCTGTGTTCCCTTGTTAGCGTACCACCGTGACAAAGGTAATGGCTTAAGAAGTTATCAAAGTAACGCGTTACAGTGCTCACGCTTGAGTGAGTGCCAAGCAGGGAGGTAAGAGGCTCACCTCCCGGGAGAAATAACAGAAGGTAGCTACCATTAGCCCTTCGCGAACCAGGCCGGATTAAGTCACAAGAAAAATTACTAATTCCCACAAAGACAATATTATAGTTGCACATGTCCCCTGAGGCAAGGACGCAGCCCTGATAACGTTGCACTTCTGTTTCTACTTACCTAACAGAGCTTGCAGGGTTTAGGGATTCAGCTCCTAAGCCCCTAACTATCGGTCGTCTAATGTACTGACATACGATCCGATTCTTTCGTTTCATATCTGCCTTGCAAACTCCAGATGAAAGGAAATGCAATTTCCACTTCCATTTCGTTCCACTTGCTTGCTTGCTTGCTTGTCTTACACTGAAGAAGTGTTCCGTAACGTCTCTGTGGCTCTTGTCAGGCGACTACCCTTGTCCTCACGTTACGTTGCTGTTCACCCTTAAACATTTTCTTCGTCAAGTTTTGTATGTAATTTTATTTCTAGATCATTTCCTCTCTTCTTTCCTCCGGTGACGTTAAGCTTAGCGGCTTCGATTTATCCTGATAGCACAGTCCCCTCAGTTCTTGCACAGGTCGAGTAACAAGCTCGTCCTGTGTAGTCTTTCCCTATGAGTAACACACATTGTTACCTTAGCCAGAGAACCCTATTGGAACACTGGGCTTCACTCATAAGGTGAGACGACTATGAGGGAAAAGCCTAGTACCGAGAGAAAGGCAGAGCAGCATTAGGCTTCAGTCCCCGAGGTGAGACTCCCTTCAACAATGGACGTCACAGGAGAATGTAATGGGAACACAACGCCAACTCCGATCCTCATATCTCACAAGCGATCATCTTCATCGATAGTCAATAAACAGTTTCCAATAACCCCAAGGTGGGTATTGCCTGCAGGCTCTTGTCTGGATGCTGTTGTTGCCTGTGAGTAGCTCCTTCACTGATCTCAGCCCCTGCACATATCCAGATTACCTTCGTGCTCCAGGCTCGCTGCTGCATGTTCCAGGTTTGCAACTTCGTGTTCCAGGCTTGTATTTTCGTGATATCCAAACTACACATCAGTTTCCTGATGTGTGGTTTGGATATCATATCTATAGTCACGTTATTGTGACTCATCGTCTACATCGCCGCTTCATGTTCCAGGATCGCAACTTTATTTTCCAGGCACTCAGAAACATGTTCCAGGATTGCAGCCAAGGATCACAGTTTCCTTCTCCAGAATCGCACCTTAATTCACCACTTCGTATATAGTATGCAGACAGACGGCCTCCTGGAATGAGAGACACTGGAGACCCCACACGCGGGAAAGGCCCACCAGGAGAGAACAAGGAAGATGGAATAGGCTAACAAGGCATTTGCTCAGATTGGGCAGCACATTGAGACGCATCTGTTGCGCCCTGTGCCCGAAGCCAACTGACGTCAGGCTGAAGTAGTTGGGTGATATTTTAGCTCCAAATGCTTTGCTGGAGGCTAGATGGCTGCTGGAGGCTAGATGGCTGCTGGAGGCTAGATGGCTGCTGGAGGCTAGATGGCTGCTGGAGGCTAGATGGCTGCTGGAGGCTAGATGGCTGCTGGAGGCTAGATGGCTGCTGGAGGCTAGATGGCTGCTGGAGGCTAAATGGCTGCTGGAGGCTAGATGGCTGCTGGAGGCTAGATGGCTGCTGGAGGCTAGATGGCTGCTGGAGGCTAGATGGCTGCTGGAGGCTAGATGGCTGCTGGAGGCTTTGCGGAAGGAATGGTGCCCAACCTCTCGGACAGTCGGGGATTGAACCGCCGACCTGCATGAAGCAAGATCGTCACTCTACCGTCCAGCCCAAGTGGCTGGGCGTTCGAGCCCAAGAACCTCACCTAACTTATATAAGTCCCGATATGCTCAGAAACAGTCAATATTGCGGTGCTTGAATGTTTTGCTAAATCGTCGCATTTTTAACGTATTCGTCGCCCGCGTTAAATATGCAATGTTCTCCGTGAGAGGACTAATTTATTTTTAATAAATAAAAGAAACCAATTTAATTTATCCGGATTTCTTATAGGAAATGTTGAGTAATTCGGAATAATTATAGGTCAAGACTTCGAACAATTATAGGTCAAGACTTCGAACAATTATTTATCAAGACTTCGAACAATTATAGGTCAAGACTTCGAACAATTATTGATCAAGACTTCGAACAATTATAGGTCAAGACTTCGAACAATTATAGGTCAAGACTTCGAACAATATAGGTCAAGACTTTGAACAATTATAGGTCAAGACTTCGAGCAATTATAAGTCAAGACTTCCAACACCTATAGGTCAAGACTTCGAACAATTATAGCTCAAGACTTCCAATACTTATAGGTCAAGACTTCGAACAATTATAGGTCAAGACTTCGAACAATTATAGATCAAGACTTACCATACTGAAGCTTCGCACAAACACGCCGCATTTATCACTAAAAATAAAAAAATAAACTTTTTCTGTAAAATAACACTGATCACTGTAAAAAAATATTGACTTTCAGGAAAAACAGAATTGATCAGTGATAACTATAACTTATTTTCAGTAAAAACAGAATTGATCAGTGATAACTATAACTTATTTTCAGTAAAAACAGAATTGATCAGTGATAACTATAACTTATTTTCATTAAAAACAGAATTGATCAGTGATAACTAAAACTTACTTTCAGTAAAAACAGAATTGATCAGTGTTAACTGAAACTTATTTTCAGTAAAAACAGAATTGATCAGTGATAACTAAAACTTATTTTCAGTAAAAACAGAACTGATCAGTGATAACTAAAACTTATTTTCAATAAAAACAGAATTGATCACTGATAACTAAAACTTATTTTCAGTAAAAACAGTGATTCAAAATCAATAAAAAAAACGAGATATTGATTTTCAATAAAAAAAAAAACAGCATTCGTCAGTGGGACAAAGAAAACGAAAAGATTGATTTTCAGTAAAAACATCAGCAACTTCAGCATTGTCTTCCGTAATTCCAAGTCTCTGCGGTGCTGCTCTGAGAGACACGGAGGTGGTTGGGGAGGTCGTGGGGGGAGGTGGCGGGTATCGAACGCCTTCATACACAAGTACACAGGACACAGGACACAGGAAGCTGAGGACGGCCTGTGACACATGCCTCAAGCCCTTGTGATTTCATCGTGTATCTATCAGAACATTTTGGGAGCAGGGAGTGGATTCGAACCTGGGTCAACATTGTTTTTTTAGAGTTCGTGTTGTGACATTAAAGTATAACTGTGTGTGTGTGTGTGTGTGTGTGTGTGTGTGTGTGTGTGTGTGTGTGTGTGTGTGTGTGTGTGTGTGTGTGTGTGTGTGTGTGTACTCACCTAGTTGTGCTTGCTGGTGTTGAGCTTCGGCTCTTTGGTTCCGCCTCTCAACTGCCAATCAATCAACTGTTACTAAATACTAAGTTTTTTATCACACACACACACACACACCTAGGAAGCAGCCCGCAGCAGCTGTCTAACACCCAGGGTACCTATTTACTGCTAGGTAACAGGGAGCATCAGGGTGAAAGAAACTCTGCCCATCTGTTTCTGCCGGCGCCGGGAATCGAACCCCGGGCCACAGGACTACGTATCCAGCTTGCTGTCCACTCAGCCGCGAGGCCTCAATGCAATATGCAGTGTGTGATGTATGGGTGTGGAGTTATATACCCTAATATACACCTGGACCTATACGTCCATGGTATATTAGCTGGGATATGAGGCCAGACTTTGAGCTGGGATATGAGGCCCGACTAAGAGCTGGGATATGAGGCCCGACTAAGAGCTGGGATATGAGGTCAGACTAAAAGCTGGGATATAAGGCCCGACTAAGAGCTGGGATATAAGGCCCGATTAAGAGCTGGGATATGAGGCCCGACTAAGAGCTGGGATATGAGGCCAGACTTAGAGCTGGGATATGAGGCCCAACTAAGAGCTGGGATATGAGACCCGACTAAGAGCTGGGATATGAGGCCCGACTAAGAGCTGGGATATGAGGCCCGACTAAGAGCTGGGATATGAGGCCAGTCTGCAGGAACGGTACCCAATACCTACTCTTCGTACTCTTCACCTGCTGCTGTAACTTTCACTTAAAAAGAGTATATGCAGCTTTTCTGACTGCTTGCATTTTATGAGAAAAGTGGACCCAGGTTGCATATTGCTGCCAGTGCCTGGGGCCTGGTGGAGCTCACCGGGCTTAATGATTACACGTGAGGGAGTGGGAGGGGATAGGGAGGGAGGGTAGGAGGGGGTGGATGGAAGGGAGGGTGGAATAGAGGGAGGCAAGGAGGAAGGGAAACGGGAGAGGAAGGGAAGGACTTAGGTATTTAACAAGAGAAAAAAGGGAGGAAGGACGTAGGGAACAAGAGAAGAAAGGTGGGAGGAATAAAGGGAGGGTTATTAAGTCCCAAACACTAGCTTACTGTTCAATCAATATGTGTTTTTTTGACCTGAAATATTCCCATGGCTAAATTAAAGTCAGTGTATTTCCACCAAGAAAATAGGTACGCCTCAGATATACATATTTAAACTGATGTTTATGTAAGTATATCTGTATGTCAAATATATATATATATATATATATATATATATATATATATATATATATATATATATATATATATATATATATATATATATATTATTAAATATGACCGAAAAAGTAAGATTAATAATTCTAACACGAATTTTCTCAATCTTTCGTACATTACGCTTCACTGTTGGAGGTAAATCAAAAATCACTTCTCCAAAATTCATTTTTATTTCTAGTCTGACGCGACACGGGCGCGTTTCGTAAAACTTATTACATTTTCAAAGACTTCACAAATACACAACTGGTTAGAACTTACGTATCTCTGATTTTATATCTACATTTGAGTGAGGTGGGAGGGGTGATGTGGCATTAACACAAGACAGAACAAGAGGGAATATTAATAGGGTATTAAAAGTATCAACACAAGACAGAACAGAAACAATGGGTATTGAATAGAAGTGTTTGTAGAAAGCCTATTGGTCCATATTTCTTGATGCTTCTATATTGGAGCGGAGTCTTGAGGTGGGTAGAATATAGTTGTGCAATAATTGGCTGTTGATTGCTGGTGTTGACTTCTTGATGTGTAGTGCCTCGCAAACGTCAAGCCGCCTGCTATCGCTGTATCTATCGATGATTTCTGTGTTGTTTACTAGGATTTCTCTGGCGATGGTTTGGTTATGGGAAGAGATTATATGTTCCTTAATGGAGCCCTGTTGCTTATGCATCGTTAAACGCCTAGAAAGAGATGTTGTTGTCTTGCCTATATACTGGGTTTTTTGGAGCTTACAGTCCCCAAGTGGGCATTTGAAGGCATAGACGACGTTAGTCTCTTTTAAAGCGTTCTGTTTTGTGTCTGGAGAGTTTCTCATGAGTAGGCTGGCCGTTTTTCTGGTTTTATAGTAAATCGTCAGTTGTATCCTCTGATTTTTGTCTGTAGGGATAACGTTTCTATTAACAATATCTTTCAGGACCCTTTCCTCCGTTTTATGAGCTGTGGAAAAGAAGTTCCTGTAAAATAGTCTAATAGGGGGTATAGGTGTTGTGTTAGTTGTCTCTTCAGAGGTTGCATGGCTTTTCACTTTCCTTCTTAACTTCTTTTCCACAGCTCATAAAACGGAGGAAAGGGTCCTGAAAGATATTGTTAATAGAAACGTTATCCCTACAGACAAAAATCAGAGGATACAACTGACGATTTACTATAAAACCAGAAAAACGGCCAGCCTACTCATGAGAAACTCTCCAGACACAAAACAGAACGCTTTAAAAGAGACTAACGTCGTCTATGCCTTCAAATGCCCACTTGGGGACTGTAAGCTCCAAAAAAAACAGTATATAGGCAAGACAACAACATCTCTTTCTAGGCGTTTAACGATGCATAAGCAACAGGGCTCCATTAAGGAACATATAATCTCTTCCCATAACCAAACCATCGCCAGAGAAATCCTAGTAAACAACACAGAAATCATCGATAGATACAGCGATAGCAGGCGGCTTGACGTTTGCGAGGCACTACACATCAAGAAGTCAACACCAGCAATCAACAGCCAATTATTGCACAACTATATTCTACCCACCTCAAGACTCCGCTCCAATATAGAAGCATCAAGAAATATGGACCAATAGGCTTTCTACAAACACTTCTATTCAATACCCATTGTTTCTGTTCTGTCTTGTGTTGATACTTTTAATACCCTATTAATATCCCCTCTTGTTCTGTCTTGTGTTAATGCCACATCACCCCTCCCACCTCACTCAAATGTAGATATAAAATCAGAGATACGTAAGTTCTAACCAGTTGTGTATTTGTGAAGTCTTTGAAAATGTAATAAGTTTTACGAAACGCGCCCGTGTCGCGTCAGACTAGAAATAAAAATGAATTTTGGAGAAGTGATTTTTTATTTACCTCCAACAGTGAAGCGTAATGTACGAAAGATTGAGAAAATTCGTGTTAGAATTATTAATCTTACTTTTTCGGTCATATTTAATAATATATGTCTACAGGAAAGACTGCTACCAAAATATACTAATATATATATATATATATATATATATATATATATATATATATATATATATATATATATATATATATATATATATATATATATATATATATATGTTGTACCTAGTAGCCAGAACGTCGTACTCGGCCTGCTATGCAAGGCCCGATTTGCCTAATAAGTCAAGTTTTCCTGAATTAATGTATTTTCTCTAAATTTTTTCTTATGAAATGATAAAGCTACCCATTTCATTATGTATGAGGTAATTTTTTTTTTATTGGAGTTAAAATGAACGTAGATATATGACCGAACCTAACCAACCCTACCTAACCTAACCTAACCTATCTTTATAGGTTAGGTTAGGTTAGGTAGCCGAAAAAGTTCGGTTAGGTTAGGTTGGTTAGGGAGTCGAAAAACAATTAATTCATGAAAACTTGGCTAATCGGGCCTTGCATAGTAGGCTGAGAAGTGCGTTCTGGCTACTAGGTACGACATATATATATATATATATATATATATATATATATATATATATATATATATATATATATATATTAGTATATTTTGGTAGCAGTCTTTCCTGTAGACATATTTTATTAAATATGACCGAAAAAGTAGGATTAATAATTCTAACACGAATTTTCTCAATCTTTCGTACATTATGCTTCACTGTTGGAGGTAAATCAAAAATCACTTCTCCAAAATTCATTTTTATTTCTAGTCTGACGCGACACGGGCGCGTTTCGTAAAACTTATTACATTTTCAAAGACTTCACAAATACACAACTGATTAGAACTTGCGTTTCCCTGATTTTATATCTACATTTGAGTGAGGTGGGAAGGGTGATGTGGCATTACATTTGAGTGAGGTGGGAAGGATGATGTGGCATTAGAGGATATTAATAGGGTATTAAAAGTATCAACACAAGACAGAACACGAAACAATGGATATTGAATAGAAGTGTTTGTAGAAAGCCTATTGGTCCATATTTCTTGATGCTTCTATATTGGAGCGGAGTCTTGAGGTGGGTAGAATATAGTTGTGCAATAATTGGCTGTTGATTGCTGGTGTTGACTTCTTGATGTGTAGTGCCTCGCAAACGTCAAGCCGCCTGCTATCGCTGTATCTATCGATGATTTCTGTGTTGTTTACTAGGATTTCTCTGGCGATGGTTTGGTTATGGGAAGAGATTATATGTTCCTTAATGGAGCCCTGTTGTTTATGCATCGTTAAACGCCTAGAAAGAGATGTTGTTGTCTTGCCTATATACTGGGTTTTTTGGAGCTTACAGTCCCCAAGTGGGCATTTGAAGGCATAGACGACGTTAGTCTCTTTTAAAGCGTTCTGTTTCGTGTCTGGAGAGTTTCTCATGAGTAGGCTGGCCGTTTTTCTGGTTTTATAGTAAATCGTCAGTTGTATCCTCTGATTTTTGTCTGTAGGGATAACGTTTCTATTAACAATATCTTTCAGGACCCTTTCCTCTGTTTTATGAGCTGTGGAAAAGAAGTTCCTGTAAAATAGTCTAATAGGGGGTATAGGTGTTGTGTTAGTTGTCTCTTCGGAGGTTGCATGGCTTTTCACTTTCCTTCTTATGATGTCTTCGATGAAACCATTGGAGAAGCCGTTATTGACTAGAACCTGCCTTACCCTACAGAGTTCTTCGTCGACTTGCTTCCATTCTGAGCTGTGGCTGAGAGCACGGTCGACGTATGCGTTAACAACACTCCTCTTGTACCTGTCAGGGCAGTCGCTGTTGGCATTTAGGCACATTCCTATGTTTGTTTCCTTTGTGTAGACTGCAGTGTGGAAACCTCCGCCCTTTTCCATGACTGTTACATCTAGAAAAGGCAGCTTCCCATCCTTTTCCGTCTCGTAAGTGAAACGCAGCACGGAACTCTGCTCAAATGCCTCCTTCAGCTCCTGCAGATGTCTGACATCAGGTACCTGTGTAAAAATGTCGTCAACATACCTGCAGTATATGGCCGGTTTCAAGTTCATGTCGACTAAGACTTTTTGCTCGATGGTACCCATGTAGAAGTTTGCAAACAGGACACCTAGGGGAGAACCCATAGCGACCCCATCTACTTGCTTATACATATGCCCATCCGGGCTCAAGAAGGGTGCCTCTTTAGTACAAGCTTGGAGTAGTTTCCTCAGAATACTTTCTGGCATGTCAAGAGGAGTACAGGCTGGATCACGATACACTCTGTCGGCTATCATTCCGATTGTCTCGTCCACAGGTACGTTGGTAAACAGCGATTCTACGTCCAACGAGGCTCTTATCCCTGTGGCCCGTGCGCCCCGCAGTAAGTCCACAAATTCCTTTGGAGACTTCAGGCTGAAGGCGCAAGGAACATAAGGAGTCAGCAGGCCGTTGAGTCGCTTTGCCAATCTGTACGTGGGTGTGGGTATCTGGCTAATGATTGGCCGAAGTGGGTTTCCAGGCTTGTGCGTCTTGACATTTCCATACGCATATCCAGGTTTATATTCCCCAATGATCTTTGGCAGGTGGAGTCCGGATTTCTTGGCGTTCACAGTTTCGATCAGTTTGTTGACCTTTGCTTTTAATTCGGCTGTAGTGTCCTTCGTTACCCTTTGGAACTTAGTTTGGTCAGAGAGTATGATGTTCATTTTTGCCAGATATTCGTCTTTTTTAAGAATGACATATATTGGCGACTTGTCACCTCTCCTGACAACTATCTCCTTGTTCTCACGAAGGCTTTTAGCTGCCGCTCTAAGCTCGGGGGACAGTATGGTGCTTCTGTAGTTGCCTCGATTCTTTCCTCCTTCTGCAATAAGTTCTGCTTGTAACGTATCTTTGTGGTAGTCACAAAAGAAGGTCACTACCAAAGATACGTTACAAGCAGAACTTATTGCAGAAGGAGGAAAGAATCGAGGCAACTACAGAAGCACCATACTGTCCCCCGAGCTTAGAGCGGCAGCTAAAAGCCTTCGTGAGAACAAGGAGATAGTTGTCAGGAGAGGTGACAAGTCGCCAATATATGTCATTCTTAAAAAAGACGAATATCTGGCAAAAATGAACATCATACTCTCTGACCAAACTAAGTTCCAAAGGGTAACGAAGGACACTACAGCCGAATTAAAAGCAAAGGTCAACAAACTGATCGAAACTGTGAACGCCAAGAAATCCGGACTCCACCTGCCAAAGATCATTGGGGAATATAAACCTGGATATGCGTATGGAAATGTCAAGACGCACAAGCCTGGAAACCCACTTCGGCCAATCATTAGCCAGATACCCACACCCACGTACAGATTGGCAAAGCGACTCAACGGCCTGCTGACTCCTTATGTTCCTTGCGCCTTCAGCCTGAAGTCTCCAAAGGAATTTGTGGACTTACTGCGGGGCGCACGGGCCACAGGGATAAGAGCCTCGTTGGACGTAGAATCGCTGTTTACCAACGTACCTGTGGACGAGACAATCGGAATGATAGCCGACAGAGTGTATCGTGATCCAGCCTGTACTCCTCTTGACATGCCAGAAAGTATTCTGAGGAAACTACTCCAAGCTTGTACTAAAGAGGCACCCTTCTTGAGCCCGGATGGGCATATGTATAAGCAAGTAGATGGGGTCGCTATGGGTTCTCCCCTAGGTGTCCTGTTTGCAAACTTCTACATGGGTACCATCGAGCAAAAAGTCTTAGTCGACATGAACTTGAAACCGGCCATATACTGCAGGTATGTTGACGACATTTTTACACAGGTACCTGATGTCAGACATCTGCAGGAGCTGAAGGAGGCATTTGAGCAGAGTTCCGTGCTGCGTTTCACTTACGAGACGGAAAAGGATGGGAAGCTGCCTTTTCTAGATGTAACAGTCATGGAAAAGGGCGGAGGTTTCCACACTGCAGTCTACACAAAGGAAACAAACATAGGAATGTGCCTAAATGCCAACAGCGACTGCCCTGACAGGTACAAGAGGAGTGTTGTTAACGCATACGTCGACCGTGCTCTCAGCCACAGCTCAGAATGGAAGCAAGTCGACGAAGAACTCTGTAGGGTAAGGCAGGTTCTAGTCAATAACGGCTTCTCCAATGGTTTCATCGAAGACATCATAAGAAGGAAAGTGAAAAGCCATGCAACCTCCGAAGAGACAACTAACACAACACCTATACCCCCTATTAGACTATTTTACAGGAACTTCTTTTCCACAGCTCATAAAACAGAGGAAAGGGTCCTGAAAGATATTGTTAATAGAAACGTTATCCCTACAGACAAAAATCAGAGGATACAACTGACGATTTACTATAAAACCAGAAAAACGGCCAGCCTACTCATGAGAAACTCTCCAGACACGAAACAGAACGCTTTAAAAGAGACTAACGTCGTCTATGCCTTCAAATGCCCACTTGGGGACTGTAAGCTCCAAAAAACCCAGTATATAGGCAAGACAACAACATCTCTTTCTAGGCGTTTAACGATGCATAAACAACAGGGCTCCATTAAGGAACATATAATCTCTTCCCATAACCAAACCATCGTCAGAGAAATCCTAGTAAACAACACAGAAATCATCGATAGATACAGCGATAGCAGGCGGCTTGACGTTTGCGAGGCACTACACATCAAGAAGTCAACACCAGCAATCAACAGCCAATTATTGCACAACTATATTCTACCCACCTCAAGACTCCGCTCCAATATAGAAGCATCAAGAAATATGGACCAATAGGCTTTCTACAAACACTTCTATTCAATATCCATTGTTTCGTGTTCTGTCTTGTGTTGATACTTTTAATACCCTATTAATATCCTCTAATGCCACATCATCCTTCCCACCTCACTCAAATGTAATGCCACATCACCCTTCCCACCTCACTCAAATGTAGATATAAAATCAGGGAAACGCAAGTTCTAATCAGTTGTGTATTTGTGAAGTCTTTGAAAATGTAATAAGTTTTACGAAACGCGCCCGTGTCGCGTCAGACTAGAAATAAAAATGAATTTTGGAGAAGTGATTTTTGATTTACCTCCAACAGTGAAGCATAATGTACGAAAGATTGAGAAAATTCGTGTTAGAATTATTAATCTTACTTTTTCGGTCATATTTAATAAAATATATATATATATATATATTTGTATATATATATATATATATATATATATATATATATATATATATATATATATATATATATATATATATATGTGAATGAAAACTCACACCCCAGAGTTTTCATTCGCATATAGTCCTGGGGACCATTCAGGCTTGTTCGCATATATATATATATATATATATATATATATATATATATATATATATATATATATGTATATAGGAAAGAAAGGGTAATATTAATGATTCTGACACGAATTTTTTAAATATTTCTTATGCTTTCTTCACTGTCGGAGGAAGTTGAAAAATTAACTCTCCAAAGTTAATTTTCACACATTTACTTGTAGTTTGTCACCTAGAGATGCGTTTTCCTTACATTCTCAAAGACTAATTTACCAGGCTGTTGATGTTTTAGATTCAACTACTTGGAACTTTTATGGGCTATGGTGAGCCTGTAGTGGACTTACCTGGCACAGGAGTGGAGCTGTAACTTGATTTATTTACCATGCTTTTGCACAGACTTATATTCTCTTGGTGAGGTGGTACAGAACAAGTGGATGTAACGAGTAGATGAATGGCATAACAGAGGTGATGCAGGCGATGAGTCACAATAACGTGACTGAAGTATGTTGACCAAACCACACACTAGAAATTGAAGGGACGACGACGTTTCGGTCCGTCCTGGACCATTCTCAAGTCGATTCGACTTGAGAATGGTCCAGGACGGACCGAAACGTCGTCGTCCCTTCAATTTCTAGTGTGTGGTTTGGTCAACAGAGGTGATATTGATAGGGTGTTACATGCATCAATTTAAGCAGCTTATGTTCTTGCGGCGGCTTTTGTTTCTAAGGCAGGGTCATGGGATCCTCTTTCAGCGTTGGCGAAAAGTGGGTAGAATGTAATTATGTTAACTGGTTGTTGATTGTTGGTCTTGATTTTCTGATGTGTAGTGCCTCGCTGATGCTCAGTCTTCTGTTGTTTTTATACCTGTCAGTTATTTCAGTGTTGCTTGTTAAGATGTCTCTGGTGATGGTTTGGTTGTGTGAGGTGATTATATGCTCCTTGATGGCACCCTGTTGCTTGTGCATTGTTAATCGCCAAGAGAGAGAGAGACGTTGTGGTCTTGCCTATATACTGAGATCTTTGGAGCTGACAGTCCCCCAAGTAGGCATATGAAGGCATAGACGACGTTGGTCTCCCTTAAGTTGTTATGTTTGGTGTCTGGCGAGTTCTTCATAAGTAGGTTGGCGGTTTTCTTGTTGTTGTAATATATCATTAATAGTATCTTCTGATTAGTGTCTGTGGGGATAACGTTCCTATCAATTATATCTTTCAGGATTCTTTCCTCCATTTTGTAAGCAGTGGAAAAGACGTTCCTGGAAAACAGTCTGATAAGAGGTACAGCTGTTGTGCTAGCTGCTTCTTTATGGGTTGCATGGTGTGTCACTTGTTTTGTAATGAAGTCTTCAACATAACCGTTGGGGAAAGCCATTGTTGATAAAGACCTGCCTTACTCTACAGAGTTCCTCGTCGACATGCTTCCAACCAGAGCTGTGAGTGAGAGCTCGGTCGAAGTAAGCATTGATAACACTCCTCTTGTGCCTGTACCGTGTCACTTGTTTTGTGATGAAGTCTTCAACATAACCGTTGGGGGAAGCCATTGTTGACTAGAACCTGCTTTACTCTACAGAGTTCCTAGTCGACATGCTTCCAACCAGAGCTGTGAGTGAGAGCTCGGTCAACGTAAGCATTGACAACACTCCTCTTGTTCCTGTCCGGGCAGTCACTATTATCATTAAGGCATATTCCTATGTTCGTTTCTTTAGTGTAGACTGCAGTGTGAATGCCTCCATTCCTTTAGGCGACTGTTACATCTAGAAAGGGCAGCTTCCCATCACTCTCCAACTCGTAAGTGG
>NC_091156.1:13309466-13316966 GCF_040958095.1 Procambarus clarkii | reverse complement strand
TAACAGTTCATCCCGTCCACATAACAGTTCAACCCGTCCTCATAACAGTTCAACCCGTCCACATAACAGTTCAACCCGTCTTCATAACAGTTCTGCCCGTCCTCATAACAGTTCATCCCGTCCTCATAACAGTTCAGCCCGTCCTCATAACAGTTCAGCCCGTCCACATAACGGTTCAACCCGTCCTCATAACAGTTCAACCCGTCCACATAACAGTTCAACCCGTCCTCATAACAGTTCTGCCCGTCCTCATAACAGTTCATCCCGTCCTCATAACAGTTCAGCCCGTCCTCATAACAGTTCAGCCCGTCCTCATAACAGTTCAGCCCGTCCTCATAACAGTTCAGCCCGTCCACATAACAGTTCAGCCCGTCCTCATAACAGTTCAGCCCGTCCACATAACAGTTCATCCCGTCCTCATAACAGTTCAGCCCGTCCACATAACAGTTCATCCCGTCCTCATAACAGTTCATCCCGTCCTCATAACAGTTCTGCCCGTCCTCATAATAGTTCAGCCCGTCCTCATAACAGTTCAGCCCGTCCTCGTAACAGTTCATCCCGTCCACATAACAGTTCAGCCCGTCCTCATAACAGTTCTGCCCGTCCTCATAACAGTTCATCCCGTCTTCATAACAGTTCAGCCCGTCCACATAACAGTTCAGCCCGTCCTCATAACAGTTCTGCCCGTCCACATAACAGTTCAGCCCGTCCTCATAACAGTTCAGCCCGTCCTCATAACAGTTCAGCCCGTCCACATAACAGTTCATCCCGTCCTCATAACAGTTCAGCCCGTCCTCATAACAGTTCTGCCCGTCCACATAACAGTTCAGCCCGTCCTCATAACAGTTCATCCCGTCCTCATAACAGTTCAGCCCGTCCTCATAACAGTTCATCCCGTCCTCATAACAGTTCATCCCGTCCTCATAACAGTTCAGCCCGTCCACATAACAGTTCATCCCGTCCTCATAACAGTTCTGCCCGTCCTCATAACAGTTCCGCCCGTCCTCATAACAGTTCAGCCCGTCCTCGTAACAGTTCATCCCGTCCTCATAACAGTTCAGCCCGTCCACATAACAGTTCAGCCCGTCCTCGTAACAGTTCATCCCGTCCTCATAACAGTTCAGCCCGTCCACATAACAGTTCAGCCCGTCCTCGTAACAGTTCATCCCGTCCTCATAACAGTTCAGCCCGTCCACATAACAGTTCAGCCCGTCCTCGTAACAGTTCAGCCCGTCCTCATAACAGTTCAGCCCGTCCTCATAACAGTTCAGCCCGTCCACATAACAGTTCAGCCCGTCCTCGTAACAGTTCATCCCGTCCTCATAACAGTTCAGCCCGTCCACATAACAGTTCAGCCCGTCCTCATAACAGTTCTGCCCGTCCTCATAACAGTTCCGCCCGTCCTCATAACAGTTCAGCCCGTCCTCGTAACAGTTCATCCCGTCCTCATAACAGTTCAGCCCGTCCACATAACAGTTCAGCCCGTCCTCGTAACAGTTCATCCCGTCCTCATAACAGTTCAGCCCGTCCACATAACAGTTCAGCCCGTCCTCGTAACAGTTCATCCCGTCCTCATAACAGTTCAGCCCGTCCACATAACAGTTCAGCCCGTCCTCGTAACAGTTCAGCCCGTCCTCATAACAGTTCAGCCCGTCCTCATAACAGTTCAGCCCGTCCACATAACAGTTCAGCCCGTCCTCGTAACAGTTCATCCCGTCCTCATAACAGTTCAGCCCGTCCACATAACAGTTCAGCCCGTCCTCGTAACAGTTCAACCCGTCCTCATAACAGTTCAGCCCGTCCTCATAACAGTTTAACCCGTCTTCATAAATAATAGAGAATTATCCATTACTTCAGCTGCCAAACCAGTGTTTCTGAATGATAAACTTTACCACACATCACACAACTAATTAAGCTTCGCCGTTCCTTATTATAAGGATTATATTATTAATATTATTAATATAAATATTAATATATAATATTAATATATTAATCTCTTACAGTGTGCGAACATCACTTCACGAAATAATTGCATAAAATAAACAAAACACCAAACTTAACCTCTCTTAGGTCTAATTCAACACAAAATTAAAGTTTTTATTAATATTTTTTTATAAATCGTTAAAATTTTCGATTTTGATTTCACAGGTCGTTAAAATGCAGGAATGGGTCGTTTAGGGGATTGGCCTCAGCTTGTTGCACCATTAGCTGAGGTTGTGTAGCGCACAGTGAAACTTGGATTATAATTTGCAGTCTCCGTGGTGTAGTGGTAAGACACTCGCCTGGCGTTCCGCAAGCGCTATGTCCTGGGTTCGTATCCTGGCCGGGGAGGATTAACTGGGCGCATTTCCTTAACTGTAGCCTCTGTTTAACGCAACAGTAAAATGTGTACTTGGATGAAAAAACGGTTCTTCGCGGCAGGGGATCGTATTCCAGGGACCATAGGATTAAGGACTTGCCCGAAACGCTACGCGTACTAGTGGCTGTACAAGAATGTAACAACTCTTGTATATATCTCAAAAAAAATAAAAAATTATAGCAGCAACTTGCATCAACTTTGGTACTGAGACTTGAAGCTCTATTGATCTATTACTCTCGTCTAACTCGGCCCACACTTGAAGTTCTATTGATCTATTACTCTCGTCTAACTCGGCCCACACTTGAAGCTCTATTGATCTATTACTCTCGTCTAACTCGGCCCGGGAGCCGCTCCAGCTCCACAGATAGATCCAGTAATTAATTGGGAGAGTAAGAGATGTCTCTAAGATATCCTTAGACCTCAGGATATCTTCAGTATTTAATGGGGAGAGCGTAAGATATCACTAAGATATCCTCAGACCATTGGTGTGGTGGTTATAGTACCCTATAGTATAGGGGCGTCTGACAGCTGAGTGGACAGTGCATCGGATTCGTAGTCCTGAGGTTCCGGGTTCGATCCCCGGTGGAGGCGGAGACAAATGGGCAAAATGTTTCTTTCACCCTGATGCCCCTGTTACCTAGCAGTAAATAGGTACCTGGGAGTTAGACAGCTGCTACGGGCTGCTTCCTGGGGATGGAGACCTGGTCGAGGACCGGGCCGCGGGGACGCTAAGCCCCGAAATCATTTCAAGATAATCCTGTACGCAAGGGCGTGTTCCCGGGTGGCGACGGTTCGAATCCTGGTCGGACCAAGAGAGTTCTTAGAGCTCTTAGTCACTATATATATATATATATATATATATATATATATATATATATATATATATATATATATATATATATATATATATATATATATATATATATATAGGGGGGGTACCACCTCTGGTGCATTTATAGGGACCCACAGCCTCAGAGAAGGGAACACAGAGCATTCAGGGAAAAACTTGCCATTTAACTCTGAATACGTAAGAGTGTTCGCTTCTCCTACCACCCCCCTATATATATATATATATTATCTGCCTGTAATTTATTGCGTTAAAAACCAAGAAATACAATATTTAATAAGACTCAACTAACATCAGACGACTTACACAGGATACAAAAATAAAAATAATCTGTTAAATTCCAGCAAGAAAAAGGCTGGACAGGAATTTTATGGGAACCAAACACGCCAACAACGCATTTAATTGAAATTTTTTTTCAAGCCTTGTCTCGTGTGTAAACTAATTTAATTTGAATATTTCAACTTAATTAGTTTGTTGTTAGTGCAATATGTTATAGCTAATTGGGCAATTAGAAGCATAACCCAAGTCTTTATAAAGATTCAAATGAGAAATGGAGAATATTTTGAGATCAATTTTTGTAATATATATTTTTTTTGTTTAATGTTTAAAGCCCTTACAGCATTCGAATCGGGTTTATTCGTATAAATTCCTCGCGCGAGGCATTTGTTACAGATTTTTATTAATTAGGTTGAGTGTTAAGTGCGGCTACCAACAGTTTAATGTATCCGAGACCAAAGAAACCGACTCTGGTGGGCGTTGAGGATTGTGCAATAGATATATATCAGTGTTACCGGGAGAGTGAATAAGTGATACGTCAGTGTTACCAGTAGAGTGAATAGGTGGTACTTCAGTGTTACCGGTAGAGTGAATAAGTGATACGTCAGTGTTACCAGTAGAGTGAATAGGTGGTACTTCAGTGTTACCAGTAGAGTGAATAGGTGGTACTTCAGTGTTAAAAGTAGAGTGAATAAGTGGTACTTCAGTGTTACCATTTGAGTGAATAAGTGATACGTCAGTGTTACAAGTAGAGGCAGGGAATTATCAGGGGAAAGCGCCAAGCTATCATCAATCATAGCGATTTTGTTCACATTTATAAACCCGATTATGGACTCGTGAGGGCCACGAGGTCGTCTATAACAATAACAGCCATGGATGGTGAGACTTCCAAGCTCGTAAACGGCTTAATAGATACAGACAAAGGCAGCCGTAATCGAGTCAAGATGTACAGGCTTCGTAGAGTGGACGCAAAAAGGCTTGTTGAATCCAGGCCTAAGACTCCTTCCATTCCTTCATATCCCCCGTATTTTAGCCTCCACCCTTCGCTCCCAATTTAAGATCCCTCAATCTGTTATTCCCAAATAAGCCTACACCAGCATCACCCTTTCTCCCCTCCTCTATCCCGTCCCCCCTCTATCCCATCTTCCCGTCCTCTATCCCATCCCCAACCCTCCGAAGTGTTTTTTTTTTTATGCCTAACGACTCGTAAGTAAACTTTGTGGGCGGGACTCGTTGGTGGTCACAGGGGGGGTTGGTGGGAGGAGGGAACAGTTGAATGTATCGTTGTTTCAAGTATGTTTATTGAGACACAAAAATATATTCCTCAAAGGGATAGAGTAGCTTAGGTTATTTCTACGCCCCGTGTCTGTGGTCACGTGTAAGGGTGTGGGTGTGGGGGTGTGGGGTGTGGGGGTGTTGGGTGTGGGGGTGTGGGGTGTGGGGGTGTTTGGAATTGCTAGACTGTGTTTTATATGGGCACCAGAAGGTTGGTGCTCATTGTTTTTCCTGGTCGCGTGGGTCCTGGGCACTGGCGACGCCTCCTTCGATTTGTTGGCAAGCTTATTGTGGATCTCTGTAGGAGGAAGGAGAGAGAGAGAGAGAGAGAGAGAGAGAGAGAGAGAGAGAGAGAGAGAGAGAGAGAGAGAGAGAGAGAGAGAGAGAGAGAGAGACGAATAGAGAGATATGACAGTCAGAAAACCAGGAATGTAAACAAAAAATCAGTGTTACTGAGTCTAAACATATATAAACCAATTAAATATTTTAAAACATATGAGGACTACCCAGCTAGAATTAGTGCCTTCAGCAGCACTGTGTAGACAGCAGCACCAGCAGGCCTGGAACAGTGCCTTCAGTACAAGTTTGGAACAGAGTTTACATCATATTAATGTAGACCAGCAACATCAACAAGCCTGAAAGAACAGTTTGACACGTATGTTGGAAAACAAATATAAAATTATTTTGTTTCGGACTGCTTGGAGGAATGTAACAACGTGTGGACTGAGGCCGTCATCACTTTCCTCCACCGTATAGATCCTTGATCATTTGTCATGTTTACTTTTATAAAGATTTATGGCCTAGGTGTTCAATTCCTCTCCATATATATATATATATATATATATATATATATATATATATATATATATATATATGGATATGTATATATATATACATATATATATATATATATATATATATATATATATATATATATGTCGTACCTAGTAGCCAGAACTCACTTCTCAGCCTACTATTCAAGGCCCGATTTGCCTAATAAGCCAAGTTTTCCTGAATTAATATATTTACTATAATTTTTTTCTTATGAAATGATAAAGCAACCCTTTTCTCTATGTATGAGGTCAATTTTTTTTTATTGGAGTTAAAATTAACGTAGATATATGACCGAACCTAACCAACCCTACCTAACCTAACCTAACCTATATTTATAGGTAAGGTTAGGTTAGGTAGCCAAAAAAAGCTAGGTTAGGTTAGGTTAGGTAGGTTAGGTAGACGAAAAAACATTAATTCATGAAAACTTGGCTTATTAGGCAAATCGGGCCTTGAATAGTAGGCTGAGAAGTGCGTTCTGGCTATTAGGTACGACATATATATATATATATATATATATATATATATATATATATATATATGTCGTACCTAGTAGCCAAAACGCACTTCTCAGCCTACTATGCAAGGCCCGATTTGCCTAATAAGCCAAGTTTTCCTGATATAATATATTTTCTCTAATTTTTTTCTTATGAAATGATAAAGCTACCCATTTAATTATGTATGAGGTCAATTTTTTTTTATTGGAGTTAAAATTAATGTAGATATATGACCGAACCTAACCAACCCTACCTAACCTAACCTAACCTATCTTTATAGGTTAGGTTAGGTTAGGTAGCCGAAAAAGTTAGGTTAGGTTAGGTTAGGTAGGTTAGGTAGTCGAAAAACAATTACTTCATGAAAACTTGGCTTATTAGGCAAACTGGGCCTTGCGTAGTAGGCTGAGAAGTGCGTTCTGGCTACTAGGTACGACATATATATATATATATATATATATATATATATATATATATATATATATATATATATATATATATATATATATATATATATATATATATATATATATTACCGAAAAGTCCTCACTCCTGACGGTTTCGAACCCCAGGCAGCCAGGGCTCCTTGCACTTTAGGGTATCCAGTACTTAACCCACTAGACCACACTGACTGTTAAAAAGAATTGGAAGTCGTCAGAGCTTTGACCCAAGCCCCGACAGCACTCGATGGTCAATTTTGCGGACAGATCACCTCGCCTGTTGGTGCCACGTGAGCAACACAAATGCGAACAAGCTTGTTCGCATTTGTATTATATTATTTATACAAGGTACATTGAAGATCATAAAATTTAAATGTGTGTAGCAATCATCTGGTAGAGCAAAGTGATGCTCACTTCATAACTGTAATGGAGGTTGACATTACAATTATGTACCAATGTATATTTCTCTGTACCACTACTGGTACAGGGGATGATTCCACTGTATCTCATAAGATACCACCGTGACAGTCCTGAGAGCGCCTCACCTCATACACATGCAAGTCCGTGCATGAAAGTGCAATCTCTTCGCAAAAGCACCACGTTTCCCAATTCTTCTCGCATCTGAACTAAGCTCTAGGCTGGATAGTAATGTCTGTCCCCGCAGCAGAGCCTTCTGGTAGGTCACCCTCTTCACAGACTGCCTTTATTGTGGTGATCCTGTGGGTTGAAAGCGACCATGCCAGCCTCAATGATGCAACCTTTGAAAGTCTCTCTCATGCTCCAGTGTCCGTTGAATTTGAGTCAACTCACATAAACTGACCAGTTTTTCTGTCAGTGAAGTGTATTCCCTCCACGTCAGTTTAGTTGTTTTTTTCACTGTGAAAGACATACGAGGTGTTTTGTCTCGTCCTCTTGGTAAATGATGGACAGTTTCAGTTTATCTCCGACCATGGGGGAAGATGATTCGCTAGCTGGTCG
>NC_091156.1:13296966-13304466 GCF_040958095.1 Procambarus clarkii | reverse complement strand
TCATCTCTCCCTTCTCCCAGAAAATGTATTATTAAGAATAATACACAACTCTCTGGGGCTCTATTGTTTTTTGTATTAACACATTAGGATCATCACCATTTGTGCAGCTGCCCTAGACTATATGAAGGGGAGTACAGGGTGTCAAAAAAAGCTAACTACGTGGTGGTAAAAAATCCCCATCACACAGGATGGTTAGTCATACAGAGGCATGTGATCAGTAGTCTACACTGGCAGACTCCGGGTGCATTATGAGGATATCATCATGAAGACAAGAGTGAATAAAGTAGTAGTGATACTGAGTTTCCATTATTATATTACAATTAATTGAATTGTAATAATAGTAACGCCAAACTAACGTAGAATCAACGCCACGCCAACGTAGAATCAACGTCACGCCAACATATCTGACAGTAACGTTCATTCAACGTTCAGACAACGTTATCACCATTCAAGGAACGTTGAATACACGCATTCGGATAATGGTGGTCTTCCGCCCTCTGAGGAGAGATAACCCAGACGTTTTCCTGAAGAGCAAATATCATCGTTAAGTAAATAGATTAGAGGCGAAGCGCCACCAGATTCAAGAGGTAAACACAGAGACCATCCTGGCGCCACCAGGATCCAGGGGTAAACAGAGATACCATCCTGGCGCCACCAGGATCCAGGGGTAAACAGAGATACCATCCTGGCGCCACCAGGATCCAGGGGTAAACAGAGACCATCCTGGCGCCACCAGGATCCAGGGGTAAACAGAGATACCATCCTGGCGCCACCAGGATCCAGGGGTAAACAGAGATACCATCCTGGTGCCACCAGGATCCAGGGGTAAACATAGAGACCATCTACATCTATACATCTTGGGAATTTCATTGCACAATCATATGCAATGAAATTCCATAGATATTTAAGATGAATGTGCACGATACAAAACCCAACAGACAAAGGAACTTAATCGCAGTAGACCACAGCTAGTTAACTAATACTAAGTTAGTTAGTTAGTACTAAGTAGTTAGTAAACAGTTGATTGACACTTGAGAGGCGGGCCGAAAGAGCAAAGCTCAACCCCCGCAAACAGAACTAGGTGAATACAACTAGGTGAATACAACGGGGAACTACAGCTTTCTGACATTACAGACATCCGCGGATACAACATACGACGCTACGAGCGTGAATGATTAACAAAATATATAATCAGACATGGTCTAGATATTACTGAAGAAGGCATAAAATCGTAACTTCACACTGATGACATTCCAATTTACAGAGTGAACCAAAATATAATATTTAAAACAGACTGAGAGCTAATTGATACAGGAACACTCATAATTAATTTTTCTAGACAAATTTCCACCTAATCGGGTTTGGATCAATTGGCTATGTCCTTGAACTAAATATGTAGCTATCTCGTCCATCTTAATGCTTCAGATATAAAGAATTTAACCTTGCCGAGAAAGGATGTGCAATCCTGTAAAAGGATGAAAGGATGTTTTTTTCATTTGATGAAAAAACATCAAATGCTCTGAATTGCTCTTGTTCTCATTACACAAAAGCATCAGACATACTCCAGTGTGATGGCAACCATAACATAAAGTCCAAGCCACGTCCTTCATACATGATAGCCAAAATTAATAGTAGGACTTTCCCCAACGGACACATGCAATACAGTAGTGCACTGAAACAACCCAGTACAGTCCTTAACCAACCACCACCAATCACCCAGCAACATATTTTACACATACCAAATGTCTCTGTCCCTGACCATATTAAGCCCCCTGACAACAATCCACTCCCACAAAACTCACAACTAAATACAGCTCTCATCCAAACATTTATCACAGGCATTACAAGTTAAGTAGAACAGACACCGGACCGACTCCTAACTAAATTCTTAACACAACTAATCCAAGCCATCGAGGAGACTTCAACAATGGTCATCCACGTCTCCACGGAGACTGACATCCGGACAAACACAACAACAAGAGACATACATGAAACAAAAGAACTGATACTGAAGAAACTCTTAAATATATACTTTGCGGACCTTACCCAAAGCATCCACCCTCCCCCCAAGCTGAGTTATGAGCTTGGGGGAGAAGGGGGGGGGGGAGGAACATAAGAACATAAGAACATAAGAACAAATGTAACTGCAGATGGCCTATTGGCAAATACGAGGCAGCTCCTATATATAACCACCCAATCCCACTCACATATACCACAGGGATGGTATACCTGTGGTTTATAAAAACCATCGGAACTAAGAATAAGAAAACCCCAGCTGTCGGACCAAACACTCAGACTAAACAAATAACACACACACAAACCACCTTTGCCCCCCAACCATTCCCAGATACCAAACACGTTGTATTACTGGAACGCCAAGAAAAACATATGCATTTCCTACCCAAATGTACTAAGTGGTCTCTTTAACAGTCCCTAGAAGGCAAAAAGTTAAACAGTTTCTCTCATCATCAATATCCAGACATTGTTTTTCGTAATCAAATCATGACTAACTCTCATTTCCCCAAATATACCCAGGCAGAAACACCAGTACTGACTGCAATATTAACCCAACAGCACACGTCTTTAAATACAGGGATTTTTTATCCCTTTATTTAAACAAATCTTCTTGATTTGTATCGTCGCATTCCAGAAAAATGTGAACATAACCTTCTGTGCCAGAATTAATTTCGAACAAATGATTATAACGCTCAAAATAGGAGATATCTCTCACTATATGAAATATCAATAGTTGAAGCGCTTTGTTAAATATCTCCAAATCAACCAAAAAATTAGATCACATTTAGCGTACTCATAAACCTCACAAACAATCGGGACAATCAAACAGGAAACGGAAACTCCAACCACGAAAAAAAAACAGCAGCGATCTGCTGACGCCATAAACCCAATATCCAGCCTTTAGAGTTAGACTTGCCGCCAAGGGCATCAAGTCTAACTCTAAAATACATCTGGTTTTGTCGTCGCTTTTGTATCAACTGGAAATGACAACTTCGAAGCGTTCCCACACGAACACCGACGTGCCAGTGTGACGTCTCCCGACATTACCACTCGTGTATCATCAGGTAGGAGAAGAACCTTCATACAAACTGTTTCGTACCATCAACCAGAAGACGACGAACATTCACAATGAAGACGAAGTCATTAGCATCAATTCGGAGTTTCAGACAAGTCTTTGTTGGAAGTTCTTTCCTGTTGGAAGCTGTTTAAAAATGTCCAATCGTGTTGCTAATTCTTATGGGCAGCGAGAATTGACCTCTGTCTCATATCTACCTCCTCTCACCTCTGCCTCATATTTCCTTCCCCTCATATCTTGCCTCATAACTCTTTCCAACGACCTTTTGCCTCACAATTCCTCCCCCTGACCTCTTGCCTCACACCTCCCGAGAGAGGCTGAGCAGAAATCTATTCATATTTGATATCCGAGTTTCAACAAAAATAATATATATTCGAATTCCTCTGAACATGGTACTTGCCGGGATTCTATCAGCTTGGTACTTATCTGTGATTCCCCCCCCCCCCCCAAAAAAAAAAATCACAAAAAAAGATTTGTGATTTTTTTAGGGTTATCTTTAAATACCGAGTGATACCACAGTATCCACTGCTAAGCATTTCAACTTCCCGTAGCCTCCCTCTCTCTTCTTTCACCTCCTTCCTCTCTCTTCTTTCACCTCCTTCCTCTGTCTTCTTTCACCTGTCCATCGCAGCACTGTCGTGTATAGCACATTAACTTGGCGACTCCTCCCACCAACCAGCAATGTTCCTAGCGGCACTTGTGGCCAAATAATTGACTCGGCTTCAGAGATCTGGTAACAAAAAAAATGTCTTTTGAAAACACATCAACATGATCCCTTTTTACAACACCACTGAACCGGAGGGAAAGTTATCTGGAAATGAAAGAGAGGGATAGAGGAGAGTGAAAAGTCTCTCACACTCACTTTCCAGGTGTGTGTGAGTGAGAGTGAGAAGGTGTGAGTGTGAGAGAGGTAAAGAAATAAAAATATCAGGGGGGGAAAAACGGTAGAGCAGTGAGACAATATCGTACAGGAATAGGAGAGAGATGGACCAGACATGGGAGCTGAGGTACAAGGACTGAAGGGAGCATAAGAATAAAAGTAACTGCACAAGGCCTATTGGCCCATACGAGGCAGATCTTATTTATATCCACCCAATCCCACTCATATACATGTCCAACCCACACTTGAAACAATCAAGGGAATGAAACCTCCTCCACGTTACGCGGTAATTGGTTCCACAAATCAACAATCCTGTTACCAAACCAGTATTTATCCAGTTCTTTCCTAAATCTAAACTTATCTAATTTATATCCATTGTTTCATGTTCTGGCTTGTGTTGATATTTTTAATACCCTATTAATATCCCCTTTGTTATATCCAATCATCCACTTGTATACCTTTATCATGTTACCCCTAACTCTTCGTCTTTCTATAGAAATAGTAATTTAAGATTTGTCAATCCTTCTTCATAGGACAGGTTTCTAATTTGGGAGATTAACTTTGTCATCCTACGCTGGACGCGTTCTAGTGAATTTATATCCATTCTATAGTACAGTGACCAAAACTGCATAATCTAAATGGGGCCAAACCAGAGCAAGATATATGCTCAGACAGCGATGAAAGGAACGCTGGACAGCCACGTGGACAATGGGGGATCGAACGCCATCCCTGCAAAGTGAGAGAGCTGTTGAGTGTGTGGAAAGTGTGTGTGTGAGAGGGAAATGTAGACTGTGTGACTGATAAGAAGTGTGAAAGGCTGAGAGTGTAAGAGTGAGAGTGAAACCAATAGACGGATTATGTTTTTTAAGAAGAGTACAATAACGGAATGGATCATATTGTGAACCAATTGACGCTTGTCCGCTAAACAGCTTTAAAGTCAATTATGATTTGAAGAGTGAGAAAATAGTGGCGCATTTAACATTTATTAGCTGGCCAGGCAGAGCTTAGAACTCACGCATATAGACACAGAAACGCACACACGCAAGCCCGCAGAGTGTTGAATGGTTACTCGTTTTTAGTGTTTGGCCCCAGTGCTAAATTAATCAAACCCACCGCAGGCATGCGTGCACGTGAACTCACGCACCTTATCCACTGTAAGTTGCTCCAGTTGAAAAGGGAGTACCTAAGCAATAGGAAGCAGAGAGTTACAGTGAGGGGTGAGACCTCAAATTGGCGTGAAATCACCAGTGGAGTCCCACAGGGCTCTGTACTCGGTCCTATCCATTTTCTGATATTCGTAAATGATCTCCCGGAGGGTATCGATTCATTTCTCTCAACGTTTGCTGACGATGCCAAAATTATGAGAAGGATTAAGACAGAGGAGAACTGCTTGAGACTTCAAGAAGACCTAGACCAACTGAAGGAATGGTCGAACAAATGGTTGTTAGAGTTTAATCCAACCAAATGTAATTAAGATAGGTGTAGGGAGTAGGAGGCCAGATACAAGGTATCATTTGGGAGAGGAAATTCTTCAAGAGTCAGAGAGAGAAAAAGACTTGGGGGTTGATATCACGCCAGATCTGTCCCCTGCAGCCCATATCAAGAGGATAACATCAACGGCATATGCCAGGTTGGCCAACATAAGAACGGCATTTAGAAACTTGTGTAAGGAATCATTCAGAACTTTGTATACCACATATGTCAGGCCAATCCTGGAGTATGCAGCCCCAGAATGGAGTCCATATCTAGTCAAGGATAAGACTAAACTGGATAAGGTTCAAAGGTTTGCCACCAGACTAGTACCCGAACTGAGAGGTATGAGCTACGAGGAGAGACTACGGGAATTAAACCTCACGTCGCTGGAAGACAGAAGAGTTAGGGGGGACATGATCACCACATTCAAGATTCTCAAAGGAACTGATAGGGTAGATAAAGACAGGCTATTTAACACAAGAAGCACACGCACTAGGGGACTCAAATGGAAACTGAGTGCCCAAATGAGCCACAGAGATATTAGAAAGAACTTTTTTTAGTGTCAGAGTGGTTGACAAATGGAATGCATTAGAAAGTGATGTGGTGGAGGCTGACTCCATACACAGTTTCAAGTGTAGATATGATAGAGTCCAGTAGGCTCAGGAACCTGTACACCAGTTGATTGACAGTTGAGAGGCGGAACCAAAGAGCCAGAGCTCAACCCCCGCAAGCACAAATTGGTGAGTACAAATAGCACACACACACAAACAAATCAGTAACAATTCTCTCGAGTCGGCAATTAGGCAACATTGAAGAAGATTTTTTTTTATCAAAATTGGCTGTGTGGCTTCCTGTAAATCGCCTTCAACTCCGCTTCTCTGTTCGATACTTTATAACCCAAACTTTTCTTGGCAAAGAGATTGCAATTCCGTACAAGTGTTTGATTTGTGGATATTTTTGTCCAATGGCGGAGACGGAAGGAATTATCAGCGCCAAGCTATATAGCACTTGGAAGAGGGTCAGGATAAGGATTTGGGATGAGACGGAGGGAGGGGGGGGAAGGATAAGGAATCGAATGGGGTCGACGGGTAAGTTGCTGATGGCGATGTGGTGTTCGACGCACTTGGGGTTCGAATATTGTACTTCGTCAGAGATAGTGGAGGTCCATACTCCGTCTTGAGGGTCCCTATATATATATATATATATATATATATATATATATATATATATATATATATATATATATATATATATATATATATATATATATATATATATATACATTATTAAATATGACCGAAAAAGTAAGATTAATAATTCTAACACGAATTTTCTCAATCTTTCGTACATTTCTTTTCACTGTTGGAGGTAAATCATAAATCAATTCTCCAAAATTCATTTTTATTTCTAGTCTGACGCGACACGAGCACGTTTCGTAAAACTTATTACATTTTCAAAGACTTTAGTTTACAAATACACAACTGAATAGAACTTACGCATCTCCGATTTTGTTTTTATATCTACATTTGAGAGAGGTGGATGGGGTGAGGTGGCATTAATAGGGTATTAATTTCATCAACACAAGGCAGAACAAGAGGTGGCATTAATAGGGTATTAATTTCATCAACACAAGACAGAACACGAAACAATGGGTATTGAATAGAAGTGATTGTAGAAAGCCTATTGGTCCATATTTCTTGATGCTTCTATATTGGAGCGGAGTCTTGAGGTGGGTAGAATATAGTTGTGCATTAATTGGCTGTTGATTGCTGGTGTTGACTTCTTGATGTGTAGTGCCTCGCAAACGTCAAGCCGCCTGCTATCGCTGTATCTATCGATGATTTCTGTGTTGTTTACTAGGATTTCTCTGGCGATGGTTTGGTTGTGGGAAGAGATTATATGTTCCTTAATGGAGCCCTGTTGCTTATGCATCGTTAAACGCCTAGAAAGAGATGTTGTTGTCTTGCCTATATACTGGGTTTTTTGGAGCTTACAGTCCCCAAGAGGGCATTTGAAGGCATAGACGACGTTAGTCTCTTTTAAAGCGTTCTGTTTT
>NC_091156.1:13069466-13291966 GCF_040958095.1 Procambarus clarkii | reverse complement strand
AGGGGAAATAATAATGTTGTCTTAGAGTAACTTCTCAGCTTCAGGCAGTAAAAGGGAAGTAATAATGTTGTCTTTGAGTAACTTCTTAACTTCAGGAGTAAAAAAGAAGTATTTCTATCGTGTTTCGTTTTTCTTTTTTAACTTTTCCGTATGTAAATCCTTCTCTACACCTGTAGATGATTTAAGAGTTTGACTTTCTCCTTGAGAAACTGCACTTGCATCTTCGCCAATATCTAACTCCACCATTTAACTCAAGGCCAAATTTCTCGAAGTTTCCTGAACGATACAGTAATAGGAACTAAATCCAGGCAGTAACAGAATTGAAGTTTAACCAGAGTTATATTTTATCGAGAGACAAAGGCAAAATGTCGTGTCTTAGATTTTTGTAAATGACGGTACAGGAGTATTCAAATGCTCCCAAAACTTGAAGAACTATTGAGTACAGACAAGACTTCTGTAAAATACTTGGAAGACAGAGATGTTGTTAAATGTGTGTCCGGAATACAGAAATTTTCTGGGTTTGGGTCTCGATGGGGTGAAATTCAGTGCTGTTTTCTAGAGCGAGAATAAGTCATGGTGGAGTGCAAAGGGTTATTGTCGGGGGAAAACTTTATTGGGGTGTTGTCGATAGCAGATGTAAGTTCTAAGAGACTCGTGTCTGCAGCCCGTGATAATAATAGTTTATTGTTGCAAATGGAGGCAACGTTTATTTAGTCTATGACGTATTTGAAGCCATGAATGTTGGGCTAATTTATGACAAACTGGAGAAAAGAAATAAGAGAGTTCAGTGTAAAGAGACGTGTTGGTGTCAGGAGACTACTTTAGTCCTGGGGCCAGATTCACGAAAGCACTTACGAACCTGTACATCTTTTCTCAATCTTTGGCGGCTTTGTTTACAATTATTAAACAGTTAATGAGCTCCGAAGCACCAGGAGGCTATTTATAACAATAACAACAGTTAAATGGGACGTTTTCATGCTTGTAAACTGTTTAATAAATGTAACCAAAGCCGTCAAAGATTGAGGAAAGATGTAAACGTTTGTAAGTGCTTGCATTAGTCCTTTCGTGAATCTGGCCCCTGAACTGTGTGTGGGTGTACAGTACTTGCTGACCAACTAGCTTGTTAGTTGGTCAGCAAGCTAGTAATACAGCTCTAACAGCCCACCAGAGGTTGATAAGCTCTATCCCCCCAATGCCAAACCAAACTGACTCTTTAGTCCTGTAAACTATTTACAGACGGGAGAGAGAGAGAAGTTTTCTGTTTAACTTTCATCTCCATCTCCTTATCACGATGAGACGTGTAAACTTACTTGTATTTCTTCTGATTGGTATTTGCAAATCATTCCCAAGAATTGAGGCTTGAGTGAGCAATAACCTAAATACTAAAGATTAACGTGTAGTTAACTCCAAACACAACTACACAACATTAAATAACACTTTCAACATTAAATAACACTTTTTTGTAACACTTTAAGAAACGAATTGAAAACAAAACAAGAAAAATATATAATAAAAACAATGAAAAACGAGACAAAAATACAAATTTCCCAGTAAACATTTCTCCCGCCGAAAAAAAGGGCGAATATTGGTATATTTTTTTCTAAGAAATGCTCATAAATTGTGAGAGAGAAGTGGTTATAAATTCGCGTCTTCGCTGTAATCTTGAGAACCCAGGAGAGAGGTCGCTTTGAAGCGGCCGTGCCAGAGGTGGCACCTTATGGGGGATCGAAAGCTGTGGTTAACTACTGAACCACTGCAATTATGGGACGATTGTTGCTTCGCGTTGCAGGATATTGAACCCCTGTGGATTATATACGGTGCTTGCAACATGCGTTTTACATGAAGCAAAGGGACGTGAAAATATGGCCAAGGATGAAAGGATCTGTAGAAGCAGAAAGAACAAAGAACAAAGGGAACAGTGTGGAACGAGAGGAAGAACACGAGAGAGAAAAACAGAACTGGCGTGTAGAACAGAACTTAAGTGTGAAACGGAACTATAGAGAGGAAAATACGAGCCAGGGGAGCAGACCTAACCAGAACTGAACAAGAATGCGGAACAGAACAAGGAAGCGGAACGGAACGAGCGAGAACAGAAATAACGAGAAGAACAGAAATAACGAAAGGAACAGAAATAAAGAGGGGAACAAGAACCTATAACGAATGAAATGAACTGGACTTACAAGAAGAACAGGAAGAACAGGAGGGAGAGAGAGAGACAAGGAAAAGCGAGAACAAATGAAAATGAACAAGGGAGAGAGATCACAAGTCGTGATTCAAGACCAGTCTATAGGCATTTTAAAGCACAAATAATAACCTAAATAATGATCAATATTGATCATTATTTACGTCGTAATTGATTAATGACCAATACCAATTAGTAAATAATTATGAACAAATCAATAATAATTGTCATCATTATTGAAACGATGGCAGTCATTATTATTACTGTCATTTTAATACCTTTGTTATCATTGTGTAATGTAATGAAACTCTCAGGGGAAAGCACCAAGCCATTACGACTATATAGCACTTGGAAGGGGTCAGGATAAGGATTTGAGATGGAACAATGGGAAGGAATGGTGCCCAATCACTTGGACGGTCGGGGATTGAACGCCGACCTGAATGAAGCGAGACCGTCGCTCTACCGTCCAGCCCAAGTGATTGGACAGTATCATTGTGTAAGTGGTCAGGCGGTGCATCGAAATATCAGTGGATCGAAAAGTGGACTTTTCGATAGCAATGGATCGAAAAGTCGTGTATATAAGTGGTATTCTGTCTTCTTTTCCAACTGAAACAATGTATATTGGACCTTGTTCCCCACTGAAACAATGGCATATATATAGTCCACTCTCACACTGAAACAATGGTATATATGACACTCTCTCTCTCTCTCTCTCTCTCTCTCTCTCTCTCTCTCTCTCTCTCTCTCTCTCTCTCTCTCTCTCTCTCTCTCTCTCTCTCTCTCTCTCTCTCACCGAAGCAGTGAATGTGAGAATGATGCAGGTCCTGTGTACACTATACTACCATCGTCGTTAAGGCTAAAACTGGGTACAGAAAATTATAATTCAGATGATATTGGAATAATGCGAAGAGGCCTTACAAGAAGAGGCCCCCTGACACAGAACAGGCTATGCATACATTTGGGACAATATACACATTGAGGCAATATATAAACAAATATAAAATATACACACATACACACACGAAAATACACAGAGACAATATACACACAGAAGTAAGCTAGTCAGGAAAACATAGTTTAAAGAACATAAAGATCACCGAAGGAATACTGGCTTGCACAAATCAGTGATTACCGTGCAGTTTGGTTGACAAGTTATGTAGACTTGATGGTGGCTGTATGCGGGTCGAGGGGTCCTCCCTGGATATGGGGCCGCCCAAATCGTCGTGGATTGGAGTGGGAGAGAGGAAGTGGGTGGCGAGGTCGACCATGGGGGTCTTATTGAAAATCGATGTTTTCATGTGAGTGGAAGGTTGAGGGAGAGATGGTTGGTTAGGAAGGAGTTGACAGCCTACGATATCTTGTTACTCTGTGATCCTAAACAGTGATATCAACTTAGAGTTGATATGCTATTGTTTACAGGAAAGTCCCTGTAGTTAGTTTCTGTTAGAAGAGACATGAGTAAGAAGTCTACAGGCTTTTAATTCCCACCTAAGACTTTTACCACCCACGGCTTATATAGTGATTAAGTAGTTAACAAGAGAAAGCGCTGACCCACAATGGCTGTGGAGCACTTGAGAGAGACATGAAAACGCAGTAATAAAAAGGGCTCTAGAAAGTGATCCGCAAATAATTTTACATCCATATTCCAGACCACCGACAAGTATCAGGAACAGTGTCCCCCTTCCCGGGGCTCGAACCCATATCCTCTCGTCTTGAGACGAGTGTGGCAACCACTACTTCTACGCCTTACGGTGTAGATATCAACCTCTTTACCATTGTGTCTTGATATGACAAAGGAAGGAGAATTTAATAACTATAGTGGAGTGAATGTTCTAAGCCATCATGCACTTGCCTCAACCCTGTTCACTTTTGATTGGTTTATCTTCATGCAAAGTCATTCATTAAGCATTTGTATTAAAATTAAGTTGCTTCGTGACAGCATTAATAAAAATAATAATAATAGCACAGAAACCAAATAGGTACAACATTGGCATTAAATAGAGAACAACGTAACGAAATTGATCAGTGTGGCTTGGCTTACTTAACTGATCATACTGTTAATCAATTCAGTAGTAATAACTATAATTTAGGCGCCAAAAAAGACCCATTACTATTTTGTAATACTGTCAGCAAAGACTCGTGCAATAGGGCATAGTCCAGGAGATTAATGCTTGGAAAATTAATTACCGTTCCCACATCTGTTTTTCACTGGTTTCGAATATGTTGTTTGGGAATTATTTGAAAGCTATTAAATGATTTCATATGAAAATCCTGCTTTCAGGATACAGATTATTTGGATTTTGTTTTTTGGGGAGGGGGGGGGGGGGTCGGTATGGCTGATGCAACGTGTCATTTCGACCAATTAGTCGTATTTTAAACGTTATGGTACGTCTGAAGACCTTACCTTTAAAGAACACAATAAAGTAGCCGTCACAACTGCAAGAAAATGACTGGTTGGATAACAAGAACCTTTCAAACCAAAGATGCTATACCGATGATGACGCTAGTGCTCTCTAGAGTGGAGTACTGTTGCACAATGACAGCCCCTTTCAAAGCTGGAGAAATTGCTGACCTGGAGAGCGTGCAGAGATCCTTTACTGCTAAAATCCACTCAATAAAACATCTAAACTATTGGGACCGACTAAAGAGCTTAAATCTGTAATCTCTTGAGCGCAGGCGGGAGAGATACATAATAATTTTACACGTGGAAAATATTAGAGGAGCTGGTCCCAAACCTGTAAACAGAAATAACATTACATGAGACCAGAAGGCATGGCAGGATGTGCAGAATACCCCGTTGAAGAGCAGAGGTGTAACAGGTACTCTGAGAGAGAACTCTATCAACATCAGAGGCCCGAGACTGTTCAACACGCTTCCACTACACATAAGGGGCATAACTAGCCGACCCCTCACAGTGTTCAAGAGAGAAATTGACAAACACCTCCAAGGGATACCTGATCAACCAGGCTGTGATTCATACGTCAGGCTGCGAGCAACCGCGTCCAACAGCCTGGTTGACCAGTCCAGCAACGAGGAGGCCTGGTCGAGGGACCGGGCCGCGGGGACGCTAAGCCCCGGAACCTCTCAAAGTAACCTCAAGGTATGGCAAGGTATGGTAACCAGCGTTACAAAGGCAAACCTATTATGAAAAGTAACGGCTCACAAATAACTATGTTGTCTTTGCATCAGATTCGATAGACTATTGGTGGGTTGCTTGGGTTAGTACGGTTAAGTGTTAGGTTAAGAGGTTGGATTTTATACGGAGTGGCAACTCCAGAGAACGTGTGTGGTTAAAGTGTCGGCTGTTAATGGCTTTAAAACACCTGTGTAAATGTTTTAGAGAACAGTTGTTGAGAACAGCTGAAAGGAGCAATTTGTGAGTTTTTGTTGTATTGAGTCTTAGCAGATAATTCAACAGATTTCCTTGATTTGTCTCGTGTCTAACAAGTAATTGTTTTACCTAATTATAAACGTACTAACCAAGTCACACTCGTCTAATCCACCGATAACTATCAACATTAGTCCGAGAATGTGTACGAACACTTTAATATGACCGCTGATATCGAGGGCGTCCAAACTGAGGCGTAATTAACCCTTCCTCGGATGTACTACTTATGGTCGTTGCCACCAGGTGTCTCTGACTCTCTGACGACGTGAATTCGCACCAAAATCATGCCCGTCTCGGCAGTGCCCCCCCAACTGTCATGGGGAGTGTACGTCAGTTGACAACAGCGGGAACAAGCCAGCGCTCGCAGTTGTTTGAGGGGCTACGCGATAGTTTGCGGCGTGTTTAGAAAGCGATGGCGTACCTGTGGTGACACCGGCGTCTACCCCACACACCTGTCCTACACCTTGACCACACCTGCGCTTATTCTGTGACCCTCCTTCCCCCCCCAACCAAACCCCTCTACCTAACCCCCTCTACCTGCCCATTGTGTGATTTCCCCCCACCCCCCACCCCCACCCCACCTCATCCTGCGCATTGTGTAGACAACCCCACTCCCCCCAAATGCACACTGTTTGCGTGTGATATATAAACAAAATTTTGGTGCAATGTCGTGCAATTTTACCCTTGTATTTGTGCACACTAAATAACTAACGTGAGTCATATGGTACATATGTGAAACAAGTGAACAAGTGAACACTGTACAAATAATACTTAAACAAGTGAACACTATATAAATAATATTGAAACAAGTGAACACCGTGCAGACGCCAGAGGGATGAAGCCTTCATTCCACCATAACATCAGCTCTGGTGAGTACTTAAATTATATAATATTTGTTGACAGAGCCTTGTGTGAGTTTTATATATATTATATATATATATATATATATATATATATATATATATATATATATATATATATATATATATATATATATATATATATATATTCATATATATATACATATATATATATATATATATATATTATATATATATATATATATATATATATATATATATATAATATATATATATATTATTGCTTCTGAACTGCTAAGTAAATCGTTAAGTACTTTGGGGGATAAAGTGAGAGTTACTCATGCCTGCTGGATACATAGATGTCTGCTGAAGCAGACATCAGGGGGGTGGTGTGCTCCAGCAGACACCGTGCCGGGTAGTGGTGGTGGGGGACAAGATCACAATACTGTAGTGGGTTGCATATGGTTCCCTACAACAAATATGGACATTGTTACTTATATTGTGTAGTGTTTAAGAACATTAACTGTACACGGTTATGGGAGCCTACTATACTGTGTTAGTATACCGACGGTTTACACACGCCTCTCTCACCTGTTGAGTCACACTCGTACCTGTACGTAGACTACAGGTAAACTAGTTGTATTTGTTTACAATTATATGGAGGTAAGAAGCCTGAATTTTAGATTATTTCTGTTTTATGTTTGGTGGAGGGAGGCAGAGCCTAGCCTTAAGGGACAAAGATGGCGGATCACCCAAGCCCGAAGAGGGAGGGAGAGAGGGAGGGAGGGAGGGAGAGAGGGAGGGAGGGAGGGAGGGAGGGAGGGAGGGAGGGAGGGAGAGAGGGAGAGAGGGAGAGAGGGAGAGAGGGAGAGGTTTCCCCCTCATAAAAAATTCTCATCCTATTCTCAATAAGAATAGCAGGAGTGACATTGGTAAGTTTCTTTGGGGGCGTTTTGCCACGCTGCTCTCGTCTACAACCTGTTAGATCTGCAGGTTTACAGAGCAGTTCAGAGTCACGTGGTGATCTGTGTGCTTGAAGTCGAGACTGAGGAGTCGAGTGGCGACTCACGGACATTCCCAATGCGACCGGACGAGTCGAGTGTCGAGCAGTCTTAGTCAACTTTTAATGGCGCAAAGGAGCCTTAGTGTGTGAAGTGGGCATGGAACTGCAGCCCGGCCACCCAGGAGAATTTAGTGACCAGTAGGCCAGCGTGAGAGCAGCCTTGGGACCTTGCTTGTAGAGTGATTATGTCTTGGTTAGGCGTTGGAGTTTATGAACCCCGAAAGCTGCGCTGTGAGTGGAGGCGGCGGCGGTAAGTCCTGGGGCCAGATTCACGAAGCAGTTACGCAAGCACTTACGAACCTGTACACCTTTTCTCAATCTTTGGCGGCTTTGTTTACAATTATTAAACAGTTAATGAGTTCCGAAGCACCAGGAGGCTGTTTATAACAATGAAAACAGTTTATTGGGAAGTTTTCATGCTTGTAAACTGTTTAATAAATGTAACCAAAGCCGTCAAAGATTGAGGAAAGATGTATACGTTCGTAAGTACTTGCGTAACTGCTTCGTGAATCTGGCCCCTGGCCACTGTCCTCACTCCTCACAGAGTGGGGGAGAGACTTGGTGAGTGACCCCTTCCGGTGCTTGTGTCACTGGGGACACCCTTGAGTAACCGCGGCACCGCTAGCCATAACTATAAGCGAGAGAATGTCTTTCTGTCCAGATGCTTGCGGCGAGCCTCACCCAAATTTGCAGGGGGAAACTTCTGGAGTACAGGAGGAGCATAGGCTGGTCGAGGAAAACCTAAATCAAATGTTTTATGACACATTAACATTTATGTAGACCTTTCCCCAGGGGATTTTCATGACGTCGAGAGTGAATTATAAGGTGTGGTTACCTTAGAGTTTTAGTAATGGTAACATATTTTCTGAGAGACCCGTAGAGTTATTTTTGGTGCTTCTTAATAATATGCTTTCTAAGAGAAGGGGGAGGGGGGAAAGCAGGGGAGAAAGAGGCGAGGATGAGGGAGGGGGACCAAGGGGAAAGGGTCAAGGGGGTGACGGGCTGAAGAGTGGGGGAGGGACCTTGCTAGACGTCGTCCAAGGACCTTAAGGGACGCGGTCAAAGGACCTCAAGTCATGGGTCGAAGGACCTTGAGGAGAACCGTATTAATGTGGGAAGTTTGAGGCAAGGGCTCAGGGAAGGTTGTGAAGGCAATAGTGTGCTTGAAGTATTGGAAACAGTTTATTGGATCTCGATAGAGATGACCACTTGAGAGTGACGCAATATATTGCTAACACTGTTTCATTTCCAAGAAGTTCTGTAATGACTTAGATTGTGTAAATGAATCGTTTATCCTGAGGCAAGGACGGTAGAGCGACGGCCTCGCTTCATGCAGGTCGGCGTTCAATCCCCGACCGTCCAAGTGGTTGGGGCACCATTCCTTTCCCTTCGTCCCATCCCAAATCCTTATTCTGAACCCTTCCCAGTGCTATATAGTCGTAATGGCTTGGCGCTTTCCCTTGATAATTCCTTCCTTTCCTTAGGCATTGCTAATGCATTCAACTTAGCTATTATTGCTGGGATTTGGCTCTTTAAGAGCTATTTTTTTCCAGTCTGCATTATTATATAATGTAGATTCAAATATTCAACATCAGATAGTGATTTGTTGTGCAGTAGTTACAGCGGTACGTTACAAATTTGTCCAGAGTTCGATTCCCGGGCAGGTTCAAACGTTTGGGCATATTATCCGGTGCCTCTGTTCACATAGAAGACTATAGGTGCTCGGGAGTTGCCCAACTGTTACGGGTTACTTCCTGGAGGTTACTTTCTGGAGGAAGTAGGTAGTATTGTGTAAGTAGTAACACAATCGACTTGAGAATGGTCCAGGACGGACCGAAACGTCGTCGTCCCTTCACTTTCTAGTGTGTGGTCTGGTCAACATATTTCAGCCACGTTATTGTGACTCATCGTCAGCAAGTAAGTACCAGGGGCCAGATTCACGAAAGCACTTACGCAAGCACTTACGAACGTGTACATCTTTCCTCAATCTTTGACGGCTTTGGTTACATTTATTAAACAGTTTACAAGCATGAAAACTTCCCATTCAACTGTTGTTATTGTTATAAACAGCTTCCTGGTGCTCATTAACTGTTTAATAATTGGAAACAAAGCCGCCAAAGATTGAGAAAAGATGTACAGGTTCTTAAGTGCTTGCGTAACTGCTTCGTGAATCTAGCCCCTGGTTTTAAGAAAGAAGGAGGAGGGCAGAAATAGCCTAAATTACTCTATCATTTTGAGATGTGTCTTATTGTCTCAATAAACTTACTGGAACTTGTGGAGGGGGGGACCTCGATAAACTAAACAGGCTTCCTGTCCCCGACAATGAGGAAACTCAATATAAATGGGCATGTAATTGGGAACTCCAGTGATGAAATGGGTTCAATTTAGAGGCGACCGTTATAAGATCGTTTCAATTTTACCTGAACGTTGGCAGTGCTACTGTTTACTGATCAATTGATCGGAAAACAGTACTCAAGATGTTCAATCCCCGACCGTCCAAGTGGTTGGGCACCATTCCTTTCCCCCCGTCCCATCCCAAATCCTAATCCTGACCCCTTCCAAGTGCTTACCTGCTTGATACCTGTTTGATGGGGTTCTGAGAGTTCTTCTACTCCCCAAGCCCGGCCCGAGGCCAGGCTCGACTTGTGAGAGTTTGGTCCACCAGGCGGTTGCTTGGAGCGGCCCGCAGGCTCACATACCCACCACAGCCCGGTTGGTCCAGCACTCCTTGAAGGAAACCGTCCAGTTTTCTCTTGAAGATGGCATGGCTTATATAGTCGTAGTGGCTTGGCGCTTTCTCCTGATAGTTCCCTTCCCCTTCAAAACTAATTGTTGATCTGCAGTAATACTGCCTGTTAAAAACATTAACCGCAATATATTCCAATTAAAAATTACAACCAGGCTCAGTAAGGTTGCAATCTACTGCTTTTGCCAACTTTAAAAATAATTTAAGTTGTTCACAGTTACAGGTTAAACAGTGGGTAAATATCCCGCTCGGGGTATATGGCCAGTTACTCTCTCTCAACACCCCAAGAACACACGGGGAGACACTCAGCCGACACACACGTGGAAAGAACGTGAGAGTGACGTTGTTTGGGTACGTCCAAAGAACGTCACTGGACGCTCAGTCAACGGCAATCCTTGGACCCCTTAACATATGGGTTAATAGCCATGGTGTTGATATACTCTCTGTATATACTTAATGGTGGTTATCATGGTAGGCAACAAGATGCTGTGATTCACCTTTCCTCCCCTATTCTCCCCCCCCCCCTATCCCCCCCCCTCTCCCCACCCTATCCCCCCATCCCCCCTATCCCCCCTATCCCCCCCCCTCTCCCCACCCTATCCCCCTATCCCCCCCTCTCCTCACCCTATCCCCCTATCCCCCCCTCTCCCCCTCTTTACCAAGTACATTCTTCCCAAACCAGTAATTTACAAACATTTTTATTTTTTAATTTTTGTCCCCCCCCCCCCCCCCCTTGGGTTTATAGACATCAACCCTTACTCTATTATGTACCCCTTAGTGGTATTATTATCTCCTTTTAAACCAGGAGGTAGTGGTCGACTCTGCTGGTATGAAAACCAATCCAGTCATATCAATTTGTCTTTACCTGAAATCGAACCTGGAAGTCCTGGTTCCTGGTTTGATTCGGATTAACAGACTAGTTGAGCACCACTGCTACCACCCCGTTCGTGCTCCCACGAGTCGTAAGGCTTGCATAGGATCAGTTCCTACGTGTCGTAAGGCTTACATAGGATCAGTTCCCACAAGTCGTAAGACTTACGTGAGGATCTTAAGTTTATTAACATTAAGGTTCCATTGTAGTTGGTGGAGTTACTCGGGAATGATTATTGAACATATTTCATAATACATAGCTGCAATGCATAAAATAATATGTATTATGGCTTGAAACAAGATACCTATAACATGCAACTTTAGATTATGCATGAGCATTTAAATGGATAATATATGTTATATCTCAGCTGCTATAATTTCTCTGGCTGAGGTTTCATTGATTGTTGCAATCCATTCAGTAGGGCTCTAGGAAGCTCGAACCGCTGACCCAATTCGTGTGAGGCCGAACCTCTCTATCAACCGAGCTGATAGACTCTGACCTGATTGTTGCAAGTGTTGGTTGCAGACGAGTACGAGTGACTTTGTCTCTCACAAACTCCTCCTCCTTCACGAGTAATATGGGAGCTGCCTCGTATGGACAAATGGCCTTTCTGTGGCTCCCTGTGTTCATATGAACAAATAAACCCCAAAATTAAAAGAAACATGTGGAAACAAAATTCCCGAAAGAGACGACTGGAGAGGCTGCTATACTCATTAGTTTATTATGAAGGAGAATGATAAAGAGAATGATAAATTACAGGCACATTTACACTTCTAGTCGACGAGTTGCATTTCAGAGATCCATTAAGGGTCGGCAGTTTGGTCGGATTGTTTAGCAACTTGTTCGAAATGTTTGTGTTTTGCCTTATCTCATGATGGTCAGTTTCGACCAGACATTTGGGCTGTTCAATAAATCTTAATGATTCTTATATGAATCCCTATAATCCCAGCCAGCAGACACCTGGGACCACTTGGGACGCCTTGGGACAGCTCTGAGGCGATACGTAAGTAAAGAGTCATTCAACATATCTCCATATTTGATCATTCATATATTTGATTTACTGCAGATATTGATTGAATTGAACTATGGTGATTGATTTAATGAAGCTATAGGGTTCAATATAATGGAGATACAGAGATTAATATAATGGAGATATAGAGATTAATATAATCTATGTCTCCATTATATTAATCTCTATATCTGCATTATATTAATCTGCATTTTGCATTAATATTGCATTCTGCATATTAGATTAATATAAAGGAGATATAGATTATATTAATCTCTATATCTACATTATATTAATCTCTACATCTCCATTATATTAATATCTACATCTCCATTATATTAATCTCTATATCTCCATTAATATAATGCAGATATAGACATTAATATAATGCAGATATAGACATTAATATAATGCAGATATAGACATTAATATAATGCAGATATAGACATTAATATAATGCAGATATAGACATTAATATAATGCAGATATAGACATTAATGTGATGGAGATACATAGAGATTTAATGCAAATATAGCAATTCAACTGAGTTATAGTGTCAGGCGTTAGTGAAGTAGGATACGTGAGCATTAAGATAATTAGTGTGTGGAGTAGTTAACGTCCTCCTGGGAAGATGGTCTCGACGTCTTCCAAGAACACGACCCAGTTAGACTGCACGTGGGAGGTTGTTAGCATATCGGTTGTTTCGTAAATAAGACGATTCGCCAAACAGGTATTTTGCTTTGGTAAATCTAAATTGATATTTTGAGTCGCGTCCTGTTCATGTATCGACGGGGATATTGCTGCTAGTTCAAGATCCCATCACGGTGGAGTATATATGGTGTCTCCTGTCCCAGGGATAGGGTTCATCAAGAGGCATTTACTTGCGAAACCTGTATATCTTTTGTCAATCATGGCGAGGTTTATTTTCACTTATTAAAATTATTTATAAGGTCTGAAGCACTAGGGAGTTGTTTATGGCACTAATCATCTTAGATTTAGAGGCTCGTAAATTGTTTTATGGATGTAAACAAAGCCGCCGCCATGATTGAGATGAACAGGTTTCGTCAGTGCAGCTGTGTACATGCTTGGGGAAGCAACGGTACATGTTGAACCTTGTTAGATCACCAGAGTAGCGTTGATATATTCCCCCCCCCCCCTCAGCCCCCTTCCCGTCTACCTTACGCCCCCCTCAGCCCCCTTCCCGTCTACCTTGCGCCCCCCTCAGCCCCCTTCCCGTCTACCTTACGCCCCCCTCAGCCCCCTTCCCGTCTACCTTGCGCCCCCCTCAGCCCCCTTCCCGTCTACCTTACGCCCCCCTCAGCCCCCTTCCCGTCTACCTTACGCCCCCCTCAGCCCCCTTCCCGTCTACCTTACGCCCCCCTCAGCCCCCTTCCCGTCTACCTTGCGCCCCCCTCAGCCCCCTTCCCGTCTACATTACGCCCCCCTCAGCCCCCTTCCCGTCTACCATACGCCCCCCTCAGCCCCCTTCCCGTCTACCATACGCCCCCCTCAGCCCCCTTCCCGTCTACCATACGGCCCCTTCAGCCCCCTTCCTGTCTACCTTACGCCCCCCTCAGCCCCCTTCCCGTCTACCTTACGCCCCCCTCAGCCCCCTTCCCGTCTACTTTACGCCCCCCTCAGCCCCCTTCCCGTCTACCATACGCCCCCCTCAGCCCCCTTCCCGTCTACCTTGCGCCCCCTCAGCCCCCTTCCGTCTACCTTACGCCCCCCTCAGCCCCCTTCCGTCTACCTTACGCCCCCTCAGCCCCCCTTCCTGTCTACCTTACGCCCCCCTCAGCCCCCTTCCCGTCTACCTTACGCCCCCCTCAGCCCCCTTCCCGTCTACCATACGCCCCCCTCAGCCCCCCTTCCCGTCTACCTTACGCCCCCCCTCAGCCCCCTTCCCGTCTACCTCACAACACTCAATCATTTCTCCTCGTGAAACCTTCCCTTCGAGAAGGTCGACCCATCACCTCTCTCCCTTCCATCCCTGCACCAAGCAACCCTCTGTCTGTCCCACTTCCAAACACTATCCCACTCCCCCCCCACACCCCCTTCCCCACACACACTCGAGAGAGTCCCACCCCATCCTATCCCACCCCTCCCTTGACCATCACCTCCCCCCCCCTCCCTTCCCCAACATTTGTCACCCTAACAACTTCATCTTTCCCTGTCGTTCATATCTTCATACGATCGTACCAGCAGTGGACCCTCATTTGATATCATCAACTCCGTGTTCCATTCCTTGTCCCCCCAACCCCCCTCCTCTCTACTTCCTCCCCCATTCCCCATTCCTCATCTCCCCTTCTTCCCCTCTCCCTAACCTCCCCCTCCCCCCCCCCCCCTTCCCTCTCAAAACATCACCCTGAGTATCTGTTAACTGATTAAAGTCCCCCACAGATCATCATATTAATGGGAATCATATTTTTATTTGGTCTGGGAAGAGTACAGCAGATTTTTTAGTATATTAGGGGGTAAAGGGAGAGTTATCCGTGTCTGCTGAACTGTCGTGTTCCAGCAGACATCTGGGACGAGGTGTTCCAGCAGACAACTGGGACGAGGTGTTCCCAGCAGACACCTGGGACGTGGTGTCCCAGCAGACACCTGGAATACCATAGTGGGGGTCACACATGGTTCCCACAAAATATTGGACATTCCAAAAGTATGAGCAGAGCCTCCCAAGTCGTATATCAAAGGTGAAAACATTATCTACAAGTCAATAGTATATATATATATATATATATATATATATATATATATATATATATATATATATATATATATATGTATATATGTATATACTCTTGCTGTTTGTCCCCGTCTTTGTCGGCACTTTTGAGGTAGTAAGACCATCTAAAACCTTTTAGACACTTTGCATCTACCTTTGTACATTTGGTTGCAAAGTTGGTTCAATAATTATAATAACACTGAGGTGCTGGGAGACTTCGCGTACTGTGGTGCTCCTCCAATATTCTGTGTTTGGACTGTGACTGTAGTTTTATCTTTGACAGGGAGGAAGGGGGGGTATGGGGCGGGGGGGGAGGGCTGAGCTGTTCCACCCAGAGGTCTGGCCCAGCCTCGACACATCACCTTCCTCTCCAATCCTCTTAACTGCCACAGTCTCGTGTCTTCGTGTACCTAACCTTCAAGGTGAGAGACTGCGGCGTGTGTGTGTCTCCACACAGCCAGCCTTCTACTCCAGTTCTGTCTGGGGACACACACACACACGCGCGAACACACACACACACACACACACACACACACACACACACACACACACACACATGACACATATGTGTGTTATCCTGGGCTGCGAGGGATTCAGAGACTACATATCAGGAACCATGACAATGGGAGGACCAAGAATAGTAGTAGCAGTGATATACAACCCTCCACCAAATGACAGAACACCCTGACAAGAGTATGACAACAACAACATGGCAGTTAACACTGTAATCAAGAGGGCAACCTCTACTGTCTATCCCACCTGCTCACCATGAGGACTTCAATCACGGAAGGATAGACTGGGAGAACAAGGAACAGCATGGAGGAGAGGATACATGGAGAGTCAAACTATTGGAGGTGGCGACAAGAAACTTTAAGCCATCATGTCAGGGCAACCCACAAGGATGAGAGGAAACGATGAACCAGCGAGACTCGACCTGGTCTTCACTCTGAACGACTCCGACATAATGGAAATTGGTTTCGAGGCCCCAGTAGGAAGGAGCGACCACAGTGTACTGGCGTTTGAGTATCTGGTTAAAGAAGGGTTATTGAACTCGAGGAGAGGAACTGAAAACAAAAGGCTGGCATTCCGAAAGGGAAATTATGAGGAGATAAGAACATTCCTAACAGATATAGCATGGGGAAACAGAGCTCAGAGGAAAGACGGCCCAAGATATGATGGACTACATCACGCAGAAGTGCAAGGAAGCAGCAAACAAGTTTGTCCCAGTCCAAAAGGAAAACAACGAAATGAAGATGAGAAACCCATGGTTTAATCAGAGATCTAGGCTAGCTAAGCAGCAAAGTAAAAGGGCATGGAGAAACTATAGAAATAACAGGACACTGGAGAGCAGAGAAAGATACCAGAGTGCCAGGAATGAATATGTCAGGGTGAGAAGAGAGGCAGAAGGGCAATACGAAAATGACATCGCAATCAAGTCAAAGACGCAGCATAAATTGCTGCACAACCACATCAGGAGAAAAATAACAGAAAATGAACAGGAAATGAAATTAAGGATAGGGGCAGACAGATTCACTACTAACGACAAGGAAGTGTGCGAAGAACTGAATAAGAAATTCAAGGTCTTCACTTTAGAGCAAGGAGAAGTTCCAGAGATAAGAGAAGGAATAGTTAACCAGGAACCCATAAAAGAGTTTGATATTACCAGTGGGGATGTAAGAAAGCTTTTACTAAAGTTGGATGTGACAAAGGCTATAGGCCCAGATGGAATCTCCCCTTGGATACTAAAGGAAGAAGCAGTAGCACTGTGCCTGCCCCTTTCCATAGTGTACAACAAACTCTGGCAACAGGAGAAGGAAAGGGAATTATCAATGGAAAGCACCAAGCTATTACTACTATATAGCACTTGGAAGGGGTCAGGATAAGGATTTGAGATGGGACGGAGGAAAGAAATGGTGCCCAACCACTTAGACAGTCGAGGATTGAAGGCGACCTGCACGAAGCGAGACCGTCGCTCTACCGTCCAGCCCAAGTGGACTGGCAACAGGGGAACTGCCAAGAATTTGGAAACCCAAAACTTTTGTGCCATATCACCTCACCCAAAAACGAGTATAAGTATGAATGTATTTTGTGTGTAAATTAAGTCTTTGAAAATGTAATAAGGAATTACGAAACGCGTTTAGGCGTCAGGCTAGGAATAAAAGGAATGAATTTTGGAGAGTTACTTTATCAATTACCCCCGACAGTGAAGAAGAACGTCTGCTCCTCTTCCTCCTGCTCCTTCTCCTCATCTTGCTCCTGCTCCTGCTTTTCCTCCTCCTTCTCCTCTCACTCCTGCTCCTGGTGGACGTCTCAGTGGCTGAGCGTACACCACCAACCACTCCACGCTGCTCAAGGCAGCCAGGTTTTGCGGGGAACCTGTAACAAATGTCCCAGTTCAAATATCCTGCCCGGAGTGATGAGGAGTCATAAATCCCCAACGACACATTGGGGAATAAAAAAGGTGCCCACCACTCAGGTATCGACGCGGCGCGCGGCCTGGCCGGCTTGGCCAGCCTTTTTTGGCCACGAAATGAAAGCTGAAAAAAAAGAGAGAGAAAAAAGGAGTGGGTCTGTTTTCCCTGATAGGCTGCAGCCGGATATTCTTCCCAGTTTGGCGCCGTTTTTGGTAATTATTTGATTGGCTGCATTAGAAGTATTTGTTTCTATACTTCTATACTATGTAGGGTTTCTGTACTTGATTCTATACTAAACCCGAAATCTGCTGGAGGTTCAACAGACATTGGTTCAACTCTTGTTTTTCTCTACCACAGACGTGGCCACACATGTACATTGCTAACCACCATATATATATATAGTCCTCTGTCCTCCGTGGACAGGTTCAACAGACGGGAGCTAGAGGAGACAGTATACACCAACTTAGTCCCACTGGACAATTTTTTCTGTCACTGACAGACTTTCACAGATCTTGGTTGTTATCAGTAAACTTTGACATCTAAATTAAGTGAAATAAACTTTGACATCTAAATACACAGTTGGACTGTGAAAGCCTTAACAACTTCTCTTACAAATTACGTCTGAATTTGGCCGTTTGCCCGTATGGCCGGAAATGGACGTAATTTGAAAATGAAAACTAATTGAAAATAAGTTTTGGATTTTTTTAAGTTAATTAAGAGTCCTCTGGTAGGTTAGGAGGGCAGGAAGTTCTCCTAACGTTTCATAACATCATGAAAACAAGTTAATTGAAAGTTTCCTCTCTTAACCTAACCGAGTAAGCTGGAGGACTCCAAATAGAAAACGGGACAGTACGTCACTTCCGTGAGCCGATTTCATTTCAAATTACGTCCATTTTTGGCCATACGGGAAAACGAGCTAACAGCGTCGTAATTTTAAGACGACAGTTTGAGTGAATATGGACGAGAGATTCATCATCTCACCTAAGATAATTTACACCCAAACAGTGACAATCAAGATGAGGCCCCTTAGCGCTCACAGGCATTAAACAAGACTCAAAAAAAGTCTCAGAAGGCCAAAAAATTAGCGATGAGTTGGAAGGATTTACGACAGCTTCGCTATCTTCATGAAATATGCAGCTGCATCTAGTGTCGGGAAGAAAATATGAAAGGAGCACAACCGCTGCAGTATTCATGCCATGGAGAAAGTTGGCGGGCCAGAGGAATAAAAACTTGGAAAAGCTTCTTCTTAGTGTGTGTTAGACTAGAGGGCCCCTGAGCCAGTAGCCAGGGGAGGGTACAGCACGGTGTAGGGTGGGTAGGGTGTGGGGGTATGTAGGGTGGGTGGGTATGTTTTATGTAGGCTGGGTGGGTATGTAGGGTGGGTGGGCATGTAGGGTGTGGGGGTATGTAGGGTGGGTGGGTATGTTTTATGTAGGCTGGGTGGGTATGTAGGGTGGGTGGGCATGTATGGTGTGGGGGTATGTAGGGTGGGTGGGTATGTAGGGTGGGGGGGGTATGTAGGGTATCATGAGATTATCTTGAGATGATTTCGGGGCTTTTTAGTGTCCCCGCGGCCCGGTCCTCGACCAGGCAGGAAGGTTCCTCGACCCTAGGAAGCAGCCCATGACAGCTGACTAATACCCAGGTACCTATTTTACTGCTAGGGGCATAGGGTGAAAGAAACTCTGCCCGTTGTTTGTCGCCGGCGCCTGGAATCGAACCCAGGACCACAGGATCACAAGTCCAGCGTGCTGTCCGCTCGGCCGACCGGCTCCTACACACCCTACATACCGACCGGGTATGTAGGGTGGGTGGATTGGTATGGTGGGTGGGTTGGTATGTAGGGTGGTGGGTATGTAGGGTGGATAGGTAGGTATGTGGGCATGTAGGGTGAGTGGGCATGTATGGTGGGTGGGTATGTAGGGTGGGTGGGCATGGTACAAGGCAAGGGAAGGGAGGGAGTTATCAGGGGAAAGCGCCAAAACATTGCGACTATATAGCACTTGGAATTGGATCAGGATAAGGATTTGGGATGGGACGGGGGGGGGGAAGGAATGGTTCCCAACCACATGGACGATCGGGGATTGAACGCCGAACATGTACACCTAATTCACTTACACCCACCCTACACCACACCTACACACCTTGTACCATACCCCCCTCCCCACTCCACACTCCACATCATACATCCCTACATACCCACGCACCCTATCTTCTTCTTGAGGTTATCTTGAGATGATTTCGGGGCTTAGCTTCCCCGCGGCCCGGTCCTCGACCAGACATCCTTTTTGTTACACCCCCCCCCCCTCCCCAGGAAGCAGCCCGTAGCAGCTGTCTAACTCCCAGGTACCTATTTACTGCTAGGTAACAGGGGCATCAGGGTGAATGAAACTCATTTGTTTCGGCCTCCACGGGGATCGAATCCGGAACCTCTGGACTACGAATCCGAAGCGCTGTCCACTCAGCTCCCAGGACCCATTGCACGTAGTTATTATGCTTGCTTGCAACAGGTAAGGTGCTCGAGTGTGTAAAGGAATACTTCAGCAACACATCCCAGGTGTGTTGCTGACCCTACACCATACCCAGCCTACTCCATACCCACCCTACATACCGACCACCCTACACCATACCCACCCTACATACCCACCCACCCTACACCATACCCACCCTACACCATACCCACCCTACACCATACCCACCCTACATACCCACCCACCCTACACCATACCCACCCTACACCATACCCACGATACATACACACCCACCCTACATACCGACCGCTCTGCATACTCACCCACCCTACATCATACCCACCCTACCATACACACCCACCCTACATCATACCCACCCACCCTACATCATACCCACCCTACCATACACACCCACCCTACATCATACCCACCCTACCATACCCACCCACCCTACATACCCACCCACCCTACATCATACCCACCCTACCATACACACCCGATGACGAGGATGACAAATAGTGGGTGAATGTGGCGTTGCGTGGGTATGGTAGCATGGATGGTGGGTATGGTGTGGGTGGATGGGTATGGTGCAGCATGGGTGAGAATGGTGCAGAGAGGGTGGGTCCAATAAGTGGTGGATGAGTATGGGGCGCGGGGTGGATTGCATGGGGCAAGGATTTTGGGTATGGTTCAGGGTGAGTGGGTATATGGAGTAGCGAGGGTACGCTACCCTCGTACGCTAGTAGAGAGGGTACTCGCCCTCTTTATGGTATAAAGAGGGCGAGTAGGGGCATCAGAAACAGGATAGGTCCGAGTACACAACCCTGCTAGAGTCCAGTAGTGACATCACGCCAGTTTGAGGTGTCACCCCTAACAGTAACTCTCTGTGTGGTGTGTTGCTTAGGTGCTCCTTTACACTCTCCAGCACCTTACCTGTTGCTGCTGCCTCTTTCTCCAATTTATGAACAAGCCTCTTAAAGGGTACTGGTTGATACCTGATTGATATCATACCTACCCTACATACCTTCTCGCCCGAAACGCTTTGCGTAATAGTGGCTTTAGGCATTGTATGTACTAGCTCTACCTATAAGTCAACCAATCTTTGTAAAAATTTATTGTATGTATGTACCTTACCTAAATAAACATTTTATTTTATTTTTTTTACCCTCTATGTGTCAAGGGTACTGTGTCAATGGCTTTCTGACAGTCCAGGAAAATGCAGCGTACCCACCCATCTCTTTCTTGTTTAATTTGTGTCGCCTTGTGTGGTGTACTCGCCTAGTTTTACTAACCTAGTTGTGCTTGCCCCCCGCAAGCACAACTAGGTGAGTAAAGCTCTGGCTCTTTGATCCCGCCTCTCAACTGTCAATCAACTGGTGTACAGATTCCTGAGCCTATTGGGCTCTATCATATCTACATTTGAAACTGTGTATGGAGTCTGCCTCCACCACATCACTGCCTCTGTGTGTGTGTGTTTTAAAACCATCCATGAAATAGCTCTCCTGGTGGGGTCAGTTATTAATTATCGCATTAAAGCTGCATAACCGCGAACCTCTTCACTCAGATCAATGGATACCTCGCTCGTAGCACAGTTTACCGTCATCTCTAGTTTACTGCTCACGTGAAAATTCTGATGACGATACGGGTTTGAATTTGAAGTGTTGTGTACTGTGGTGGGCCGGGAGGTCAGCCACAGATGGCGGCGGGAAGGGGATCTTTAAGACGATCATCTGTAGTCCAATCTTTACCAAATGTCCTCAGATATGCTGATGTTGGACCAGATAAGCGCCCGCTACGGCATAATTTTCAAGTAATGGTCCATCCACCGTGCTGATGGTTGGCCTTGTGAGATAGCCATCTCTCTCTCTCTCTCTCTCTCTCTCTCTCTCTCTCTCTCTCTCTCTCTCTCTCTCTCTCTCTCTCTCTCTCTCTCTCTCTCTCTCTCTCTCTCTCTCTCACTCTTCCTCCCACTTACTCTTCCTATCATCATCTGCCTCGCTCTCCCTCCTCCCAATCTTTATCCTTATCTCCTCTATGTCCGCCCAACGCAATGACAAGAAACGTTTTGCACACTGGGCATCGATAAGACATTTCCGGTCATAGGAGCCAGATTCACGAAGATGTTACGCAAGTACCTAGGAACCTGTACATCTTTTCTCGATCTTTGACGGCTTTGGTTAGATTTATTAAACAGTTTACAAGCATGAAAACTTCCCATTCAACTGTTGTTATTGTTATAAACAGCCTCCTGGTGCTTCGGAGCTCATTAACTGTTTAATAATTGTAACCAAAGCCGTCAAAGATCGAGAATAGATGTACAGGTTCGTAAGTGCTTCTGTAACTGCTTCTTCGTGAATCTGGCCCCTAGGCTTTGCTGGGTGGCAGGAACAAGAGCGCCTAAACTTACAGTGCCTGATTAATCGACATGAATTCAATAAGAGGTGTAAGTTTCACGCAAATCGCCCGATAAAAAAAAAGGAGACAGAATTTACAAAAAGGAGACAGAATTTACAAAAAGGAGACAGAATTTACAAAAAGGAGACAGAATTTACAAAAAAACAAGTCAAAACTAAGGAAAAAAATTATTTGGATAAAACTAGATATAATAGTTTTAAAATAATAGATCTAAATAATATAGATCTAAATATATAGATATAGATATCCTAAATATATAGATCTAAAAATATAGATCTAAATAAATAGATCTAAATAATATATCTAAAAATAGATATAATCCTTTATTAGAAGCTATTGTGATAGCTGAGTGTCATTGACATGATATCAGTCGACACTTGTGTTTGATGTTAATTTTTGAACATTTTGAACTTTTTTTTTTTATAAATAAGTAATATTCCCCCCCCCCAACTTTCTATTTAGGCTACGATGCTGAAACTTGCACCAGTTGAAGCCCTTTTCATATGCAACTTGTCAATAAATTGTGATTGAAATTGAACAAGTTTTCATTCATTGAATATTTTAAACATACGGCCCCTTAAGAGAGGGAAGGGAGGGAATTATCAGGGGAAAGCGCCAAGCCATTACGACTATATAGCACTTGGAAGGGGTCAGGATAAGGATTTGGGATGGGACGGTGGGAAGGAATGGTGCCCAACCACTTAGACAGTCGGGGATTGAACGCCGACCTGCATGAAGCGAGACCGTCGCTCTACCGTCCAGCCCAAGTGGTTGCTTAAGAGAGCCAACGATCTGTTGAACTTGACACGTTAATGATGACACAGTAGAACTAATGATAGCTAAGCGCCAGAGGTCATCTGATGTCATCTGATGTTGAGGTCATCTCAGTCATCTACATTGTTGTTTTAATTCCTAATTTAATCAATATAGTTTAGCATGGTCGGTTTCCTTATTTAACTTGTATTATTTTAACATGAATTTTTATATATGTTTTTGTGTGGTTGTTCGTGTGTTGTGAATAATTTGTACCTGTTAAATTCATGTGTATTTTTGTATGTAGGTTAAAAAGGGCGCATGTGTAAAAAAAATTTCCTTGAGCGTTGACAATCTTGAGTTAAATTAATGGTTTGTTAACGCCCCAACCACTTGGGCTGGACGGTAGAGCGACGGTCTCGCTTCACGCAGGTCGGCGTTCAATCCTCGACTGTCCAAGTGGTGGGGCACCATTTCTTCCCCCCCCCCGTCCCATCCCATCCCACATCCTTATCCTGACCCCTTCCCAGTGCAATATACTCGTAATGGCCAGGCGCTTTCTCCTGATAGTTCCCTTGTTTGTTGACAGAGGTACTTCAATTAGTAGAGTTCAAATTGAAAACTGTAATCCATCAAGGCATGAATTGAATAACACGATCCTCAGTTAACAGGCACGCAGACACTGTAAGCTGCATGGATTTGGTCAGAAAATAATTGGCAAAAGTTTTATCTTCCTGCATACGCCATAGTCACGCTCTCTGCGCAGCTCTTTCTCCAAATGGCACGTCGTATTTTGACGTATACTTCACCTAAGGCCAAAAACTGTCGTACTAGAAAATGGCAGCGGCTCGCGAAAATGACATTATATCCCGTTTTCTGTTCGTGTGTCCTCTGGTAGGTTAACCTGGTTGATACCTGGTTGATGGGGTTCTGGGAGTTCTTCTACTCCCCAAGCCCGGCCCGAGGCCAGGCTTGACTTGTGAGAGTTTGGTCCACCAGGGTGTTGCTTGGAGCGGCCCGCAGGCCCACATACCCACCACAGCCCGGTTGGTCCGGCACTCCTTGGAGGAATAAATCTAGTTTCCTCTTGAAAATGTCCACGGTTGTTCCGGCAATATTTCTTATGATTGCTGGGAGGGTGTTGAACAGCCGCGGACCTCTGATGTTTATACAGTGTTCTCTGATTGTGCCTATGGCACCCCTGCTCTTCACTGGTTCTATTCTACATTTTCTTCCATATCGTTCACTCCAGTACGTTGTTATTTTACTGTGTAGATTTGGTACTTGGCCCTCCAGTATCTTCCAGGTGTATATTATTTGATATCTCTCTCGTCTTCTTTCTAGTGAGTACATTTGGAGAACTTTGAGACGATCCCAATAATTTAGGTGCTTTATTGCGTCTATGGGTGCCGTATATGTTCTCTGTATTCCCTCTATTTCAGCAATCTCTCCTGCTCTGAAGGGGAAAGTGAGTACTGAGCAGTACTCAAGACGGGACAACACAAGTGACTTGAAGAGTACAACCATTGTGATGGGATCCCTGGATTTGAAAGTTAGGGAAAAAACACTTTAGTACTACCATTTCTTGACGTTGGGGACGCTGGCGAGAAGAGGTTGGGATCCACTGTAGTAAGAGCGAGAGAAGCAGCCTGATGTAGTGCTTCTCTCCTGTGTGACGCCGCAGCTTGTAGTTATTAGAATGCTTTGAGTGGGTCACTCTGGCCAGCAGAAGGGAGAGAGAGAGAAAGAGAGAATTAAGGCACCTGGGGCCAGATTCACGAAGCAGTTACGCAAGCACTTACGAATGTGTACATCTTTCTTCAATCTTTGACGGCCTTGGTTACATTTATTAAACAGTTTACAAGCATGAAAAGTTCCCAATCAACTGTTGTTATTGTTATAAACAGCTTCCTGGTGCTTCGGAGCTCATTAACTGTTTAATAAATGTAAACAAAGCCGCCAAAGATAGAGAAAAGATGGACAGGTTCGTAAGTGCTTGCGTAACTGCTTCGTGAATCTGGACCTAGGACTGCTGGGAGAGGTTAGGTTTGGTCTTATATTCAAGTTGCGGTTAAAAGTTTCCGGTTTGTCCAAAGTCAATCATACAAAAGTTAACCTTGTGTCAGTCGACTACTACATATTGGTATGCAGGCGAGGAGTCACAATAACGTGGCTGAAATATGTTGACCAATCCACACACTAGAAGGTGAAGGGACGACGACGTTTCGGTCCGTCCTGGACCATTCTCACATCAATCGACTTGAGAATGGTTCAGGACGGACCGAAACGTAGTCGTACTTTCATTTTCTAGTGTGTGGATTGGTCTACATATTGGTAATTTCGACAAAATAGTTACTACTATTTTGTCGAAAGTAAGTTCTCTTCTTCAAGTAAGTTCTCTTCTTCAAGAGAAAACTAGATAATTTGCTTCAAGGAGCGCCTTGAACATGTGGGCCTGCAGGCCGCTCCAAGCAACAGCCTGGTGGACCAAGCTCTCACAAGTCGAGCCTGGCCTCAGGCCGGGCTTGGGGAGTAGAAGAACTCCCAAAACCCTATCAACCAGGTAGGTACTTTCCTTCTTGGAGAATGTCCTGTGTACTTCCAACAGCTCAAGTTTTGATGATTAATTGTTAATACCTTTTTTTTCAGTTAAAATTTAGCTATTTTTAATATTTGTGAGAAATATTTTGCGAGTGAAACCGATTTGTTACATTTTGATGAAAAAAGGGAGATTCGATTATCATGAAACACAATTTAAGTGTTATTGTCTGTTGGTCTATAGCTGTGTGCTGGCGGTGATTTTGTGCTCGTGAGTCTGTCAGTAAGTGTGTACGTATGTCGGTATGCCAAGGAAGCGGTGATATACATCCTGTATGGCTGTATAGCACTTGGGGGATCGAACGCCGGCCTGCGAAAAATAAGACTGTCGCTGTACCAACGTTGCAGAAGACTAAAATAATAAAAAAATGTCATTAACCTCTGAGTCTTTTTGTGTGTGTGTGTGTGTGTGTGTGTGTGTGTGTGTGTGTGTGTGTGTGTGTGTGTGTGTGTGTGTGTGTGTGTGTGTGTGTGTGTAACCATTAACCTCTATAAGCTACCAAGCTGGCGAGACTTGAGAGCTCCGAGGTATGCCCTGGGCATAGCTGGGTATATACCCTGGGCATAGCTGGGTATATACCCTGGGCATAACTGGGTATATGCCCTGGGCATAACTGGGTATATGCCCTGGGCATAGCTGGGTATATACCCTGGGCATAGCTGGGTATATACCCTGGGCATAACTGGGTATATGCCCTGGGCATAGCTGGGTATATACCCTGGGCATAACTGGGTATATGCCCTGGGCATAGCTGGGTATATACCCTGGGCATAACTGGGTATATGCCCTGGGCATAGCTGGGTATATACCCTGGGGTATAAACGAGGTTATTTCTCTACCATGGGCCAGAAAGCTCACTCCGTTACTTAGCTTCGTCGTCTGGCTTAAGTAGATAAAAGATTTTTAGATTGCATTATGCAATTTTTTTATGGAAATAGGCCAGGAGTCATTGCATTTGGCAACCGGTGGCTAGAAAAGCGGGCTCCGAGAGCTAGAGCTGGATCCTGCGGGCACAAATAGGTGAGTTCACATACACACGCATGCGCGCTCGCGCGGACAACAGTCATATTGTTCGAATCCCGCGGACACCATGGGCTGCGCGGGATTCGCAGTCCATGGACCCCGGTTCGATTCCCTTTTGAGGCAGAAACAAATGGGCAGAGTGTTTTTCACCTGATGCCTCTGTTCACCTAGCAGTAAATAGGTACCTGTAATTTAGTCAACTGTTGCGGGCTGCATTTTAGAGAGAGAGAGAGACAGACAGATAGAGAGAGACAGAGAGAGAGAGAGAGAGAGAGAGACAGAGAGAGAGAGAGAGAGAGAGAGACAGAGAGAGACAGAGAGAGAGAGAGAGAGACAGAGAGAGAGAGAGAGAGACAGAGAGAGAGAGACAGAGAGAGAGAGACAGAGAGAGAGACAGAGAGAGACAGAGAGAGAGAAAGAGAGAAAGAAAGAGAGAGAGAGAGAGAGAGAGAGAGAGAGAGAGAGAGAGAGAGAGAGAGAGAGAGACAGACAGACAGACAGACAGACAGACAGACAGACAGACAGACAGAGAGACAGACAGACAGACAGACAGACAGACAGACAGACAGACAGAGTAAACTGTGGGAGTGAGAAATATATCAAGTACATATGGTGGAGAAAATTTGATCAAGGGGTCAATACATTAGACAACCGACAAATACGAAGGCGGGGTCCAAGAGCTGGAGCCAACAGGCACAGATAGTAAAACACGGACACCACAGCACCCTGAGGGCTATTACGGTCGAGTGGCAGACCTCGTGGAGTGCCGCTCGCCACAAGGAGCCTCACCATTCATGCTGAGGATTGAGTCGAGTGCGACCAGTCTTCCGCACTCTAATGTCAGTCAGCGAGCAGCGTGCGAGAGTGAGGAGCGATCCGGTCGTGCTTGCTGGGGTGGAGCCGGTCAGGGGCAGTGCCAGGCTGGGGTGGAGCCGGTCAGGGGGAGTGCCAGGCTGGGGTAGAGCCGGTCAGGGGCAGTGCCAGGCTGGGGTGTAGCCGGTAAGGGGCAGTGCCAGGCTGGGATGGAGCCGGTCAGGGGGAGTGCCAGACTAGGGTGTAGCCGGTAAGGGGCAGTGCCAGGCTGGGGTGTAGCCGGTAAGGGGCAGTGCCAGGCTGAGATGGAGCCGGTAAGGGGCAGTGCCAGGCTGGGATGGAGCCGGTAAGGGGCAGTGCCAGGCTGGGGTGGAGCCGGTCAGGGGGAGTGCCAGGCTGGGGTGGAGCCGGTCAGGGGGAGTGCCAGGCTGGGGTGGAGCCGGTCAGGGGGAGTGCCAGGCTGGGGTAGAGCCGGTCAGGGGGAGTGCCAGGCTGGGGTGTAGCCAGTAAGGGACAGTGCCAGGCTGGGGTGTAGCCAGTAAGGGGCAGTGCCAGGCTGGGGTGTAGCCGGTAAGGGGTAGTGCCAGGCCGGGGTGTAGCCGGTAAGGGGGGGAGTGCCAGGCTGGGATGGAGCCGGTAAGGGGCAGTGCCAGGCTGGGGTGGAGCCGGTCAGGGGCAGTGCCAGGCTGGGGTGTAGCCGGTCAGGGGCAGTGCCAGGCTGGGGTGTAGCCGGTAAGGGGCAGTGTCAAGCTGGGGGGTAGCCGGTCAGGGGCAGTGCCAGGCTGGTGTGTAGCCAGTCAGGGGCAGTGCCAGGCTGGTGTGTAGCCGGTAAGGGGCAGTGCCAGGCTGGTGTGTAGCCGGTAAGGGGCAGTGCCAGGCTGGTGTGTAGCCGGTCAGGGGCAGTGCCAGGCTGGTGTGTAGCCGGTAAGGGGCAGTGCCAGGCCGGGGGTGTAGCCGGTAAGGGGCAGTGCCAGGCTGGGGTGTAGCCGGTAAGGGGCAGTGCCAGGCTGGGGTGTAGCCGGTCAGGGACAGTGCCAGGCTGGGGTGTAGCCGGTAAGGGGCAGTGCCAGGCTGGGGAGGAGCCAGTAAGGGGCAGTACCAGGCTGGGGTGTAGCCGGTAAGGGGCAGTGCCAGGCTGGGGTGTAGCCGGTCAGGGGCAGTGCCAGGCTGGGGTGTAGCCAGTAAGCGGCTGTGCCAGGCTGGGGAGGAGCCGGTAAGGGGCAGTGCCAGGCCGGGGTGGAGCCGGTAAGGGGCAGTGCCAGGCCGGGGTGGAGCCGGTAAGGGGCAGTGCCAGGCCGGTAAGGGCAGTGCCAGGCCGGTAAGGGGCAGTGCCAGGCCGGTAAGGGGCAGTGCCAGGCTGGGGTGGAGCCGGTCAGGGGCAGTGCCAGGCTGAGGTGTAGCCGGTAAGGAGCAGTGCCAGGCTGAGGTGTAGCCGGTCAGGGGCAGTGCCAGGCTGGAGAGCCAGCGTCGGGTGCTACACTGGGTACGAGCCAAACAGGTAAAGGGTAAGAAGTGAATGGGCGCTGAAGGGGAAGGCCTCTTCTTGGAGGTGAAGGGGCAGGAGAAGGGCCACCTCGTGCACAAGTGGAGGGGGAGAGTGGATGGGATGAGGGGAGGGCCCCAGCGGCTGCTGGCGTGGGTCTATTGTCCGGCGTGAACGAGTGCCTCAGTGGCAATGGTCATTATTTGGTCGAATACAGTGGCTATTCGGCCTCTGTATTCGACCATTATTGGGTCACAGTGGCTGCTCTCTACTCCTCTTCCCTCCCGCAAGCTTCATCAGCTTTCAGTCCATCTACTTACACCGGACGATAGACCAATGACTTGGCTTCTTGCAGGTCGGCGTTCAATCCGTCCAAGTGGTTGGGCACCATTCCTTCTCAACCAGTCTTGTCTCAAATCCTTATCCTCTTATCCCTTCCAAGTAATAGTTGTAATGGCTTAGCGCTTTCTTCTGACAATTACCTTACCTGTACCAGCTTTCAATTTCCACTGACTCTTTCATTCTCTTCTAAAGAATTTCCAGTGTTTGCTATCGTCTCCACCAATTTAAGTAAGCTGAAGTTTTTTTTTCCTGATTGTTCTTGCGAACGGTATTGTCCTCATTGTGGCGTGTTGTGGTCACCTAGTTGTACTCATTTAGTTCTGCTTACGGGGGTTGAGCTCTGGCTCTTTTTGTCCCGCCTCTCAAAGAGTCAATCAACTGGTGTACAGATTCTTGAGCCTATTGGGCTCTATCTAATCTTCATTTGAAACTGTGTATGGAGTCTGCCTCCACCACACCATGAGATTAATGCATTCCATATGTTAACTACTCTGACACTGTTGTTGTCAGAGATGTCGTTGTTGTGTGTGTGTGTGTGTGTGTGTGTGTGTGTGTGTGTGTGTGTGTGTGTGTGTGTGTGTGTGTGTGTGTGTGCGTGTGTGTGTGCGTGTTTGTGTGCTTGTGTGTGTGTGCGTGTTTGTGTGCTTGTGTGTAAAGCTTCTGCTTTTGATTCCTGCCTTGTAGCCTTCAGTGGACATGCAAACAGGTTACTGAATCCTTTGTTTTCTGCCGTATCTTCATTTGAAATCAATGTATTGTCTACCTTCACCACATAAAATTCATTCAATAAATTTACGTCTCTTCGTCTACTTTTGTTTACTTCTAACAGTAAACATTTTGTTTATACCATCCCGGAGGTTTACTAGTGTCCCCACATAGCCACTTAGTATCAAATAGTCTGGCCTTGTCTACTGTGTCAATTCCCCAAAGTACTTTGCATGTCGGGGTTCATCTTCTCTTTACTTACTATCGACTGTCAAACAGCCTCCCCTGACCTTTTGTCGGAGCTTCACGCGAAGCTGTGAATACAGTCTGCGTCCAGTCCATTTCTAAGCTTTTGTTCACTACTTTTGACACTGAACAAATTCCTTCTAATGTTCGCGTGGCTCATTCGAGTACGTAAAGTTTCTGCCGGTGTTCTTTTGTTCCTATACAACCCATGCCATATATCCTGTCTTTGTACTCTGTGTGTGGGTGTGTGTGAGTGTTTAACTGAAAACCATTGTGAGGGTAAACCCACATCTGTGCCTCTTTTAGATTGTAATCTACAGAAAGACTGGCAGAGACCCGAGTCTGTGCTACTGCTGGTGGTGGTGGTGTCGGAGGTGTCCCAGAGGTGTCCCAGTGGTGTCCCAGTGGTGCAGTGACGTGTATATTAAGCGAGGCCCGTGAGGAGTGACAGGACGTCCCCCGGAGCGCGGGCGGGCGTGCTTTATCTATCGGATATTGGCCGGTGAGAACGACGGAAGCGAGGAGATGACCTGGAGACCAGTTCGCGACGAGCCTCACGCCCCCTACGAGCAGGAAGCGGAGATAGAAGAGCAAAACCTTATAAATTATAGGCAGAAAATGTCATATGAAATCGCAACTCGATGGGGGTTGTGTTCACCTAGTTGTGCTTGCTGGAGGTTGAACTTCGGCTCTTCGGCCCACAGAAAGCTGTGCGTGCCTGTGTGGTTGTGAGTAAGCGTATCTGTATTCACCTAATTGTGCTTGTGGGGGTTTAGCTTTGGCTCTTTGGTCCCGCCTCTCAACTGTCAATCATCTGGAAGCAACTTGAACACACACACACACACACACACACACACACACACACACACACACACACACACCAACTGATGTGTGTGTAATTACCTAAGTGTAATTACTTAAGTGTAGTTACAGGATGAGAGCTATGCTCGTGGTATCCCGTCTTCCCAGTACTCTTTGTCGTATAACGCTTGAAACTACTGACGGTTTTCGCTTCCACCACCACCTTCTCCCTTAGCTTGTTCGTCTGCCACTGTTTGCAAAAGAAAACTGTCTAATCTTTGTTTCGGCACCTCTGTTTTCTTAGCTTGGATCTGTGTTTTCTTGTTCGTGAAGTTGATGGTTTCAGGAATTCCACTTAGTCAATTTGGTCGTTTCCTGTTAGTATTTTGTAAGTGGTGATCATATCACCTCTCTTTCTTCTGTCTTTTAATTTTGGCATGTTCCAGTTTTGGTCTCACAAAAGCCATGAACAGTTTCTGTAGTATTTCACCATCCATATAATTAAAAGCAAGTCTGATGTTGGAAAGCGACTCATACGCTCCTCTCACATTTGTTCTTTGTGTTCATATATATATATATATATATATATATATATATATATATATATATATATATATATATATATATATATATATATATATATATATATATATATATATATATATAATAAGAGTTCTTACATTCTTGTACAACAAACGCTTGTGCATAGCGTTTCGTGCATGTCCTAAATCCTATGTTCTCCGCCAAATCCAACCAGGTAACTATTTTACTGTTGGGTAAACAGAGGCTACAGTTAAGGATTGACGCCCAGAAATCCTCCCCATTCAGGATACGAACCCAGGACAAAGAGTTCGCGAAACGCCAGGCGAGTGTCTTACCATTTCACCACGGGAACTGTCAAACTTTTGTCGAAACTCACACGGGGACATACACTTCCCCACGGGGATTTCTCTGGCGACAGCTTACTATCCAAAACCACTTCTAGGTCTCGTTCTTTATTTGAGTTCTGTAATTCCTATCAACATAATTTGTAAGTTGTGTGTGGTCTATTTTCTCCGATTCCACATTCCATAACATGGCATTTTATCACCTTGAATTCCATTTGCCACTTGACGGTCCAAGCACTAATATTATCTAGATCAATTTGAAGGGCATTACAATCGTCTGCGTCTCCTGTCTTCCCCGGTATCTTAGCATCATCCACAAACATGTATATATAATTCTGTATTCCTTCTGGTAGATGGTTTATGTAGACGATGAACATTACTGGTGCAAGAACTGAACCTTGTGGTACTCCGCTAGTAACACTCCTCCAGTCTGATACATTGTCTCTGATTACTGCCCTCATCTGTCTGTCTGTCAGAATTTTTGTATTCATGCCAGAAGTCTCCCTGTCACCCCAACAGCATGTTCCAGTTTCCAGAACACCTTCTTGTGTGGGACTGTCTTTTTTAGGTCCAGATAGACACAGTCAACCCAACTATCTCTTTCCTGTAGTATCTCTGTGGCTCTATCAATAAAGCTAAGTAGGTTTGTTACACATGATCTTCCTGTTCGAAAACCATACTGTCTGTCCGTTATTATGTCATTACTCTCTAGCTGTTCAACCCATTTGGCTCTAGCTATTTGTTTTAGTGTTTTGACTACCACGCTTGTTAATGACAGGGGTCTGTGTGTGTGTGTGTGTGTGTGTGTGTGTGTACCTGTGTGTACCTGTGTGTGTGTGTGTGTGTGTGTGTGTGTGTGTGTGTGTGTGTGTGTGTGTGTGTGTGTGTGTACCTGTGTGTACCTGTGTGTGTGTGTGTGTGTACCTGTGTGTACCTGTGTGTGTGTGTGTGTGTGTGTGTGTGTGTGTGTGTGTGTGTGTGTACCTGTGTGTGTGTGTGTGTGTGTGTGTGTGTGTGTGTGTGTGTGTGTGTGTGTGTGTGTGTGTGTGTGTGTGTGTGTGTGTGTACCTGTGTGTACCTGTGTGTGTGTGTGTGTGTGTGTGTGTGTGTGTGTGTGTGTGTGTGTGTGTGTGTGTGTGTGTGTGTTTACTAGTTGTGTTTTTACGGGGGTTGAGCTTTGCTCTTTCGGCCCGCCTCTCAACTGTCAATCAACTGTTTACTAACTACTTTACTAACTACTTTTTTTTTCCCCACTCCACACACACACACCCCAGGAAGCAGCCCGTGACAGCTGACTAACTCCCAGGTACCTATTTACTGCTAGGTAACAGGGGCATTCAGGGTGAAAGAAACTTTGCCCATTTGTTTCTGCCTCGTGCGGGAATCAAACCCGCGCCACAGAATTACGAGTCCTGCGCGCTATCCACCAGGCTACGAGGCCCCTGTACCAGGCTACGAGGCCCCTGTACCAGGCTACGAGGCCCCTGTGTGTGTGTGTGTGTGTACTTACTATTTGTATCTGCAGATTTGGGCAATTAGCTTACGAATCCCGCCTTTCTAACCAATCTATTTTTCCTCTATTATGTCTACTACATATATTTCTTTTACACACGCACACACACATCCCCAGGAAGCAGTCCGTAGCAGCTGTCTAACTCTTAGGTATCTATTTACTGCTAGGTGAACAGGAGCACCCTGGTGAAAGAAACTCTACCCATTTGTTTCTGCCATCACCAGGGATCAATCCCCAGACCCTATGATTACGAATCCCGAGCGCTGTCCACTCAGCCACCAGGCCCCGTGTGTGTGTGTGTGTGTGTGTGTGTGTGTGTGTGTGTGTGTGTGTGTGTGTGTGTGTGTACCTGTGTGGATGTGTCAACGTATGCACACAATAGAAAAAGAATTACCATTTGAACTACTTAGAAAATAAATAAACGCAATTCAGCATAGTTTCAGCTGAAAGTCACATCACGAAATTGCGGACGGAACATTTCTCAAATTTACTGATCCTCTGAGAGTCTAAGATGAGGAACCAGACGTAACTTAGATCTAAGCCGAGTTGGAGGGAGGCTTGGAGTCTCTTGGCACCGACATTGCAATACAAGATGTACGATAATAATAATTGTTGATGGTATGCTTTGATACTGACGGCGGAGACGGAAATGTTGTCAAGACTGTCTAGGGAGTAAGACGGAACGACGGGCTGGTACGTCTAAGGGAAAGTATTCACCTAGTTGTGCTTGCGGGGGGTTGAGCTCTGGCTCTTTCGGCCCGCCTCTCAACTGTCAATCAACTGTAACTAACTACTAATTTTTATTTCACACACAGGAAGCAGCCCGTAACAGCTGTCTAACTCTCAGGTACCTATTTACTGCTAGGTAACAGAGGCATCAGGGTGGAAGAAAATCTGCCCATTTTTGTTTCTCGCCGGCGCCGGGAATCGAACCCCGGTCTACTCAGACACCAGGGCCCCTAGTGTGTGTGTGTGTGTGTGTGTGTGTGTGTGTGTGTGTGTGTGTGTGTGTGTGTGTGTGTGTGTGTGTGTGTGTGTGGGAGAGGATGGGAAAGAATGGGAAGGGGAAGATGCATATGAAACGGGCGAAGCGTATCTGTATATTGTACATTTAAATTGCATATTTATTTGTTATTCACGATATCGTCACAGTGCTCCACTAATGACCCTCGATGCTCCACAAGTCAGGCACTGCACTACCACCACCTGTTCCACTCCCACCTCACTAACCTCTCACTGCACCATCAACGGTGTACTGTGAGACCCCGCCGCACCAACGCACCCATCTCCACGATAATGCCAATATCGCTCTGCGTATCCCAATTTCGTTACCAAATTCGTCCGCATTAATATAATGAGCGAAGCTTAGCAGCTTTTCGTTTTGTCCCGGACATTATAGAATAGCATCAATATAACAGTGTTATTACGGCCGTGTTCAGTGTTATTTCGGCCGTGTTCAGTGTTATTACGGCCGTGTTCAGTGTTATTGCGGCCGTGTTCAGTGTTATTTCGGCCGTGTTCAGTGTTATTACGGCCGTGTTCAGTGTTATTTCGGCCGTGTTCAGTGTTATTACAGCTGTGTTCAGTGTTATTACAGCCGTATTCATGGCGGTTGCTCTGTTTGGAGTAGTGTTAAAACACACACATGTTCGTTTAATGACGATAGTCATTTGGGAGGTCGGGGGTTGTAAACACCGGCGGACGCGGAGCCGGTGATAAACATCCCCGTGGACTGTTCCGGGGCGCTGGTTACTGGCTGCTCTGATGACCATGGGGGCTGTTTGCTTCCCTGGCTGTGTGCTCCTTCTTCCCTTTCCTGTGTGTGTGTGTGTGTGTGTGTGTGTGTGTGTGTGTGTGTGTGTGTGTGTGTGTGACCTTCCCTTTCCTGTGTGTATCCTTCCTTTTTATATATATGTGTGTGTGTGTGTGTGTGTGTGTGTGTGTGTGTGTGTGTGTGTGTGTGTGTGTGTGTGTGTGTGTGTGTGTGTGTGTGTGTGTGTGTTCCCTTCCCTTTCCTGTGACTGTAACACCGTCATCTCTCACGTGTAGCTGTGTACGTCTTTCCTTTTTCCCTTCTTCCCTATTCACTCTCAGGACTATTGTAACACTTTTCCTTCCCCACATTTAACACCTTCCCCGTCTACTTCCTACCGCTGCCCCCCCCCCACAGCCAACCTGTCCTCCTAGTAGAACGTCGCATTTTGACGTATATTCTTCCTAAGGCCAAACGTACTAGAAAATGATAGCGACTAGCGAAATTGGCACTTCCCATTTTCTGTTTTGGATTCCTTAGTAGGTTAGAATAAGAGCACTTCAGAACGACAATTTCATGGCATTGTGAAACAACAGCACCCCCAACCAATGCTCCACCTCATCACCTCACCCTAACCATCCCCCCACCCCCTCACCCCACATCTTCTATCCATCACAGATCCTCCCTCATATCTCAAAGCCATCGACTGCCTGCACTTCCACCAACCTGACAACCTCTCTCCCCTTCCTCATCTCTCTCCCTCAAGCCAACAAAGGCATTCCTCACTGAATTCCAAGTATATGGTGCCACACTTACCACGTCTACCTGCAAGCTGGGCTCCTACAGTTAGAAATACATCACCTGTTGTTATCAGGTGATAATACATTATATTTTTCCCTCTTATCCACGCTCAGCACATCAGCATCCACACACACACACACACACACACACTGACAGTTGAGAGGCGGGACCAAAGACCCAGAGCTCAACCCCCGCAAGCACAACTAGGTGAGTACATTACACACACACACACACACACACACACACACACACACACACACACACACACACACACACGGACGTTAGAAAGAACTTTTTCAGTGTCAGAGTAGTTACCAGATGGAATGCATTAGGCAGTGATGTGGTGGAGGCTGACTCCATACACAGTTTCAAGATATGATAGAGATATGATAGAGCCCAGTAGGTTCAAAAATCTGTACACCAGTTGATTGACAGTTGAGAGACGGGACCAAAGAGCCAGAGTTCAACGCCCGCAAGCACAACTAGGCGAGTACAACTAGGTGAGTACACACACACACACTCACACACACACACACACACACACACACACACACACACACACACACACACACACACACACACACACACATAGACCATAGGTGGAGGCTGACTCCATACACAGTTTCAAATGCAGATAAGAAGGAGCTCAATAAATTCCGAAACCTGTACACCAGCAAATTGACAGTTGAAGAGGCGGGACCAAAGAGCCAAAACTCAACCCCCAACCGCAAGCACAACTAGGTGAGTATGCACACACCACCACCACCACTGTCATCACAGGACAAATTATAGGTGTATTGTGTGGTAATCAATAGAGCTTACACCCGACTACTGCGGATTGACTACATGAAGCCCAGCTGAGGAGTTGTAAGCTGGAGTCGCCGTGACGTGTGAGGCGGCCGCGTCTCTGCAAGATTGACAAGGAACGATGCCACTGAATTTGGGAATAAACTCAGGGCAGAATTTGAGAATCGACGCGAGCCATTTGTTTGAGTCAGAAATCTAGATTACAATCGGTATTGAGATTGGCAATCAAGCCGAGACCAATGTAGAAAGAAAGAGTTATCTCTCCCACTAATATCAATTACTGCCACACCCATTACAGAACTCGTAGAGAATTAATTATTGTCCAGCGACATCTCTGTTGTTTCTCTGTTCGTTTTTACTTAACTTTCTCCAATTGACTTTCATACCAGAGTTCCTTTTTCATACTTTCCCTTCCTGGTTTGTTCCTCCTCCTCTTCCTCCGCGCCTTTCTTATATCCCTCCAAGGAACATTGAACACATTTGCCCCTGACTTCATCTTCCTAACTCTAGGCATTTTCTTTTTTGCCTGGTGTGAGAGTAATTCAATTTTCTCGCCTGAACTAGAGGTCAATCTCATTTATTGCCGTTGATGAGCTTCTTACACCATGACACGATGTTCAGAGGGTGATTTCTCTCTCATGTTTGGCTTTCAAAAAGATGATATTTGATTTCGAAAGTTTCACTTTTCTGTTTATCTGTATATCTCTATCTTTCTGTGTCTGCTTGCCCCTCTCTCTCTCTCTCTCTCTCTCTCTCTCTCTCTCTCTCTCTCTCTCTATCTCTATCTCTCTATCTCTATCTCTATCTCTATCTCTATCTCTATCTCTCTCTCTCTCTCTCTCTCTCTCTCTCTCTCTCTCTCTCTCTCTCTCTCTCTCTCTCTCTATCTCTCTATCTCTATCTCTCTCTCTCTCTCTCTCTCTCTCTCTCTCTCTCTCTCTCTCTCTCTCTCTCTCTCTCTCTCTCTCTCTCTCTCTCTCTCTCTCTCTCTCTCTCTCTCTCTCCATAATGTAGACCCATCCCGTGAACTCGCAATAAAATTGCCACATTATAAAATATTATCCAGAGGGAGAAATAAAAATGCCATGTTTCAAAGCCACCTTAAGAGCCTCCATGAAACATAAAACGTAATCCCAGGTAGGAAGGATTGGAAGCTGCAGGAAGATTTCATCCTTTGAGGAAATTGCAAATTCCTGGGTAAATACATCTGCCGCTAATGTAAAATTTCTCAGAAATACTTTATATTGTGTTTGTTTAATGAATTCAAAACCTACTGATAAGATTTTCTCGTTGAATAGGTATAATTTTTCGTACTTTTTTTTTTTTAAGTTTTTCAATTGTGTTTTAATGTTTATATCCCCCGCAAGATGGAGTGTTGAGGTGTATATTTTGATTTTAGATTATTGATAAGTTTGTAAAAAAAAAACACACAAATGCGAATTGCGATTATCTCTGTGTGAATGTATTACGGCGAAAAAGTGATATCTTAAATTTATTGTGCGACTGATATCATAAAAAGAAAACTTGAAATTATTGATGTAGGGATTTTCCTTTTGGTTAACAGCTAATTCTTCAGTTCTGCCAGTCAGCTTATACATCAGCACATTGTGTTATAAGCTGTTTTTCCCCAGCTTTCACAGTACCCCTTAACCAACCACCTGTGAGACCCTATCTTGAGTTATCTTGAGATGATTTCGCGGCTTAGTGTCCCCGCGGCCCGATCCTCGATCAGGCCTCCACCCCCTAGGAAGCAGCCCGAAGCAGCTGTCTAACTCTCAGGTACCTATTTACTGCTAGGTAACAGGGGGCATCAGGGTGAAAGAAACATTTTGCCCACTTGTCTCCGCCTCCACCGGGGATCGAACCCGGAACCTCAGGACTACGAATCCGAAGCGCTGTTCACCCAGCTGTCAGGCTCCCTACATCAGAGCCTAGAGCTGCCTCAGTTGCTGAGTGGTTGATAAGCTTACGGCTGACTCAGCTGACAAGTGGGAAGCTTAGCAGTTTCGCCAGTTACCACTGGCAACTGTACGCTCAGTATGTCTTACTAACTGGTCTTCAGTCAGGATGTTCTCACTCTCCCAGTCACCCATTACCACTCCCCCAGTCACTACCACTACCCCAGTCACCCGCTGCCACTCCCCCCAGTCACCCATTACTACTTCCCCAGTCACTACCACTACCCCAGTCACCCACTACCACTTCCCCAATCACTACCACTACCCCCAGTCACCCACTATCACTCTCCCAGTCACCCATTACCACTTCCCCAGTCACTACCACTACCCCAGTCACCCACTACCACTTCCCCAATCACTACCACTACCCCAGTCACCCACTATCACTCTCCCAGTCACCCATTAACACTTCCCCAGTCACTACCACTACCCCAGTCACCCACAACCACTTCCCCAATCACTACCACTCCCCCAGTCACCCACTACCACTTCCCCAGTCACTACCACTACCCCAGTCACCCACTACCACTTCCCCAGTCACTACCACTACCCCAGTCACCCACTACCACTTCCCCAATCACTACCACTACCCCAGTCACCCACTATCACTCTCCCAGTCACCCATTACCACTTCCCCAGTCACTACCACTACCCCAGTCACCCACTACCACTTCCCCAATCACTACCACTACCCCAGTCACCCACTATCACTCTCCCAGTCACCCATTAACACTTCCCCAGTCACTACCACTACCCCAGTCACCCACTACCACTTCCCCAATCACTACCACTCCCCCAGTCACCCACTACCACTTCCCCAATCACTACCACTCCCCCAGTCACCCACTACCGCTCCCCAGTCACTACCACTCCCAGTCACCCACTACCAGTCACCCAAGATCCTGCAGGCCATTCCTTCCTCCGTCAACACATTAGACGGCTGGCGAACGAGCCGGACACAGGCAAGAAACACCTTATTCCTTTCTTTAATGACAAAATCACAAGGCAATTAAGCATGGATTACTACCGTTAATTTGCAGTTAAAGCCCCCCCCCCCCCATTACAGACAGCTTAGTGCTCTCTGCCAGCTTAAGCTCCTGAAGCTGCTCCCATCAACTTCTGTGACTTTGTTTACGTAATACTGAACTGATTACTGTTTGCATCTGTGTATCTTTTGATACTCGTCCTATTCCACCTTGTTATGAGTCGTTGACGTCGTGTGTGGGGCTGTCGTTGCGGTGTTGCACAAACAGAAACAAAAGACTGCTACTTCACTTTTGTGGAGGCGAGCAGTAATCACCAATTTAATTAGGGTTTTATTGACAGATAATAGTGAGGAAATGGGGGCTAATGGTTCCTCGAAGAAGTCATTCACTGGCATTTTTAATTAGTTAATATCACCGTCCTGGCCACAGTGAGGTGGAAGGAACTATATAAAGATCTGTGTCTGTATATCGTGAAAAAAAATGGAAGTGAATGAGAAATAATGAAATGCAACTGTAGTATATTAATGAATAAAAACGGTGAATACCCGAGGTGGGCGTTTCATGAATGATGAATAACAGAAACAAATGTAGAGTTATTTTATTGTTCAATCGTAAAGCAAACCCCCGTACACTCGCCAACTGGTCCTGATTCGCGGAGACAAAAAACAAAAACAGTCACTTGTGATCCTGTGGTCCTGGGTTCGATCCCAGGCGCCGGCGAGAAACAATGGGCAGAGTTTCTTACACCCTATGCCCCTGTTACCTATCAGTAAAATAGGTACCTGGGTGTTAGTCAGCTGTCACGGGCTGCTTCCTGGGGGTGGAGGCCTGGTCGAGGACCGGGCCGCGGGGACACTAACAAAAAATAAAAGCCCCGAAATCATCTCAAGATAACCTCAAGATAACCGGGGTTTCGTTCCCTTGACCGGCTTTACCATATGCCAGAAATGTCGCGCAATTCTTGTCAACCTTTTCTCCGTTTTGTCTTCTTCTATATTCTTATGGTGCGTTTCTGGCTGCATATTACCCTCCTCACTCAGCTCCGGGCTCCTGGCGTGACGGATATGTTTGCTCCTGTTGCTTCTTCTCCCTACAGAGCCTGGAAGGGATTTATTTCCGCCTTCCAGTCTGGAGTTTCCTTTTCCAGTTAGTCTTTTTGTAGTTTTCCTTTCCAGCAACTTGTCCGGTGTTTCTTTTCCAGGTTTTCGTCTGTAATTTTTGTCCCCTCTTCCAGTCCATCATCTGTGGGTGGGTTTAAATGATCCGGTTCCTCGTCTGGAGACTCGTTTCCGGCCGTACGTCTGGAGTTTCGTCACCAGACTGGAATAGGGTTTCGTCACCCTTCCATCTTCGCATCACACTAACGGGTGACTGGTAGTTTGTACCTGAGGGAAACGCTGCACTTTCTCTGGTCGGTGAATGACTTTCCTCAGCTGTGTAAGAGTGTTCCAATTCGTGTCGTTTGGTAATTCTGATCCGCATACAATATTAGACTGGCAGTATATCAGGAAATATTATGTCTCTCCGACGCGTCTGATCGAAGTTTCAAACATTATGTGACCGATTTATCTGTCTGAAAATTTGTACATATGGAATTTTCTCTCTCTCTCTCTCTCTCTCTCTCTCTCTCTCTCTCTCTCTCTCTCTCTCTCTCTCTCTCTCTCTCTCTCTCTCTCTCTCTCTCTCTCTCTCTCATGGATGAAGTTAATGTATCGAACAGCTCAAAACAGAAGATAAAACATTACAAAGGCTCATAATAAATTCAAGATATTGAGAGTTTATAAACACGTAAAATATTTCCCGATAACTAACGAAACATATTGCCTGCAGTTATTTATTTTTGTGTGTGTCTGTTTGTTTACAGTGTTTTGCACGCCTCTACATGGAATTATTTATCAATCGTTCTTTTAAGGGTAAACATGTCAGGTAAACAATTTTGTCCCTGCTTACTAGGTGAGACATTTTAATACAAAGTCGGAACCGGAAAGGCCTCGTTCATCTCGTTTCCGGTTAATACAATTTGTTATCTCGAAGTTCCCGTGTCCGGTTAATAAAAATTTGTTGTGTCCAAGTTCCCGAGTCCGGTTAATAAAATTTGTTCTCTCCAAGTTCCCGTGAGCGAATGTGGCGTTTAATTTTTACCGTTATGAAAATTAGTTGAGAATGAATACAATTTGCGGCCGAAAAAAAGGGGAAAAACACGAGGCGCAGTTAAACATTATTCTTCGAGAGTCTTAGGAAGTGCCAGCTGGGGAAGTGCCATCTTGGGGAAGTGCCAGCTGGGGTAAGTGCCAGCTGAGGGAAGTGCCAGCTGGGGGAAGTACCAGCGGGGGGGAAGTGCCAGCTGGAGGAAGTGCCAGCTGGGGGAAGTACCAGCGGGGGGGAAGTGCCAGCTGGGGGAAGTGCCAGCTGGGGGAAAGTGCCAGCTTGTGGAAGTGCCAGTTGGGGGAAGTGCCAGCTGGGGGAAGTGCCAGCTTGGAAAGTGCCAGCTGGGGGAAAGTGCCAGCTTGTGGAAGTGCCAGTTGGGGGAAGTGCCAGCTGGGGGAAGTGCCAGCTTGGAAAGTGCCAGCTGGGGGAGGTGCCAGCTGAGGAAGTGCCAACGAGGAAATACCAGCGGGGAAGTGCCAACGAGGAAATACCAGCGAGGAAGTGCCAGCTGGGGGGTATCAGAGGGGAAAGTGCCAGGTAGTGCCCAGCGGGGTAACTCTCCCCTGAGAGAGCCGACACACTTATCAATATGACAATAAATATTGGTTTTACATCGCATTATAATATATCTGTTTTCCAATTTCTTACGTTCTTACGAATTCTTGCGAATTATTAGAAGATGAAACACTCTTACCTACACCAGATCAACGTTCAAGAGCTATGATACCTTTGATAAGAATAAGAGTAAGAATAAGATTATGAATAAGACTAAGCATAAGAATATACTTATACAATGTGTGTAAGGGACACCAAAGCAAGCGATGAGTCACAATAACGTGGCTGAAGTATGTTGACCAGACCACACACTAGAAGGTGAAGGGACGACGACGTTTCGGTCCGCCCTGGACCATTCTTAAGTATCGACTTGAGAATGGTCCAGGACGGACCGAATCGTCGTCGTCCCTTCACCTTCTAGTGTGTGTGGTCTGGCCAACAATTTGGATGTAAAATAGGGCAATTTATAATTCTTAAAATGTTCTGTATTATGGGTTTTACAAATGAGATAAGAAATCATTCACGAAATCCAGACGTTTTGTACTTAAAAAAAACGCGTTATCAGTTAACGAAAACTCGTAACATTGGTTGAGAGAATGAGTGCAAGATATTAACAAGCAAAACCTGTACTTGATAATGAGGGACTAGACTGTAAAGAAGCGGACTAAAGTTTCCCGTTCGTTGGAAAATTCTCATTTCAGGAGAATCTTGATAAACTTTGTATCCCCTTAATGGAGGAAGTTCCGGCGTCGCCCTGGTGCTCTGTGTTGGATTACTGAGCTGGAAAGGAGCAGAGAATGAAGCCTAGAAGATAGATTTTTTGTGTGTGTATGTTTTATCTTGAAAGTTTTAGTGTGTGTGTAGAGGGTGTAGGCAAGAAAGGCACGGGTATCTGGGAGCGTCTTGGACCTACATGGGATAACTAGAGCATTAGTGCGGGCTAGGAACGCTGGATCTTCAAATATAGATGAGAAAATTTGGGAATAAAATTAATTTTGATGATTGTGTTGTGATATTCAGACCATGAGGAGAGTTAGCTATCATGTCACACCCCCCATGATAGCGGCATTAGCATTCTCGTTAATCATGGTAGCATCATCAACCCCTTAGTGAATCATGTTACTTCATGGTAGCATCACCTGGAATCTCATCAATCATATTTAACTGTGAATTTATCATTCAATGACACATTCAGCGTAATTTGTATTTTTGTAACGCCACAGCAAACTTCAAATATATTGGCATAATTAATTTACATCTTGTTGCTTTAAGCTATTTTCACGTCTTGCTATAAGTACTAAGATCAGTCTCTCGCTGCCTACTCACAGGGAGAAGATACAAGCTGGTGTGAATTCGATTTATTTTACACATAATGTTTGTTTTTCGTATCCTTTTTCATGATAATTTCCTGTTGAATTCTGTTAGCTGGTAAGTGTTAAGGAAAATCATGTGTATTGAAGATATCCTCAGCCTCTTTCTTGTGTAAGTGTCGGAGTCTTTCTTGTGTAAGTGTCGGGGTCTTTCTTGGTTAAGTGTCGGAGTCTTTCTTGTGTAAGTGTCGGGGTCTTTCTTGGTTAAGTGTCGGGGTCTTTCTTGTGCAAGTGTCGGCCTCTTTTTTTTATAAGTATTGTGTTACTTCCACAGATCTCAGTACTGTGACTCTTAACTTAGATAGAATCTTTCTTAATTGTAGAAACACTGGCCTAGTTGGCAAAACTGCCTAGTTGGCAAAACTGCCTAGTTGGCAAAACTGCCTAGTTGGCAAAACTGCCTAGTTGGCAAAACTGCCTAGTTGGCAAAACTGTCTAGTTGGCAAAACTGCCTAGTTGGCAAAACTGCCTAGTTGGCAAAACTGCCTAGTTGGCAAAACTGCCTAGTTGGCAAAACTGCCTAGTTGGCACAACTGCCTAGTTGGCACAACTGCCTAGTTGGCAAAACTGCCTAGTTGGCAAAACTGCCTAGTTGGCAAAACTGCCTAGTTGGCACAACTGCCTAGTTGGCACAGCTGCCTAGTTGGCACAACTGCCTAGTTGGCACAACTGCCTAGTTGGCACAACTGCCTAGTTGGCACAACTGCATGTTCTGTATCTACCTAGGCAGGAATTGAGTGGTTACGATTGGGTGGTTATAAATAGGAGTTGCCTCGTATGGGCCAATAGGCCTTCTACAGTTACCTTTTTTCTTATGTTCTTATATTCTAGGAAACACAGTGCTTTGGGTGTGGGGGGGGGCGGAAGAGAGGTCTTAGGCAACAGCCATTGAACTGTGGGGGGGGGGGAAGAGATCGTAACCTGCAAACAAGTACTGAAGGCTTCTACTGTGCATCTTCATATAAATACGATCATCTTATATACACTCAAAATCCTTTTCATCAGAATAATGTAGTTAACATTCTACGTGTAATTAGATCTTGTTTGCAGGCGATGAGTCACAATAACGTGGCTGAAGTATGTTGACCAGACCACACACTAGAAATTGAAGGGACGACGACGTTTCGGTCCGTCCTGGACCATTCTCAAGTCGATTGTCGATTGTCACAATCGACTTGAGAATGGTCCAGGACGGACCGAAACGTCGTCGTCCCTTCAATTTCTAGTGTGTGGTCTGGTCAACATAGATCTTGTTTGATCTCCTTATTATGAAAAAACAAAAAAAAACACCCAAATAGAAAACCAATCAAAACAAGCGTAATTCCATGTCTATTTTTTAATTTTTTTTGGGGGGTTATTCAACTTTATTTGTTTAATCAAGAGCCGGGTCGTGGACACTGCCAGACGTAATGACAATATTGCCATAAAACCAGATGACCTCCGCGAAAAATGATCTCATTACCGAACACGTCACAAATATTCTGGAAAATTGTGGAACGCTTTTCCTCCTGTTCTGGGATATGACGGGCTTGGAAAAGCCAGCTCCGTCGCCACGTATTGACCGCTCTACACCTGTTTTATTTTCCTGAAGATTTTTTTGTTTTTTTGATGTATTTTTTTAGTAGTGACGCACGAGTAGAGTGTTGGGCAGGCAGGCAGGCAGGCTGTGGAGTAGGAGCAGGCTGTGGTGTAGGAGCAGGCTGTGGTGTAGGAGCAGGCTGTGGTGTAGGAGCAGGCTGTGGTGTAGGAGCAGGCTGTAGTGTAGGAGCAGGCTGTGGTGTAGGAGCAGGCTGTAGTGTAGGAGCAGGCTGTGGTGTAGGAGCAGGCTGTGGAGTAGGAGCAGGCTGTGGTGTAGGAACAGGCTGTGGTGTAGGAGCAGGCTGTGGTGTAGGAGCAGGCTGTGGTGTAGGAGCAGGCTGTGGTGTAGGAGCAGGCTGTGGTGTAGGAGCAGGCTGTGGAGTAGGAGCAGGCTGTGGTGTAGGAACAGGCTGTGGTGTAGGAGCAGGCTGTGGTGTAGGAGCAGGCTGTAGTGTAGGAGCAGGCTGTGGTGTAGGAGCAGGCTGTGGAGTAGGAGCAGGCTGTGGTGTAGGAACAGGCTGTGGTGTAGGAGCAGGCTGTGGTGTAGGAGCAGGCTGTGGTGTAGGAGCAGGCTGTAGTGTAGGAGCAGGCTGTGGTGTAGAAGCAGGCTGTGGTGTAGGAGCAGGCTGTGGTGTAGGAGCAGGCTGTGGTGTAGGAGCAGGCTGTGGTGTAGGAGCAGGCTGTGGTGTAGGAGCAGGCTGTGGTGTAGGAGCAGGCTGTGGTGTAGGAGCAGGCTGTGGTGTAGGAGCAGGCTGTGGTGTAGGAGCAGGCTGTGGTGTAGGAGCAGGCTGTGGTGTAGGAGCAGGCTGTAGTGAAGGAGCAGGCTGTAAGAGTGTGGTAGTGGGAACTGTGGTGAGTGTGGAGAGGGACTGACAGGTTGTCAAGAGTAAGACAGGGGGCAGGTTGTCAAGAGTAGGGGGACAGGCTCTTGAGAGTGTGTAGAGACAGGCTATGGAGTATAAAATGGCGTGAAGACTGCACAGTGCGGGGGGAGGGCAGCTATATTGCAGGAACAACCGTGGACATCTTCAAGAGGAAACTAGATTGTTTCCTTCAAGGAGTGCCGGACCAACCGGGCTGTGGTGGGTATGTGGGCCTGCGGGCCGCTCCAAGCAACAGCCTGATGGACCAAACTCTCACAAGTCAAGCCTGGCCTCGGGCCGGACTTGGTGAGTAGAAGAACTCCCAGAACCCCATCAACCAGGTATCAACCAGGTATAGAGAGTACTGGGGGCTGTAGTGTGTGTGTGGTGATGTAGGCTGTACCCAGTATCCGGGTACCCAGTACCCGACCGGGAAGCCGGTCGACCGAGCGGACAGCACGCTGGACTTATGATCCTGTGGTCCTGGGTTCGATCCCAGGCGCCGGCGAGAAACAATGGGCAGAGTTTCTTTCACCCTATGCCCCTGTTACCTAGCAGTAAAATAGGTACCTGGGTGTTAGTCAGCTGTCACGGGCTGCCTCCTGGGGGTGGAGGCCTGGTCGAGGACCGGGCCGCGGGGACACTTAAAGCCCCGAAATCATCTCAAGATAACCAGTAGGGACGAAAACAGATTAAAATGGTACAGTTTGTATTGATAACAACTGAGCCGAGTCCCTTGTGTGGTCTAATTACCCGCACATCGCTGTAATTTAAGATGTCGTTGGCCCGGGTCTTTTATTGCAAACTAAACGCAGATTATCCGTTGTTTTGTTTCCGTAAATGGAATGATGTTGTTCCCAATAACGATTTCCATTACATTATCAAACATCAAAGTGAACAAAATATGACAAGAATTCAGTTCACATTTTGTGGGGGTTTACCCAGCAGGATTTTGTTTGAAAATTTATTTATATATTAAATTATTGATTTATTGAACTTATTCTAATTTGTTGACCAGACCACACACTAGAAATTGAAGGGACGACGACGTTTCGGTCCGTCCTGGACCATTCTCAAGTCGATGAGAATGGTCCAGGACGGACCGAAACGTCGTCGTCCCTTCAATTTCTAGTGTGTGGTCTGGTCAACATACTTCAGCCACGTTATTGTGACTCCTCGCCTGCTTATTCTAATTTATTATTATTAATTGAAAGTGAACTATATATTTAAAATTAATCCTGCTAGGTGTTTACCTGTACACAAGTTTGAGGGTTATGTACATAGCTTATTAATCAAATAATTGATAATTGTAATAAACTACTGAAATGTTAGTATTATTGCTAAAATGGGTTCGTTAAGGAGTAACCATGTCTTAGCTGTTAAGTTGTAATAGCCTGATTACATTCTCTGGACTCTCTGGAGCCTGATTACATGGCACTGGACATTCTCAGTCACGAATTTGAAGCTTCTATGGTATGAGCCCTAATGGTGACCGTGAATGCTTCCTGTTGCACTAGAATGACTCGTAATACCTTCCTTCCTTGGGCTGCACCTACCGAATAACTAATAAGTAGTAACCTGTCACTACTAAACACAGCATATAGTAAGGAAGAAATCTATATTATGTTAGAATAATAACTTATCCGTTCCAGGTGTTGGTCAGTCTTCATAACCGGCAAAATTTGTACATAACATTAATGGCCACCAATTTATATATATACACAATTAATATTACCGGGTACAATACTTCCCAAGGCAGCGAAATCGTGGGTTGATCGGAGACTCTGTGGTTCAAGTTCAAGTATGTTTATTGAGACAAGAAAGAAATACATCTCGAAGGGATAAAGTAGCTTAGGCTATTTCTACCCTTGTAGTTCTGTGGTCTCTATGTCACGAAGTTCGCGGGAAGTGCCTGATCTGTAAGGGTGGACACGAGAGGGAGGCTAATCTCTGTGTCTGTATGACCACGCACGTCAGGCCGTGTCGACTCCCTCTCCCTCTCTGACACGTCCAGAGCTCAGTACAGAATTTCGTCGTCATTGACTTAGGGAGGTAGACTTTAGTTTTATTTATATTTATATTAGATCCAGTCATAGAGAATACCTTTTTATTCATTCTAATGTCTAGACTTAAATGAATATTTTGTGCTTAAATTAATATTTTAAATGAATATAGGCGTGCTTAAATGAATATTTTGATGATATAAGGATTTTGGTGATAGTCACGGATTTCCCATTCTCTCTGAGAGATAAGAGAACCCATTTTTTCCTAATGAATTTAGTGGTTAGTAATGTTAATATGTAACTAGAGTAATCGTGTTTGCTGGTTATATTGGGTGTTAGTAATCTTGTGTAGGAATTTCCGACACATTTCCTGCCTCGATTTACCAATACTAATGTGATGATCCCTAGTTTCCAGTTTCCAGGAAGATTGCTTCCTTTGATAATGGTTTCGATGTTACCGCTAATGGGGTAGTTTGGTAGTTTATGACTGTGGATGATAAGATCGTCAGTTGCCTTATTTGTGCTCGTAGTTTTCTTAAAAATATCAAAATTGTTACTGATCTGATATTTTGAGTTTTTTAAATGCCTTGAGTGACCTCTTGGTGTCTCGTGGATGTGTTTAGCACTCTGGCCTATGAAGCTGGAGAGAAATCTAAGTTGACTGAAGAAATCATTAAATTAAATATCATCCTACAGTTGCCGGGTATTTTAAACAAAAGTCTTGGAGAGTCATTATAAATTAACTAATGTTTTAGACTATTTTCTTATATATTGCTTTTGTGTTGCAATTCATTTTCTGTTCGTGAGTGCTCTTGTTACGTTTGATTAGCGAGACGTTAATTAGTTTGTATAATTCTCGTTGCTGTTTTTTTCACTTACATTTCGTAAGATAACAGTTGGGTAGTTCCGGCCTCTGAGCTGTTTATCTGGTCCAGTATAGGTGAGGGAAGGCAAGTTGTTATCTTAAGTGACTGGATATCACTATTTCAATGTACTTTAGACTCGTCACACTGCAATGGTAGTGACTTCAGGAGGTCGTTGCTTGAGGAAAATGGTAGAGCTGCCTGAGTGTGTGGCCCTCGAGGAATGTGGTGACCTGAAGGTGTGGCCCTGCAGGGTTGTGAAGGCCTGAGAGTGCGGCCGTTAATGGGGTGGTTGTCGTGGTCGTAGTAAACCTATCTGCAGTCAGCTCTGGAGGACGAGAGAGGTGCTTCTTGAGCCTGGAAACCATCTTATTTATTCTCTCTTGAACGGTAATGTTGTTGGTATTGGCAAATGTCGGGTTCGGACCAATACCCACTTATACGCACGCTACGCAGAAGCGAACAGACACGCACACAAGAAAAACTCTGTCTCTGTCTCTCTCTCTCTCTCTCTCTCTCTCTCTCTCTCTCTCTCTCTCTCTCTCTCTCTCTCTCTCTCTCTCTCTCTCTCTCTCTCTCTCTCTCTCTCATCCGATAGGCTCCCAAAAGGGCTACAAGTAGCTCAATCTGGCATCCCTGAGATTGGGAACTGATTTTTTGCAAAGTAACTGTTGCTTCCTCCTCATATAGTGACACACCATACACAGTGATGGTGTCTGGGATCTGTCACGGTGATATACACAGTAGGGGTGTGTGGGATCTATCACTGTCATACAGTAAAACTAATAGTTGTGGCCTGCGTTCCCACGCCATAATACACACATAAATATTCTATTGGATCTAGTGTTATTTAGCCATAAGTTAGATCTAAGTATATCGATCTTTTTGGGTATATAACTTGTTTAGATTCATCCTCTATTATTATTGTGTTGCTTTTGCATATTTTCCACTTCATTGCTGTGCTCTCCCCCCCCCCTCCCTTTGCAATCACTGCCAGAGGAACCCCTGCACCATCACAGAGGTACCCCCCCCCCCCGCCCCCCCCCACCCCCGCCCCCGCCCCCCGCCCTTCCCCGCCCCCCCCCCGCCCCCCACCCCCCCCCCCCTCCCCCAGTCTCACCTGAGACGTCGCGAGTGCACACGAGTGGAAACTGCCTCGTCGTTTCTATATAATTTCACTGATAGTTCCCTCCCTTCTCTCATTCAGATTTACTCATAGCACTCTACTTTGGCACTACGTTGGTTGGTAGTGGCACTTTGGGTGTGGTCAAGAACTCTGGAACAAGGGTGGGTCATTGTTCCGGTATCGATACTCTCCACCAGAGTAAACACACTATCTCAGAGGTATACCTGAGAAGTATACCAGGTATAAGTCTGAGATACGTCGAATCTCTATAGCCTCGCCCTCAAATATACTCCCACAGGCTGTAAATATACGTTTCAATCTATATCAATAGGAGGGAATAAGTGTTTGCTAGTCTGTGTCCAAAGTTAAAAGGCCAGTTGGGGACAATCTGTTGTTGTTTCAGGTTTAGCTACTCAGAACGAAGTGTCCATGTAGCACGGGCTATGGCGAGCCCGTAAAGAGGGGTGGGGGACAATCCCAGGTAGTGTAACTTATACCATGTCGCGGTACTGGGGCAATAGGGTGCGCGGCTGGTACCATCCTACTCGCCTGGTTCGAATCCACCTCATTTCACTAACCGATTACCTCATTCGAACTATTCTTACGGTGTTCCGTTTCAACAACGTTAAAACCAATTATAGTTACAATGTGTTTTTTTGGGGGGCGTCTATGACTGGTAAAAAAATAAAAAGTTTAAAGTCTTAGCGAAAAAGTCAGACTCATGCTAAGCTTAGTTACAGCGTGAGGCGGAAGGTTCAGCTGTGTTCTCTAAAGCTTAAGGCGATTGTCTCAAAGCTTTACTGTGATTAATTATTCTTGCGTTTTATTCAACGCAGTTATTAGTTGCATCGCACTTAGCAACGAGGTGTTGTGGCATAGCGAGTGAGGGAGAGAAGAGGTGTTGTGGCATAGCGAGTGAGGGAGAGAAGAGGTGTTGTGGCATAGTGAGTGAGGGAGAGAAGAGGTGTTGTGGCATAGCGAGTGAGGGAGAGAAGAGGTGTTGTGGCATAGCGAGTGAGGGAGAGAAGAGGTGTTGTGGCATAGCGAGTGAGGGAGAGAAGAGGTGTTGTGGCATAGCGAGTGAGGGAGAGAAGAGGTGTTGTGGCATAGTGAGTGAGGGAGAGAAGAGGTGTTGTGGCATAGCGAGTGAGGGAGAGAAGAGGTGTTGTGGCATAGCGAATGAGGGAGAGAAGAGGTGTTGTGGCATAGCGAGTGAGGGAGAGAAGAGGTGTTGTGGCATAGCGAATGAGGGACAGAAGAGGTGTTGTGGCATAGCGAGTGAGGGAGAGAAGAGGTGTTGTGGCATAGCGAGAGAGGCAGAGAAGAGGTGTTGTGGCATAGCGAGTGAGGGAGAGAAGAGGTGTTGTGGCATAGCGGAGAGGGAGAGAGAGGAGTAAGTGTTGTGGCAGAACAAAGCTTGAGGCTGTGTACACTAATGAAAAGTCAACACGAGGGAGAGAGAGAGAGAGCAGGACGCGTCCCTTCTTCATCTCCTATTCCCTTGTTCACTTTCCCCCATTCCCTTGTTCACTTTCCCCCATTCCCTTTATGCACCTTCCCCTGTCTCCCTCATCTACATAGAAACTTTTTATTGATCTTATCTCTCCTCTTTTGTGTTATGCTTTGCATACTTTTTATCTTCACTTCACTTTTGGGGAGATCTAGCTGATGTTTTATGGGGGTTTTCTTTTTGTATCGCTGCTGAAGCGTGACATAGCTTAAGCGAGAATACCATTGATGTCTTGAAGCCGGTGCTGGTAAGACTATCGATGTCTTGAAGCCGGTGTTGGTAAGGCTCTCGACGTCTTGAAGCCGGTGTTGGTAAGACTATCGACGTCTTGAAGCCGGTGTTGGTAAGACTATCGACGTCTTGAAGCCGGTGTTGGTAGGGCTATCGACGTCTTGAAGCCGGTGCTGGTAAGACTATCGACGTCTTGAAGCCGGTGTTGGTAAGGCTCTCGACGTCTTGAAGCCGGTTTTGGTAAGCCTATCGACGTCTTGAAGCCGGTGTTGGTAAGACTATCGACGTCTTGAAGCCGGTGTTGGTAAGGCTATCGACGTCTCGAAGCCGGTGTTGGTAAGACTCTCGACGTCTCGAAGCCGGTGTTGGTAAGACTATCGACGTCTTGAAGCCGGTGTTGGTAAGGCTATCGACGTCTTGAAGCCGGTGTTGGTAAGACTATCGACGTCTTGAAGCCGGTGTTGGTAAGGCTCTCGACGTCTTGAAGCAGGTGTTGGTAAGCCTATCGACGTCTTGAAGCTGGTGTTGGTAAGGCTATCGACGTCTTGAAGCCGGTGTTGGTAAGACTATCGACGTCTTGAAGCCGGTGTTGGTAAGACTATCGACGTCTTGAAGCCGGTGTTGGTAAGGCTATCGACGTCTTGAAGCCGGTTTTGGTAAGCCTATCGACGTCTTGAAGCCGGTGTTGGTAAGGCTATCGACGTCTTGAAGCCGGTGCTGGTAAGGCTCTCGACGTCTTGAAGCCGGTGTTGGTAAGGCTATCGACGTCTCGAAGCCGGTGTTGGTAAGACTCTCGACGTCTCGAAGCCGGTGTTGGTAAGACTATCGACGTCTTGAAGCCGGTGTTGGTAAGCCTATCGACGTCTTGAAGCCGGTGTTGGTAAGGCTCTCGACGTCTTGAAGCCGGTGTTGGTAAGCCTATCGACGTCTTGAAGCCGGTGTTGGTAAGGCTCTCGACGTCTTGAAGCCGGTGTTGGTAAGCCTATCGACGTCTTGAAGCCGGTGTTGGTAAGGCTCTCGACGTCTTGAAGCCGGTGTTGGTAAGCCTATCGACGTCTTGAAGCCGGTGTTGGTAAGCCTATCGACGTCTTGAAGCCGGTGTTGGTAAGCCTATCGACGTCTTGAAGCCGGTGTTGGTAAGCCTATCGACGTCTTGAAGCCGGTGTTGGTAAGACTATCGACGTCTTGAAGCCGGTGTTGGTAAGCCTATCGACGTCTTGAAGCCGGTGTTGGTAAGACTATCGACGTCTTGAAGCCGGTGTTGGTAAGACTATCGACGTCTTGAAGCCGGTGTTGGTAAGACTATCGACGTCTTGAAGCCTCCAGCATATTTTCTCTACTGCATCTTAACATAGAGACTCTCGCCTGTTCAACTCAGCAGAAACTAGCTTCTGGGTCCCAGCTTGGCGGAGCTGGACACCCTCCAAAGGATACCTGATCAACCAGGCTGTGACTCGTACGTCAGGCTGCGAGCAGCCGCGTCCAACAGCCTGGTTGATCAGTCCGGCAACCAGGAGGCCTGGTCGACGACCGGGCCGCGGGGACTCTGAGCCCCGGAAGCACCTCAAGGTAACCTCAAGGTAACCCTGACCCCTTGGGATGTGGTCAAAACCTTTACAACAAGACGGTTTTGTCCAAGTTCGTCTTCTGATTGTCGAAACTGTTTATATAAAACCCTAATATCTTTAGGTTAGGATGAATTAGATATCTTCCTGAGGTTATCTTGAGATGATTTCGGGACTTCAGTGTCCCGAAATCACACTTCACTGTCCCCTTCAGTGCTTGTTACCTAGCAGCAAAATAGGTACCTGGGTGTTAGTCAGCTGTCACGGGCTGCTTCCTGGGGGTGGAGGCCTGGTCGAGGACCGGGCCGCGGGGACACTAAAAAGCCCCGAAATCATCTCAAGATAGCCTCTCCGCGGCCCGGTCCTCGACCAGTCCTCAACCCCAGGAAGCAGCCCGTGACAGCTGACTAACTCCTAGGTACCTATTTTACTGCTTGGTAACAGGGGCATAGGGTGAAAGAAACTCTGCCCATTGTTTCTCGCCGGTGCCCAGGAACGAACCCGGGACCACAGAATCACGTGTACAACGTGCTGTCCGCTCGGCCGACCGGCTCCCTGGCTCGACATGGTTATTAGAAGAACCCAGAAGTTCTGGGTTGTTCCCAGAGCTTGTTCTCTGAGGTTCTTCATGAGGTTCTCTGAGAACCTTTTGACCTTGCGCGGTCAAGGTTCCCTTCCTTGGAGCATTCAGAACTCACTGCCCATTAGAGGACTTCTTCGCTGGTGGGTTGGGTTAGGTTAGGCTTGTTTGGGTTAGGTTTGAATAGGTTGGCAAGTTTATATAGGTTTCACAACCCTGTTGGCGAATTGTTTTGTATACGATGTGTCTGGCATCTGGTCCCTCGCTCGAAGCTCCAGATTCCACTGTAGAGATTTCCAACAAGATTGATTTTTGTTTTCTTCAAGACCTCAGTCTTGGTTTCTCCATTTCCCCCGCCTCGTGACAAGACAAATTCATCATCCTTGACGATGATGTAGGCTTGATGGACCACTTGAGGTGATGAATGTCGCCTGTGGCTCGCCCTGGAAGACTTGGTTGAGACTCTTCTCTCTCCTGCAATTTTAAGTCGATCATTTTGTAAACATTATGTTGAAATTAACTAAATAGCATTTCATGTATAATGGAGGTGGTGTGTGTGTGTACCCTCGGCTCAGCGCCCCGTCCTGCCTGCCTGCCTGCCTGCCTGCCTGCCAGCCTGCAGGCAGGCAGGCAGTATAATTCCCTACGTGGGAATTATACGTGATGTATAATTATACGCCTGACAGCTGGGTGGATAGCACTTCGGATTCGTAGTCCTGAGGTTCCGGGTTCGATCCCCGGTGGAGGGAGAGACAAATGGGCAAAATGTTTCTTTCACCCTAATGCCCCTGTTACCTAGCAGTAAATAGGTACCTAGGAGTTAGACAGCTGCTACGGGCTGCTTCCTGGGGATGGAGACCTGGTCGAGGACCGGGCCGCGGGGACACTAAGCCCCGAAAGCATCTCAAGATAACCTCAAGACAGAAGATGTAAGGAACGTTTTCTTATCTACATATGGCTCTCAGTTTATATGTTTCTTGTTACATAAGAAACAATTTGTATGAGTCTTGCAATTTATATGTTTCTTGTTGAATTCTTACATCATTGTTACATAATAGATGATTTAAGGTTCAGTTATCTTCTTTAATATAGCGAGATAAAGCTGTTTCTAACTCTGCAGCTTTGCTTTAAGACTTCAGTTTTAAGACATATTGCTGACAATTAAATATGGTGCTGATATTCCTTCTTGTCCAATATAAATAAGATGTATAGTCGATTTTATATGTAAAACTTTGATAAAATATAATTTGTATAAATTGTTAGCCTTAAACATTTTCCTTAATGTTTCCTTAATGTTCCTTAAATAAGATTACGAGTCGGGGGGAGGGGCAGGCAGGGAGGCAGGCAGGCAGGGAGGCAGGCAGGCAGGCAGGCAGGCAGGCAGGCAGGCAGGCAGGCAGGGAGGCAGGCAGGCAGGCAGGCAGGCAGGCAGGGAGGCAGGCAGGCAGGCAGGCAGGCAGGCAGGCAGGCAGGCAGGCTGGCAGGCAGGCAGGCAGGCAGGCTGGCAGGCAGGCAGGCAGGCAGGGAGGCAGGCAGGCAGGCAGGCAGGCAGGCAGGCAGGCAGGGAGGCAGGCAGGCAGGCAGGCAGGCAGAAATGAACCAAGGTAGACAGGCAGGCAAGCAGGGAGGCAGGCAAGCAAGCAAGCAGGCAGGCAAGCACGCAGGCAGGCATGCAAAGCAGGCAGGCAGGCAAGCAAGCAGGGAGGCAGGCAGGCAGGCAGGCAGGCAGGCAGGCAGGCAGGACGGGGCGCTGAGCCGAGGGTACACACACACACACACCTTCTCTCAAGACGGCCCCGCCAGCAATAATCTGCAGTAACGCGCGGCTGAAGCCAGCAGCTCACCTCTCGGAATGGTGGCTGGTAAAACAAGTCTTGAGGTTCACCCGATAAGGTCACTGAAATAAAACTGAATGTTCTTCAGTTCTAATTGACTGGATAAGTATAGTTACGTCTTAGCTTCTGCTAAGACGCATCGTTGAAGGAGACAAGGAAATCTCGATCTCAAAGGGTCCAGGGGCCAGATTCACGAAAGCAGTTACGCAAGCACTTACGAACGTGTACATCTTTCCTCGATCTTTGACGGCTTTGGTTACATTTATTAAACAGTTTACAAGCATGAAAACTTCCCAATCAACTGTTGTTATTGTTATAAACAGCCTCCTGGTGCTACGGAGCTCATTAACTGTTTATTAATTGGAAACAAAGCTGCCAAAGATTGAGAAAAGATGTACAGGTTCGTAAGTGCTTGCGTAAGTACTTTCGTGAATCTGGCCCCAGGTCTCTGGTAGAGCAGATATCGCACTGTTTCAGGGGAAACTCCTCTACTGCCTGGTTATACAACCCGTTTTCTTTTATTTATCATGGAAGTGGATTTAGTGTTTCAGCTTTGAGCAGTTTAATGGTGCTATAGCTTGCAGCAGCTATAGATGCTGATGTTGTTGAAAACTGTCTATTGGATTGTTTCAAATAGACAGTCTTTTGTTTGTAGTGCTCTCTAATGTTAACTTCTCAGTTCCCACTTATTCTCTGACCTTTTCTCCATTCTTCTTCCCTCCAGCTGATGTGTTCACCTGGGCTTAACTGAGTCACCTGTCACCTCCCCCCCCCCCTAAGCCTCACCTGCTGAGAACTAAACAAGGAGCACCTGCCTGACTTAACCAAACTAACCATTATGCAACTCGCCCTTTCTCTTCTCTCTTGTTTCATCAGAAAAGCAGGTGGCATGGAAATTAAACTTAATTTCATCCACCGGCAGCTCTACCACCTTTAGCTCACCTACCTGCAGGTTACCCACCTGCTAAGTGAGTAAGTGCTAAGTGCTAACTTCAAGCACTCCCACTTGAACTTATTTCAGCCACACCAGGTAGTGTGCCACACTAGGGTGCCACACTACTGTGACTCGCTAATTGCCATAGACTCGAGGATCTTCACAATAAAAAAAATGGATTTTTCCTAATTAATAACCTTTGAAAAGCTAAAGACTTCACCAAAATTGAAAATAAAAATCCCTATGAAACGTCATGTATATGTGTGGAATTTAATTGATAACAAATTCATTGGAATTAGAAGAGTGAATAACATTAAAATTTCATCTTGAGTGGCATCAAGCTGGAACTTTCAAGCTTATCTCAAGCTTATCTTAAGCTTATCTTAAGCATATCTTAAGCTTATCGATGTTCCCCAAGAGTTGAGGACCCTTCGCCACAATACAACCCCCCCCCCCACAACTGTTGCCTATAACTCCCGAGTACCCATTTACTACTAGGTGAACAGGTGCATCAGGTGAAAGGAAATGTTCCCAACCCTTTCTGTCTCGGCCGAGGGTTCGAACCCGGGGCACTCGAGTGTGTATCGAGAACATAAAATAGATAGAGCGAATGAACTTGTTTTCCTTGTCCAAGCGCCCTTTTTTAAGTTTATTTTGAATTACTGTTATTTTAACTTTAGTGTGTTTTATTAAGTAAAGCGTGTTTAGTAATTTAATCGTGTTTTAGTAATTTAATCGTGTTTTAGTAATTTAAGTGTGTTATAATAATTTAAGCGAGATTTATGAAGGTAAGCGAGTTTTATGAAGTTAAGCTTGTTTTATGAAGTTAAACGTGTTTTATGAAGTTAAGCGTGTTTTATGATGTTAAGCGAGCTTTATGAAGTTAAGCGAGCTTTATAAAGTGATGATGGTGCAGGCTTATTAAAGTACAGATCGCACCGCATTGAAGAGATGGTGTCTTCAATGACACGATGTTCAAAGACGAGCAAGACATCTTCTCCCCGCCCTAGCTAATGAACGCGTCCCAAACGTGGAGTGAACAAAAGTTAAATTCCCGAAGAGTGGACACACGAACGCGAACCAGAGTGCACCCGTGTTAAGATATCGAATCGCATGAAGTATACCAGTCCGGTACACGAATAACTGGGATTAGTACACTGTCCTGTACGGGAATTACTGAGATTAGTTCACTATTTTTTACGGGAATCACTGGAAGTACACAGTCCTGTGCAGGAATTACTGGGATTAGTACACTGTCCTGTACAGAAATTACTGGGATTAGTTCACTGTCCTGTGCGGAAATTACTGGGATTAGTTCACTGTCCTGTACAGAAATTACTGGGATTAGCTCACTGTCCTGTACAGAAATTACTGGGATTAGTTCACTGTCCGGTACAGGAATCACTGGAAGTACACAGTCCAGTACATTAAGGGTATGGTGGTCGAGAGGTGTATATCAGTGTGCTCCCGTGATGCAAGCAATTACGGGCTATTCGTGCCCGTGCCACTTCTTAGGTGGCTTACTCTCTAGCAATCAATCAATCAACGCAAGCAAGCCGGGAATAGACCCATTCAAACAGGAGCCCAAGGGGGCAAGTGTGGTTATGGGGCTGGGGGTGGGAGGGGAGTATAGTGACCTTGGTAATGTCATGTGGATAGTAAACAAGAATAATGTAACTGAAAATTTGACGCCCAACCCACACGCCTGAAAAATAACGACGTACAGAAAAGGTTGACATTTTCTCATCTATGGGAGTTAGGTATCGGAATGTTGTGTGAATGCTGTGTGAATGTTGTGTGAAAGTTGTGTGAACCCGTTGCCAACACATTCCAGGGGCCTTACTTACCCTTACGGGAATGTGGACGGAAAAAAATTATAATGGAACACAATTCTTATATCAAAACCCAACAAGACTTGGTTTTTATTCCAGTGGGGCTGCATCCCATATACTCGCCTCACATTCCATTTTCTCTGGGTAAGAACGCACCTTTCATTTTAAATCCATATTCTCCTTCTTCTTGAGGTTATCTTGAGATGATTTCGGGGCTTTAGTGTCCCCGCGGCCCGGTCCTAGACCAGGCCTCCACCCCCAGGAAGCAGCCCGTGACAGCTGACTAACTCCCAGGTACCTATTTACTGCTAGGTAACAGGGGCATTTAGGGTGAAAGAAACTTTGCCCATTTGTTTCTGCCTCGTGCGGGAATCGAACCCGCGCCACAGAATTACGAGTCCTGCGCGCTATCCACCAGGCTACGAGGCCCCCCTTACACCAAGCCTTGAGGAGTCATCTATCATAGAATGAGTTGACCCACAAAAACTCAAACAAAAAGTCTTGAGTTGACCCACAAAAACTCAAACAAAAAGTCTTGAGTTGACCCACAAAAACTCAAACAAAAAGTCTTGTTTGAGTTGACCCACAAAAACTCAAACAAAAAGTCTTGTTTGAGTTGACCCACGGGAAGTTAATGGGAAATAATGACTATACTTCATGTAGAAAGTTCCATCAAACAAATATAAATTTATTGAGTTTCCAGAGTATAACAAAAGTATATGGGGAGTCTTTCAACAAGCATTTTTGCAGACAAGACCTTTCTAGAAATAAAACAATAAGTTGTTCCGTAGTCATTACTAAATTTTCTTCATAATGTATTACTTAAAAGTGCTAAAACGTGCCACAGCGCTTGTAGACCAATGTGACTCGTGTGGTGATGTACTGCTTTTACAACTAAACCCGCAAAAAAAAAATCAATGTTAGTTCCTGGCAACTAGAAATAATCTCGCTAGATTTAAATATGAAATATCAGTTTGATTGTAGTTATTTCGGCACGCGCACGCACGCACACACACACACACACACACACACACACACACTATTACCACTATTAATTCACACACAGTGTGTGTGTGTGTGTGTGTGTACTCACCTAGTTGTGTTTGCGGGGGTTGAGCTCTGGCTCTTTGGTCCCGCCTCTCAACCGTCAATCAACAGGTGTACAGATTCATGAGCCTATCGGGCTCTGTCATATCTACCCCATACACAGTTTCAAGGGTAGATATGACAGAGCCCGATAGGCTCATGAATCTGTACACCTGTTGATTGACGGTTGAGAGGCGGGACCAAAGAGCCAGAGCTCAACCCCCGCAAACACAACTAGGTGAGTACACACACACACACACACACACACACACACACACACACACACAGGAATTGAGGAATTGAATAAGATAATAAGATTGAATAAGAACACACACAGGTGTGTGAGGAATTGAATAAGAAATTCCAGGAGGTCTTCACCTTAGAACAAGGAGAAATTCCAGAGGTAAGTGAGGGAATAGCTAACCAGGAACCACTGGAAGAGTTTGAGATTACCAGTGGGGAAGTAAGGAAGTGTTTACTAGAGTTGGACGTGACGAAGGCTATAGGCCCAGATGGAATCTCCCCTTGGGTTCTAAAGGAAGGAGCAAGAGAACTGAGCCTACCACTCTCCATAGTGTATAACAAATCACTGGCAACAGGGGAACTGCCAGATATTTGGAAAGCAGCTAACGTAGTCCCGATATACAAGAAAGGGGATAGACAGGAGGCACTGAACTACAGGCCAGTGTCCCTAACCTGCATACCATGCAAGCTGATGGAGAAGATTGTGCGAAAAAAACTAGTGGAGCATCTGGAGCGAAGGAACTTTGTAACACAGCATCAACATGGGTTCAGGGATGGCAGGTCCTGCCTCACAGGGTTACTTGAATTCTACGACCAGGCAACAAAAATAAGGCAAGAAAGAGAAGGGTGGGCAGACTGCATATTTTTGGATTGTCAGAAAGCCTTTGATACAGTACCACACAAGAGGCTAGTGCGAAAGTTGGAGATGCAGGCTGGAGTGAGAGGGAAGGTACTCCGGTGGATAGAGGAATACCTAAGCAACAGGAGACAACGAGTCTGTGTGAGGGGTGAGGCCTCAGATTGGCGAGACGTCACAAGTGGAGTCCCGCAGGGGTCAGTCCTTGGACCTATACTGTTTCTGGTATATGTAAATGATCTCCCAGAGGGTATAGATTCGTTCCTCTCAATGTTTGCCGACGATGCAAAAATTATGAGGAGGATTGAAACAGAGGATGATAGTAGGAGGCTACAAGATGACCTGGATAGACTGAGTGAATGGTCCAACAAATGGCTGTTGAAGTTCAACCCGAGTAAATGCAAAGTAATGAAACTAGGCAGTGGAAACAGGAGGCCAGGCACAGGATACAGAATAGGAGATGAAGTACTTAATGAAACAGACAGAGAGAAAGATCTAGGAGTTGATATCACACCAAACCTGTCTCCTGAAGCCCACATAAAGAGAATAACGTCTGCGGCATATGCGAGGCTGGCTAACATCAGAACGGCGTTCAGGAACCTGTGTAAGGAATCATTCAGAATCTTGTACACCACATATGTAAGACCAATCCTGGAGTATGCGGCCCCAGCATGGAGCCCGTACCTTGTCAAGCACAAGACGAAGCTGGAAAAAGTCCAAAGGTATGCTACTAGACTAGTCCCAGAACTAAGAGGCATGAGTTATGAGGAAAGGCTGCGGGAAATGCACCTCACGACACTGGAAGACAGAAGAGTAAGGGGGGACATGATCACAACCTACAAAATCCTCAGGGGAATCAACCGGGTAAACAAGGATGAACTATTCAACACTGGTGGGACGCGAACAAGGGGACACAGGTGGAAGCTGAGTACCCAAATGAGCCACAGAGACGTTAGAAAGAACTTTTTCAGTGTCAGAGTAGTTAGTAAATGGAATGCATTAGGAAGTGATGTGGTGGAGGCTGACTCCATACACAGTTTCAAATGTAGATATGATAGAGCCCAATAGGCTCAGGAATCTGTACACCAGTTGATTGACGGTTGAGAGGCGGGACCAAAGAGCCAGAGCTCAACCCCCGCAAGCACAATTAGGTGAGTACAATTAGGTGAGTACACACACACACACACACACACACGCACATCTTTCAGGAATCTGCACACCAGTAGATTGACGGTTGAGAGACGGTACTAAAGAGCCAAAACTCAACCCCAGAAAGCACAACTAGGTGAGTACAACTTGGTCAGAACACACACACACACACACACACACACACACACACACACACACACACACACACACACACACACACACACACACACACACTCACGCGCGCGAGAAAATACCTGGCAGACGGGGTCTTGAACTGACATTGAATCAACTATGTTTACACATATGAGCCTGTGTCTCAGCTCTGTGGCCATGTTTACACATCCCTCGCTATGTATCCCCGTCCGCAGCGACACCCGTTCGAACCCAGATGTTAAAAATGAAGAATAGATACACTTGATAGTGAAAATAGATTTGAGAATAGACTTGAGAATATTTACAAGTCTCAAGAACAAGATTAAGAAAAAGGATATATTCATTATGGGTACTCAATCAAGTCCTGTGTCTATTGTGGTAGCTGTTGTGTTATCTATTGTGGTATCTGATGTGTTATCTGTTGTGATATCTGATGTGTTATCTATTGTGGTAGCTGTTGTGTTATCTATTGTGGTATCTGTTGTGGTATCTATTGTGGTATCTGTTGTGTTATCTATTGTATTATCTGTTGTGTTATCTATTGTGGTATCTGGTGTATTTATATTGTGGTATCTGTTGTGTTATCTATTGAGGTATCTGTTGTGCTATCTATTATATCTGTTGTGTTATCTATTACATCTGTTGTGTTATCTAATATATATGTTGTGTTATCTATTGTGGTATCTGATGTGTTATCAGTATAATAGATAACATATCTAATATGTTATCTATTGTGGTATCTGGTGTGCTATCTATTGTGGTATCTGATGTGTTATCTATTGTGGTATCTGATGCGTTATCAGATACCACAGATATCATATATACCACAGATACAATATATACCACAGATTGGTGTGGTATATATTGTGGTATCTATTGTGTTATATATTGTGTTATCTGTTGTGTTATCTGTTGTGTTATCTGTTGTGTTATCTATTACCGGGTCTACCTATGTTCCTCTATTACCACTATTAATTTTTTTCAGTTATATGAATGGATATCACTTCTATGTGGGTATAAATTACTGCATAATATTCTCATCTGCATTGAATTTTTTGTAGCATGTTTGAATGCAAACTCTTTGATATTATGTTGCGTCAGGCTTTGCATTGCATGAATCTATACATTGCAAGCGAGTGTATATACTGCATGTTAGTGTGAGCTGTTGTTTGGTGTATAATGTATCATGATATGTGTTGCACGATTTTGCATACTGTGGTAAGTGAAGAGCTTAATGAAAATTTTGGGCATTTCATGTTAAAATATATTACGGCTTTTGTTTTTATTTCCATATTGGTGTTTGTGGGTTTGTGTGAGTGTTGGGTGGTGTTTGTGGGTTTGTGTGTGTGTTGTGTGGTGTTTGTTGGTTTGTGTGTGTGTTGGGTGGTGTTTGTGGGTTTGTGTGTGTGTTGGGTGGTGTTTGTTGGTTTGTGTGTGTGTTGGGTGGTGTTTGTGGGTTTGTGTGTGTGTTGGGTGGTGTTTGTGGGTTTGTGTGTGTGTTGGGTGGTGTTTGTGGGTTTGTGTGTGTGTTGGGTGGTGTTTGTTGGTTTGTGTGTGTGTTGGGTGGTGTTTGTGGGTTTGTGTGTGTGTTGTGTGGTGTTTGTTGGTTTGTGTGTGTGTTGGGTGGTGTTTGTGGGTTTGTGTGTGTGTTGGGTGGTGTTTGTGGGTTTGTGTGTGTGTTGTGTGGTGTTTGTGGGTTTGTGTGTGTGTTGGGTGGTGTTTGTGGGTTTGTGTGTGTTGGGTGGTGTTTGTGGGTTTGTGTGTGTGTTGTGTGGTGTTTGTGGGTTTGTGTGTGTGTTTGGTGGTGTTTGTGGGTTGGTGTGTGTGTGTGTGTGTGTGTGTGTGTGTGTGTGTGTGTGTGTGTGTGTGTGTGTGTGTGTGTGTGTGTGTGTTTAGGATGGTAGTTAAGGGTTCGTGTGCGTATTTGTGGGGTAGTGTTTGTGGGTTTATGTGGCAGTCATGTGTGTGTATTCGGAGTGTCAGAGGTAGGTGCGTGTATGTGTATGCTATGTGTGTGTTTATGTACATATATGTATGTAGGGATATGCTCGTGGGTATGCGAGAGTCGTGTGAATGGCGGTATATGCAGGGGTATTTTGAATTTCAGGTAATCTATTATATTTACTCGTTACAATTACACACGAAACAGTGACTCCCGACTGGTGAATTATATCGCTTCTGTCGTCTCCTTTAGGACTTATGCAAATGTGTGGTTTTCTTTCTGCCGTTCTTATTTTCCTTACATTGCAAGTGTTCAAGTTGAAGTCTAGCAACCATCTTTCTGGTTGAAAGTATGTGAATACTGTGTTACAGGTGTGTGTGGTATAACACAATGCAGGTACACTCTCGCTCACACCAGAGAGTGGATTTAGGAGTTGGTTAGGGATTGACTTGAGTGCCTTCACCCCTCTCTCTCTCTCTCTCTCTCTCTCTCTCTCTCTCTCTCTCTCTCTCTCTCTCTCTCTCTCTCTCTCTCTCTCTCTCTCTCTCTCTCTCTCTCAGCTTTACCAAGACGAACTTCCCTTTGTTCGTTTGCTCTCATCCACTTTTCTGACCTCCGGGGAAATCGGATTTGTTGATGAGCGTCAGCTGTTGCTCTGCCTGGTGTAGTGTTGAGTGCACAGCTCAAAGGGTTTGGAGGGGTTCGAAGAGCAGGAAAATTGCTTACGATCTCCCTAAATGGCGGAAAGGGAAGACAAAACAAAAAAGGGGGGCTTTTGGGGGTAAAGAATGAATTTAATCCAGTAAAGGTGTGAGGGAAAGTCATTCTTCCATGTTATGCTCATGGATCTTAGATCTAACCCGGATCTTAGCAACTCTTGGTAAATAGCCATGATATCAACCCGTCCTCTTAAAAATAACGTCACTTTTGGCTCGTATGCGCCGCTATGGCCAAATTTGGACGTAATTTGAAATGAAATCGACTCACAAAAGTGACGTTCTGTTCCGTTTTCTGTTTGAGTCGTCCGGCTTACTCGGTGAGGTTAGGAGAGGAAACTTTCAATTAACGTTTTTCATAACGTTTTGAAACTTTAGGAGAATTTCCTGCCCACCTAACCTATCAGAGGACCCTTAACTTACTGTTGTTGAAAAAAAATCCCAAATTTATTTTGATTTTTTTGATTTTCAAATTACGTCCAAATTCGGCCATACGAGCAAACGGCCAAAAGCGACGTTCTTTTTAAGAGGACAGGTTGTCGTCTTCCAGCAGACAACCTGCATGGTTGTCTTCCAGCAGACAGACTGCATGGTCGTCTTCCAGCAGACAAACTGCATGGTCGTCTTCCAGCAGACAAACTGCATGGTTGTCTTCCAGCAGACAAACTGCATGGTCGTCTTCCAGCAGACAAACTGCATGGTTGTCTTCCAGCAGACAAACTGCCTGGTTGTCTTCCAGCAGACAAACTGCATGGTCGTCTTCTAGCAGACAAACTGCATGGTTGTCTTCCAGCAGACAAACTGCATGGTTGTCTTCCAGCAGACAAACTGCATGGTTGTCTTCCAGCAGACAAACTGCATGGTCGTCTTCCAGCAGACAAACTGCATGGTTGTCTTCCAGCAGACAAACTGCCTGGTTGTCTTCCAGCAGACAAACTGCATGGTTGTCTTCCAGCAGACAAACTGCCTGGTTGTCTTCCAGCAGACAAACTGCATGGTTGTCTTCCAGCAGACAAACTGCATGGTTGTCTTCCAGCAGACAAACTGCATGGTTGTCTTCCAGCAGACAAACTGCATGGTTGTCTTCCAGCAGACAAACTGCATGGTCGTCTTCCAGCAGACAAACTGCATGGTCGTCTTCCAGCAGACAAACTGCATGGTCGTCTTCCAGCAGACAAACTGCATGATCGTCTTCCAGCAGACAAACTGCATGATCGTCTTCCAGCAGACAAACTGCATGATCGTCTTCCAGCAGACAAACTGCATGATCGTCTTCCAGCAGACAAACTGCATGATCGTCTTCCAACAGACAAACTGCCTGGTTGTCTTCCAGCAGACAAACTGCATGGTCGTCTTCCAGCAGACAAACTGCATGATCGTCTTCCAGCAGACAAACTGCCTGGTTGTCTTCCAGCAGCAGACGATCTGGATGTTGCCATCCAGCAGACTGTTGCATCGCCGTTCTTGCACGATCTTTCACACTTTCTGCAAGTGCAACATAAAGCGTGAGTGTGTGTGAGAGAGCTTGCAAACAATGATAGTTGAATATCAATTACAAAAAAAAACTCATCTTCAGTTGATTAATGAGCTCACTGATGAGGTTTGGGATGAGGATAAATTGGTGATAGGTAATGTGTTCACTTAGGCGTGTTCACGAAATGTTCACCTCGGTGTGTTCGTTTCGATATGTTTACGATATGTTCGCTGCGTTCACTAATGTATGTTCACTACAATATTTAAACAAGTCAGTAACCTTCCTAGGCAATATTACCTACGACGTTGGGGAATATTATCCCACACTGGGGAATATTATCCCACACTGGGGATTATTACCCACACTGGGGATTATTACCCACACTGGGGATTATTACCCACACTGGGGAATATTATCCCACACTGGGGATTATTACCCACACTGGGGATTATTACCCACACTGGGGATTATTACCCACACTGGGGAAGGGAAAATAAAGTTTCCAGAACATTTTATTTATTAAAAACTCACACTAATAAAAACTCAACTTGCTGTTCAGAGTTCAGGTTATATTTTTGTATTTTGCAAAGTTGTTTTGAGTTTTAAATGCATAGAAATGTTATGTGTTCGAATAGCTTTGGGCGGTGTAGGTGTCCGGGTCAGTTTGATCTAGATTCGAACACTTGCCAGCGAGGATTGACTGGGCACTGTAACTATTCGCCCTGTAGTTGCCCGTATGTATTCTGCCCCTGTTTACTCAGCAGTGATTGGGGGGTTCTGGTTGTTCAGTAATTGGCGGGTTGTAAACTAGGGAAAACTTGTACGGTAAAGCTTAATATGGATAATAATAAAAAGAGGTTAGCTCTAAGCTTTCTAAAAGCTCTAAGCTTTCTAAAAGCTCTAAGCTTTCTAAAACGAGTCAAAAGTCATCTTCTCCTGTTTCAACCTGAATGAAAAAATATATATACGGATGTTGCTTCCATACCCAGAGATAGAGGGCGGACTTAACATACTTTGTTAATGTTACCTGTTACTTAACAGGTAACATTCTTAACTAGTACGAACGGCTGGACCAAGAATAGCAACTATAACAAACCACAAAATACGAATATTAAATAAGAACAACCATTTGCAATAATAATTCATTGTTGTCATACGATACTCCTGACTTACAGACAAATACAGATATTACCGATATTAACTTCCCATGTCGGGTTTCAGTCGTTGGCTAAAGCTGGGTTTTTATATTTATTTTCTATTATCCTGGATAATCCTGGCAATTTCCTGCTATTACTGTTGATCCATTTGAGATTATTTGCAAAGAATGTTTTAAAAGAATCTCTTGAAAACTTGTTCGCGGTCGCTTTTGTGGGTGTTGGTGTCGGCTTTGATCTTTGCTGCATCGGTACGACTAGTTTCAAAACGTTTGTTTAATACATACTTTATTACATTCACCTTTTACGTACATACATACTTTATTCCCATCAACTTTTACGTACATACATACTTTATTCCCATCAACTTTTACATGCATACATACTTTATTCACTTCACCTTTTAAATGCATACATACTTTATTCACTTCAACTTTTACATGCATACATACTTTATTCACTTCAACTTTTACATGCATACATACTTTATTCACTTCACCTTTTACATGCATACATACTTTATTCACTTCACCTTTTACATGCATACATACTTTATTCACTTCACCTTTTACATGCATACATACTTTATTCACTTCACCTTTTACATGCATACATACTTTATTCACTTCACCTTTTACATGCATACATACTTTATTCACTTCACCTTTTACATGCATACATACTTTATTCACTTCACCTTTTACATGCATACATACTTTATTCCCTTCAACTTTTACATGCATACATACTTTATTCCCTTCAACTTTTACATGCATACATACTTTATTACATTCAACTTTTACATGCATACATACTTTATTCCCTTCAACTTTTACATGCATACATACTTTATTCACTTCAACTTTTACATGCATACATACTTTATTCCCTTCAACTTTTACATGCATACATACTTTATTCCCTTCAACTTTTACATGCATTCATACTTTATTCACTTCACCTTTTAGATGCATACTTTAAATACTTTTTGTGCATACTTTACATATTTATTATTATTATTTTATGGTGCTGTTTATTTTGAAAATCTCAAAAAGACTTCAAGATTATATATACTGGAATTAGCTTGTGTTTGAATTAGCTATTTAGCACATAATTCTTCGGACATTTGGCTGCTTATATTTTATATTCAAGATTCCAACGAAGACGATTTTTATTTTGTTTTTAAACAATGAAGCAAGTCAACTTTTACAATAGTTATAACATCATTAACCGTGGCTATCGATGATCCATAAACCAATATCCCTTTGCTGCTCATTAGTTCAAGAAGAATTTGTTTCTTTTGAAATTGTATTGTATCGTCATTTCTCTTATTGGCGTTTACTCAGATTTTCTTAGTTCGATGTTTTCTCCTCGTATTTACCACAGATTTACACCACAGATTTACCACAGATTTACACCACAGATTTACCACAGATTTTTACACAGATATTAACCACTTCAGATTGTATGTCTCTCTCTCACTTCTGGGAAGGCGAACGTGTCTTCAACAGGTGTCTTGGGGTACGCAAAACACAACAGTGGAGATAATCAAGTCGGAGGCTAAGGTGAAAACTCACTTATTTCTGCAGTTAGTAATACAAAGTTACATATATGCATCACATGGAATTGTATTATTATTAGTATTATTCAGGCGATGAGTCACAGTAACGTAGCTAAAGTATGTTGATCAGACCACGTACTAGAAGGTGAAGGGACGACGACGTTTCGGTCCGTCCTGGACCATTCACAAGTCGATTGTGACTTGAGAATGGTCCAGGACGGACCAAAACGTCGTCGTCCCTTCTCCTTCTAGTGTGTGGTCTGGTCAACATTATTATTATTATTATTATTATTATTATTATTTTTACATGAATAAATACAAAGATATTAACCAAGAGTCATCAACACTTGAGCATAAACTAAGAGTCATTAACACGTGGACAAAAATCAAACGTCATCAGCACTTTTATTTGAGTACAGTATATTAACACTTTTAACTCTAAAGTCTATCCAGTGTTGATTCATGACTGTCAAAGTCATCAATCAACACTGAACGCTATGCACGATGGCCTTGTCAACACGGAACTACCTCCTTAGTTCTCGTTAATAAGGAATTACAAATATTTAAATGCTACAATTGTAAGTTTAAACCCCAGTTCACATCCCCAACCCAGGCCCCATTTCACATCCCCAACCCCAGGCCCCATTTCACATCCCCAACCCCAGGCCCCAGTTCACATCCCCAACCCCAGGCCCCAGTTCACATCCCCAACCCCAGGCCCCAGTTCACATTCCCAATCCACCTCTCAGCCCCACTAAAATCAGGAGATAAAGCCTTACCCATCATCTGTACTGTAAGGGAGCTATATTCCCTGACTGTGACCATATTCCGGATCCGAAGGCTACAGTAAAGGACGCCAGCAGCGGGCGCAGAGAGCAGGTTATGGAAGGGAAAACTGAGAATTCTGAACGACTGGGTTAAGTGGAATAGTGGGGATTGGGGGAGGCTGTGAAGAGCTGCACCAGAGGGCTGTTCAATATAAGCAGACATGCAGTTGTTATTGGTGCTAGTGTTTTTGATAATTCTGATAATGTGGTCTAGTGAGCTGCCTGTCCTGCTATGATGGTGATATATATGTTTGTGTGTGTGTGTGTGTGTGTGTGTGTGTGTGTGTGTGTGGGTGTGTGTGTGTGTGTTCCCAAACACAGCAGCAGGCCGCTGCGTCCGCCCGCGTGAGTATTAGATTACACGAACATAAAACTTTCCTTCACTTTCCTTGCGAACGTTTTCCCTAGATATAAAAAAATTTCAGAGAAACAGCATAAAAAAAATTACACGTTGCAATTCGCTTAAATGAAACAGCTTATCATAAATTTCACAGAAAAATATTTAAATTATATATGAAAAATTTTATACACCAGCATTTTGATATGGACAACTCTACAGTAGAAGGAAACATTGTAAGCGAAATGTTCTTATTGTTCATCCTGTTCTTACAGTTCAAAATGTTCATCCACCCGTGAAGACAACTGACGTCATACACGTTCCAGCCAAGCCTTCCGATGCTCCTAATTATCCAACGAGGCGTCAAGTTCAACCTTGAAAACGAGCAAACGTGCGTCTCGAAACATTCTCCGCCGGAACACGTGACGCGATTTTTGACTCTTTGTTTCTCGATACTGCTGGTGTGTGTGTCCTCAGGGCGTGGTGGGCCCCTAGTGTGTGTGTCCTGAGGGCGTGGTGGGCCCCTGGTGTGTGTGTCCTCAGGGCGTGGTGGGCCCCTGGTGTGTGTGTCCTCAGGGCGAGTTGGGCCCCTGGTGTGTGTGTCCTCGGGTCGTGGTGGGCTCCTGGTGTGTGTGTCCTCAGGTCGTGGTGGGCCCCTGGTGTGTATGTCCTCAGGGCGTGGTGGGCCCCTGGTGTGTGTGTCCTCAGGGCGTGGTGGGCCCCCTGGTGTGTGTGTCCTCAGGGCGTGGTGGGCCCCTGGTGTGTGTGTCCTCAGGGCGTGGTGGGCCCCTGGTGTGTGTGTCCTCTGGGCGTGGTGGGCCCCTGGTGTGTGTGTCCTCTGGGCGTGGTGAGCCCCTGGTGTGTGTGCCCTCAGGACATGATGGGCGGCTGGTTACGGCTATGCCAGAAGGCACTGGAAGATGTTTTTGCCCCTTTAGGAACGAGTTTAGGCGGGGCCATGTGTTTCCCCTGAGTGTTGTGCTGCCCTGTGTTGGCTTGTGTGGGGAGGGGGACGGTGCTCGCCTCCCCGAGGGACGCCCGAGGCTCCCCGAACATCTGCCTGTGTGTGTGTGTGTGTGTGTATTCGCCACAAGGCGAGTTCGTCTCGGCCAACAGGCGACGTTAATAAAGACATAAAGGTTAGTTTTTTCTCCTTAGAAAAAATGTTGAGACATAACGCCATCACCATCGTTGGGGCCTCAAGTAACAAAACAAGAATTATTCAACCCTTCTTCACCCAGACACCACACACACACACACACACACACACACACACACACACACACACACACACACACACACACACACACACACACACACATACACACACACACACACGCACACACACACACACGCACACACACACACACACACACACGCACACACACACACACACACACACACACACACACACACACACATACACACACACACACACACACACACACACACACACACACACACACACATACACACACACACACACACACACACACACACACACACACACACACATACACACACACACACACACACACACACACACACACACACACACACACACACGCGCGCGCGCGCGTAATCGCTTGCGTTTTGGATTAAAATTTTGTTTCATTTTACGCGGAATAAGCTCACTGTCTCATAAATGAGTTACGATGCGGGTAGCAAAATTGCTTTCTTTGTTTGAGTGGCTGAAAAGAGCGCTCTTCCTCTTAGGAGCAACCGTTGCCGCTGACCAGGTAAGTCTCGTCTTAGACCGTTGGACGGCACTAGCAACAGGCAGGCTAGTAGCAGCCGTTATCCGTTGTATCGCCTAGCATCCCGTACTAGCACCGCGCTAGTACGGACCGTTGTATGGTCTCTCCTGAGTATTGTATTACTGTATTCTCATCACTGAGAGTACAGAACTTGCTCCCTGTAACTGGCTCATTAGAAGGACTACATAACTGGCTAATCTGTGGAAATACAAGACAATCGCACCTGCCAATCTTCTCCCTGCTGCTGGTCTGAAAAACACATTTACTCGGGTGTGTGTGTTTTTAGTGAATAATGCACGCTGCTTCTGGCCTCATTCCCCCCTCACAATCCCGGTAAGCATCACACACACACACACACACACACACACACACACACACACACACACACACACACACAGAGTCAGCATCTCATGTAATATGCAAGTTCCCTTTTACAACTTTCCTCTTCCCCCTTTTCGCTCCGGCGCTAATGACCTCCATAGAGGGTGGAGTGGTTGAGTCATTAAGAGGGGGGGAAAGAAAGACTGTGAAGGATCATAAGGGAAATTACTCCTGGGGCAGTTAAGGTAACAGGAGAGGTAGGTCTTGTAGTAAGATTATCTTGCAGGAGGCTTGAGAAACGAGTCTTACACGGGCCAAGTCAGAAACCACACAAAGTGTGTGAAGAAGCACTAATACATAAGTCTTAGAGGGAGTCAGTTGTGTCATGGGAACTTTTAACCATCTGTTAACATTTATTTTTAGTGAATAGTGTTTTCTACTGTATTGAACATGAATTTGTAAATATTATTTTTAAGAGGATGGGGATGGGAAAAATACTGGGGCTGTTACTTGGGATCGAACACGCGTCCTTGGGGTGCCCAAATACACGTCAAAGTCAAAATAAGTGTCGTAAGACTCACGAATGAGCGGTAACATGCTATATTTACACGCTAATGTTAGCATAGGATAAATATTTACATGTTTATCATAAGTTAAAATGTAAATGTTTACTTAGGAAATAAGGGTAACATGAGATGGTAATGTTTACATACCATTAATGTTCAGAAGAGACCCTAATGTTTACGTAATGTGAATGTCAATTAGCATCTGGGAGGCCGAACTTGAGTCGGTAAATTTAGTCGCTTGTTGCTGATCAGTTCTATTAAACGGAAAATTAATGTCGCGGTTATGGAAAATCCTGAAAAAAATTATGAATAAGTTTTCATGGAAAAATCAAGGAAGACAGCCATTAAAGTAAATCTGTAGATATATATATATATATATATATATATATATATATATATATATATATATATATATATATATATAATATGTATATATATTATATGTAATATATATAATAATTGATAATACACTACCCACAGAAATCACAGTAGCGTGATGCATCAAATGAACCAACCCACAAGGGCCACTACAAGACCTACCATCCGTGGTAGCTCAAGTTTATTTCCCGGTTGCAGTTTTTTTGACCATGTCGTAGCTCAGTCGATTAAGGCGCGTCTGGGATCCTCTTGGACGTAGGTTCGAACCCTCGTCACGGCTCTTGTGGATTTGTTCATCAACAGTTGATAATATTAAGGTAAACTATCATTTGACTGATACAAGCATCTTTAATATTGTCAGTAGATTGCATCAATGGAATTAGTGGGTGCTGTTGTATTTGTGTGTATATATATGTGGAGAGGGGGGACCTGCTGCCTGGGTAACAGCTTCTCCCCCGTATTAACCTATCCTGACTTTGCGCCCTGGTGAGGCCACTCCAGACCGACAACCAGAGCGTAACTCCATAGTCTCAGGAGACTGATGGATGCCTACTACTATATATGTGTGTTTGTGTGAAACTATATATACAAATGTTATGTCAATTATATTATAATGTACTTAGAGTGTGTCAGTTGGATAAGACTCGGTTCCTAAAATTCATTTGACCTTTCAAAAAAAATAGTGAACGTAAACACTAGCTTTGAAAAAGGTTAAATTATCTCTCGTCTTAACTTGTAAGGATTAAGGGGGTTCATTCAGAAGAGCGGCACTCAGAGAAGCATTCAATGGAGAAGCACTCAGTGAAGCAGTCAAAGGCGAGCCACTCAGAGAAAATGGCCATGACAGTTTTATGTAGTAAGGCTCTCAGTGACTTGGTGTAACTCACCCACAGTCACCTCTATGGAGCAGAATTAATGCCATTCTTTGCCCATGTAGCAGACAACACCCTTCAGTGTGACGTACTGGCATCTTAGGCACCTTCCACCTAGCAAGCTGAAGCTGTCAGTTCAGTTCAGAGCCTGATGACATCAACGATGGGATCTCATACCTTCATGAGAGATCTCATGCCATGGGATGGGATCTCAGGGGGATACCTCGATGGAGCATCTCTCTCTTCCACCTTTCTCTTGAATTGATTGTGACCTAAAAGTTTATCTCCAGTAATTCTCTATATTTATATTTAATTATATAATTTAAAGCATACATCGACATATAATATATCTATTTTCAATGTATGTAAATAAAATGAAAAAGCTGTCAAAAGAACATACATATTAAGAAACGTTTTTAGTTGGTTATTCCAAGGCTCTATAGTCTCTACTCTACACCAGCCAGGGGGGGCCAGGAGCCAGGGGCCAGGGGTCAGGAGCCAGGGGCTAGGGGCCAGGGGTCAGGAGCCAGGGGCCAGGGGCCAGGAGCCAGAGGCCAGGAGCCAGGGGCCAGGGGCCAGGAGCCAGGGGCCAGGGGCCAGGGGTCAGGAGCCAGGGGGGCCAGGAGCCATGGGCCACGGGCTAGGGTTCAACAAGCATGTACGAAAGTTCTTGCAAACCTTTACATCTTTTCTTAATATTTTGCGGCTTTGCCTATTAAACTGCCAGCATCGAAACTGCCCAATAAAATGTTATTATTGTTATAAACAGCCTCCTGATGCTTCGGAGTTCATAAACTGTTTAATAGATGTAAACAAAGCAGCCAGAGGTTGAGAAAACATGTACAGGTTTCGTAAGTAATTGAGAAACTGCTTATTGGGCTCCTGGGTTTTCTAATTACGTCACTAGTCCACCTGCAGTCAACGGCAGGTGGTCGAGATTAATGTCCAGACAAGAGTGCATGGCCGCGCCAGGTGGGCGGGGTGTGGGCCGTCCCTGCAACCCGTCCTCTTAAAAATAACGTCAGTTTTGGCTGGTATGCGCGCTATGGCCAAATTTGGACGTAATTTGAAATGAAATCGACTCACAAAAGTGACGTTCTGTTCCGTTTTCTATTTGAGTCGTCCGGCGTACGCGCAGAGGTTATGAGAGGACACTTTAAATTAACGTTTTTCATAACGTTTTGAAACTTTATGAGAATTTCCTGCCCACCTAACCCCACCTAACCTATCAGAGGACCCTTAACTTACTGTTGTTGGAAAAAAAATTCCCAAATTTATTTTAATTTTTTTTCATTTTCAATTTACGTCCATATTCGGCCATACGGGCAAACGACCAAAAGCGACGTTCTTTTTAAGAGGACAGGTTGAGTCTAGGTGTGTGGAGGCAGCAGTTGCCTAAGTCTCCCCTGCAACAGCGACGTCGCGTCTCAGCAACAGCGACGTCGCGTCCCAGCAACAGCGACGTCGCGTCCCAGCAACAGCGACGTCGCGTCCCAGCAACAGCGACGTCGCGTCCCAGCAACAAGCACACGAGTGGAAGTCAATCCATCAGCGTATATAGGGACTTCAGATGTGTCGATCAGCAACATTCCCTGCCCTTCCCTCAGTCCTCCCTTGTTATAGTCGTTCGGAGAAAAACTAATTTGGAATTCGTGCATTTATTTTGATATCGATTATTGACTCTTTGATAATTATTTATATATATATAATGGTGCATTATTTATAATTTAATTGTGGAGAATTTTAGAGTTTAATTTACTGTTGTTGTCTAGTGAGAAGTAAGGTTTTTAGTATTTAGTATTTGTGTGTCGGATCTTTCATTCTTGTTGTGACACTCCAAGAGAGAGTGTGTGAGAAGGTCAGAAATTTTTTTTTAGTTTAAAGAGCCTATATGAAGTTAAACTTTAAATTTATGACTGAAACTATTATCGTAACTTGTATTGCTTTTGCATCAAATTTCATTTTTGTGTATAATTGCTCTGTTTCTGCACCCCTTCTGTTATTAATTTATAGACCTGTGCGGAGCTGTTGCACTGACTACTGTACACTGTGCGGAGCTGTTGCACTGACTACTGTACACTGTGCGGAGCTGTTGCACTGACTACTGTACACTGTGCTGAGCTGTTGCACTGACTACTGTACACTGTGCTGAGCTGTTACACTGACTACTGTACACTGTGCGGAGCTGTTGCACTGACTACTGTACACTGTGCTGAGCTGTTGCACTGACTACTGTACACTGTGCTGAGCTGTTACACTGACTACTGTACACTGTGCTGAGCTGTTGCACTGACTATTGTACACTGTGCTGAGCTGTTGCACTGACTACTGTACACTGTGCTGAGCTGTTACACTGACTACTGTACACTGTGCTGAGCTGTTGCACTGACTACTGTACACTGTGCTGAGCTGTTACACTGACTACTGTACACTGTGCTGAGCTGTTGCACTGACTACTGTACACTGTGCTGAGCTGTTACACTGACTACTGTACACTGTGCTGAGCTGTTGCACTGACTACTGTACACTGTGCTGAGCTGTTACACTGACTACTGTACACTGTGCGGAGCTGTTACACTGACTACTGTACACTGTGCTGAGCTGTTGCACTGACTACTGTACACTGTGCTGAGCTGTTGCACTGACTACTGTACACTCTGCGGAGCTGTTGCACTGACTACTGTACACTGTGCTGAGCTGTTACACTGACTACTGTACACTGTGCTGAGCTGTTGCACTGACTACTGTACACTGTGCTGAGCTGTTACACTGACTACTGTACACTGTGCTGAGCTGTTACACTGACTACTGTACACTGTGCTGAGCTGTTGCACTGACTACTGTACACTGTGCTGAGCTGTTGCACTGACTACTGTACACTGTGCTGAGCTGTTACACTGACTATTGTACACTGTGCTGAGCTGTTACATTGACTATTGTACACTGTGCTGAGCTGTTACACTGACTACTGTACACTGTGCTGAGCTGTTGCACTGACTACTGTACACTGTGCTGAGCTGTTGCACTGACTATTGTACACTGTGCTGAGCTGTTACACTGACTATTGTACACTGTGCTGAGCTGTTACACTGACTACTGTACACTGTGAGAGATAACAGAAGAGATAACAGAGATGAGGTTAGAGGCCGCTGCTGACTCTGTGAGGCAGTGGGCTTCGTCTGGAGATTAGTCGCTTCCAGCTAAGGCTGGAAACTTGAGCAAGTCTGAGAATTTCTGGGTATCCCTGTCTCCTATTGACATGTGGTGATTGCACAGAGTATTAGCTGGTGAGTTGAGTGAAATCTACGCTGTGGGGAGAGAAGTCGTCCTGTGGGGAACAGCTGCTGGTGGTCTCAGTTGGACACCAGAGGGTCGTCTGTGAGCAGCACCGCACACTGTGGGGGCCAAGTCGTCGGGGAAGAGAAGACGAAGTCAGGTCGTCGTGGTAGTGTCCTCAACCCCCCTTCCTTTCCTGTGGTGCAGAGGGAGGAAGTTCATGGACGCTGGTGATGACTTCGTTCTCTCTCTCTGACGATCACCGATAAATCCAATTATTAAGAGCCCCAGTGTAATGGTAGGGCAGAATTTCTGGTTTTCTTGTTGGATGGAAATAAATGGTTTATTTTGTTGTTAAGTGTTTAGTAAAGAAGCAAGGGAAAGGGAGCCTGGCCCAGCCCTCCCTTCCACTCTCTCTTTACCCAAGTTTAAATGAGTCCGGCGAGCGCTGTGTTAGAGCAGGGGGGGTGGGGGTGCTCCCCAGGGAGGACGACAGGGGCAGGGGGTCAGAGTCCTTTGAGGGGTGCGGGGAGGTGGATAGGGGATCATGGCCCCTGTGGGAGGGAGGGGGGGGGGCAGGAGTAACTTTTGTTTATGGTGTGAGGGGGGAGGGGAAGATGGGGAGTAAAGATGCAGAGGTACTGGTGATGTGAAAAGTTTAGAGATGGGGAAATATAGTACGAGAAATAATGGAAAGCTTATACCGTCCGCCTTGCTGACACATCCTTGCATAATGTAGAATGTAAAATTACAGTGGAAGCCCAGGTCACATATCATGTATTTTAGGCCTGCGTGACAGATTCTGTCGAAAGCTTTCGATACATCTCTGAGCACTATATTACATTGCTCTTTTGTCGTCATTGCATTAGCTATATTTTTATAGCTCAGAGACGACACACTGTGGCTGGGTGAGGCGTCGAGAGAGTCCTGTGAGGCGGATGAGGACAGGGAGGAAACGGAGAGACGACCCCACTGTGGCTGGGTGAGGCGTCGAGAGAGTCCTGTGAGGCGGCTGAGGACAGGGAGGAAACGGAAAGACGACGAAAGAAAAGTAGGTTTTTGGGTCCCTCTGCGGTTTCTAAACCCACCATGTTGTCTGGGGTTATACGCGGGTTCCTCTTCCAGGCACCTCTTAAGTTTCTGGTTAATTACTTTTCGAATATTTTGGCTGGCGCCTCGAGAAGGGAAATTAGTGTGAAATTTTCTGTTTGATTTTAGGGAAGGTTTTCCCCGGCTTAGGAAGTAATCTGATGGTGGCATTTTTGATGTGTTGCGAACACTCCAAAGGCAATATTTGTGTATATTGATGGATTGCAATCACTTGGAAGTTAAAAGCAAATCCTTAACTGTAGCCTCTGTTTAACGCAACAGTAAAATGTGTACTTGGTTGTAACAACGATTCTTCGCGGCGGGGATCGTATTCCAGGGACCTGCCCGGAACGCTACGCGTACTAGTGGCTCTACAAGAATGTAACAACACTTGTATATATCTCAAAAAAAAAAATACTATTTTCTTTACTCTGTTAATGTCCGAGACCATGTTCGTACAAGATTCAATTAGTTTTTTGTTTTGTTTTTATCTCTGCGATAGTTATGTTTCACAAGGTGGCTCTCATGGCGAATGTTAACGTCTACATCCCACGTTGGCAATAATGTTCCAGCTCTGATATCAACTAGATTTGTAATTTATCTTTCAGTGGTGGGGCAAAGGGTGACATTTTTCCCTTAGGAAAGAGGATGGTCTTCAGGTCATAGCCAACAAGGGAAAAGGCATTACCTCTCCAGCCTTGGGGGATAGGTAATGGTTGGGAAGAACCGAATTATCTGGGTGAACAAAGATGGGAGGGAGTGAACAGGGAATTGATGATCACGGAAATGCTGGATTGAACAGAAATGTGAGAACTAGACAGAATTTTTTCCATATTCGGGGAACAAGAAACCTCTTAGACTTATTGAGATGCCCCCATAGGCCATCTACTGATCTATGCAACCCCACAACAGTTGCCTAACTCCCGGGTACCTATTTACTGCTCAAAGTCTAGTGAATGGAAACGTGCGTAACCGTCTCTGTCCCACTAGGGGAATCGAACGCTGAAACCTCGTTTGCGTGTTAAAGAATTAGCCCGCTGTTGGGCGAAGAAGATGGAGAAGAGAGAGGATAGAGGACCAGTGAGAGAAGATAAAAGTGAGGGAGGAGAAAAGAGAAGAGAGAGACCTGGGGATCAGAACAAAGAGCAAGAGACAGGCAAGATAAGACAGGCGCACCGAACAGCATCAGCCACTCCCGCTGAGGTCACTGTGTTGAAGAGACGGTCTGAGATATAATACATGACCGGCTGAGAGAGAGAGAGAGAGGGGGAGAGATGCCTGTGTATATGTGCACTGAGGGGAAGGGGCGAGGTGGAGGCGTCGTGGGATGGCGAGGGGTGGTAGAGGAGGCGACGAGGTGGCGAGGAGGGGCGAGGCACACGAAAACAGTCACACTGGGATGCAATTGACATCATCTGGTTGGACAGATGAGAAACAGAGTGAGGCTGGGGAGGGGGAGGAGATGGATCGGAGTCTCCTGAGAGGTCGACAAGTAGTTGGGAAATAGACCTATCATACGGAAAGTTAAGGCTTAACTTCAGCCTCTCTCTCCCTCTCTCTCGCTCTCTCTCTCTCTCTCTCTCTCTCTCTCTCTCTCTCTCTCTCTCTCTCTCTCTCTCTCTCTCTCTCTCTCTCTCTCTCTCTCTCTCTCTCTCTCTCTCCCATTGTCTCCTTTTAAATTATGGCTCAGATCTTAAACTCTTTTGTAAGGAAAATGTTTTATTTACTGTTAAGTAATAGTCGAATGTGGATCTGTATAGTGAATACGGAACCATCTGTGAGCTCTCACGAAGCCCTAAAGAGATGTGACCCTGAAGAGATGTGGCCCTGAAGAGATGTGGCCCTAAGGAGATGTTAGGGTTAAAATTCGCCTTTTAAGTAAGCCTAGTTATTTCCCTCAGGTCCTTCCTGCACATCAGCCTAGAACTGAGTATAATATATTACTCTGTTATTTACATATACGTAAATATATGTCGGAAATTCTTCTAAATATATGTCATTCTTGTCGGAAAGGAAGGGAATTAAGAATACTACATAACATATTATATAATATTTTATATATCATGTAATATATTAGAAGATAACAGTATATTCATACTGAGAAATAATTACAATGCATGAGTTATATTAGGAATGATACGAGTTTGAAACCAGGAACATTTCTAAAATTAAATTCCTTGAAGCTAATTCGACAATTATGTTGTATTCTCAAAATAGAAATAAATTGTTTATTATTAAAGAAACAGAAAATTATCGTCCTGTTACCGTTATAAGGATAAGCGTAATAAACTGGACATTAAGATGCTCAATTAGCATATTGAATTAGCAATCTGAAAGTTGTTGCAAATTTAGCAAATTTCCTTGATTGAGGCTAATGAACCACACTTGCATTCTTGGTCGCCCGGGAGACAATTAGCCTCGAATGATTTTAGGGAAATGTTCACTGATTTCCCACCGGCGTTTTGATTGGCTGTTGTGTAACTGCTGATTGTTTGGTATGTAAATATTAGAGACCAGTCAGCGAGACTTGACTGGCAACATTTTTAATGGCACAAATCAGGAGAAAGGGCCAAATCAGTACGACTATATAGCACTTGACAGTGATTAAAATGTTGTTTTCAGTTTTCTTTCCTGTTGGCGTTGGGTTGTTTGCATGCTTTTCAGATGCGAGGGATTCGTTTAGTCATTTAATTGATTAGTCCACTACGGGCTCACCATAGCCCGTGCTGCTTGGAACTTTTTGTTCCAAGTAGCGAGTCTTAAACAACAACATCATTCCATGGGGGGCATTTACCCCCATTAACAGCGCTATAGTGCCCAAGATAACCCATCTCCTGACATCACTGCAGGATATTGTGCAACCATAAATGTCTATATTTTCTAGCCTTCAACTGCATCCTTTAACATTGTATTGCCCTCATGGGGGTCCAGAAATTATTCCTCTGTCATGGATATATAACGAACTCTCGGATGTAATTTATTACTTACAAAGCGTTAAAAAAATAACACACTCTTGTGTACGTCAAAGTGACAGATTTTGAAGCAAATCTGAGGAGAGGTTTATGTGAAGCTCGGTGTAGACTCCATGTAAACTAATTTCTCAGAATTTAGCATTTTTGGAGTTTTAATTTTTTGTGAATATAGATCAGGATATTAAACACTGGTAATTAATGCCGTGTACTGTGACCCACCAGCTGACTGCTCGGCTTTGATGAAGACTGCGTGTTGGGGGGAAAAATAGGATATAAAATTATTCTGTCACACACCTCTCGAGTGGAAATTAAATGTAAAGACTAAGCTGGCTTTATATCGTCATTTGCGTTCTCAATTGGGTACAAACGAGAGCTAAAGCTGATGAACATAAACATGTTTTAATAATGTTAGATGCTATCCACTGTAGCGTAAATCTGTAGGGCTTCGAACTCTGCCTTAAACGTTGGTAATAACTGTCCTGCCAACAAGGTGATGGATATTGTGAGGCTATTTTGAGGCACGATCTCCGATGATCCATGTGAGTGAAATTTGAATATATTATTGTAAAAATATCAGGAGATGGGTATAGGGTTCACTACCGCCCCACAAGATAGGTCTGAGGGCCCAGGAGATGGGTATAGGGTTCACTACCGCCCCACAAGATAGGTCTGAGGGCCCAGGAGATGGGTATAGGGTTCACTACCGCCCCACAAGATAGGTCTGAGGGCCCAGGAGATGGGTATAGGGTTCACTACCGCCCCACAAGATAGGTCTGAGGGCCCAGGAGATGGGTATAGGGTTCACTATCGCCCCACAAGATAGGTCTGAGGGCCCAGGAGATGGGTATAGGGTTCACTACCGCCCCACAAGATAGGTCTGAGGGCCCAGGAGATGGGTATAGGGTTCACTACCGCCCCACAAGATAGGTCTGAGGGCCCAGGAGTATAGGGTCGGCAGTTAAACAAGTAATTAGCGAGTGGTGTCTTGACCCTTGCCCAGACAGCAGGTGTCAAGGTGTCTCGGGTACTATATCTTGAGGTTATCTTGAGGTTATCTTGAGGTTATCTTGAGGTTATCTTGAGGTTATCTTGATGATTTCGGGGCTTTTAGTGTCCCCGCGGCCCGGTCCTCGACCAGGCCTCCACCCCCAGGAGGCAGCCCGTGACAGCTGACTAACACCCAGGTACCTATTTTACTGCTAGGTAACAGGGGTACCTATTTTACCTAGGTACCTTTTACACCTAGGTTAGGTACCTAGGTTACCTTTTACACCTAGGTTAGGTACCTAGGTTACCTTTTACAGGGGTACCTATTTACTACCTAACAGGGGTACCTATTTTACTGCTAGGGTAGCTATAAGGTGAAGAGAGGGGGGGGTCTAACTATACACCTAATACGTATTGTTGTTATCACTATCGAGGCCGATAGTGACGATAACGTCAACATGACGATGCTTTAATTTACACCAGTACATCACATTGTTAACGGATTGATTGATTGGGTAAAAAAATAATTGCGATTTATAAGATAGAAGGATTGAATATATTCTCCATACGTAACTATCCCAGCCTATCTTGTTTCACTGAGTAAACAGTCTTATCTTCTTACGATTTCATGTCCCATTAATTATTCACCATTTGTATTGCTACACGAACAGTTGTAATCCCAAAGCGTGTAACAGCATCGTCTTGGACACTAGTTACTGAAAACATACGTGTAAACACCGCAGACTGTGGCGCATATTTTGTCCACCAGAGCTGCATAATAGCTTATCAAGATTGTTATACCTAGCAAAAGCGGGTTTGGGGTTCAGTTCCTGAAACCTTTAACACTATTGCAAAGGAGATGGGTATGGGGTTCACTACCGCCCACAGGATGGGTCTGACGACCCTGGAGATTGCTATGGGATTCACTACCGCCCATAGAATGGGCCTGAGGGCCCAGGAGATGGGTATGGGGTTCACTACCGTCCACAGGATGGGTCAGATTGCCCAGGAGATGGGTATGGGGTTCACTACCGCCCACAGGATGGGTCTGAGGGCCCAGGAGATGGGAATGGGGTTCACTACCGTCCACAGGATGGGTCAGATGGCCCAGGAGATGGGTATGGGGTTCACTACCGCCCACAGAATGGGTCTGAGGACCCAGGTGATGGGTATGAGGTTCACTGCCGCCCACAGGATGGGTCTGATGGCCCTGGAGATGGGTATGGGGTTCACTACCACCCACAGGGTGGGTCTGAGTGCCCAGAGATGGGTATGGGGTTCACTACCGCCCACAGGATGGGTCTGATGGCCCAGGAGATGGGTATGGGGTTCACTACCGCCCACAGGATGGGTCTGAGGGCCCAGGAGATGGATATGGGGCTCACTACCGCCCACAGGATGGGTCTGAGGGCCCAGGAGATGGGTATGGGGTTCACTACCGCCCACAGGATGGGTCTGAGGGCCCTGGAGATGGGTATGGGGTTCACTACCGCCCACAGGAAGGGTCTGAGTGCCCAGAGATGGGTATGGGGTTCACTACCGTCCACAGAATGGCTCTGAGGGCCCATAATCATTGAACAAAATCACCACAGTAAACAGGAAATATCACTGCAATAAATTTTACAATAATAATAATAATAGATTACGATAACTATTCAGTACATAACACATTGGACAAGTTAATTACTGCGTAAAATAATTGTTTCTTAAAAAAGTTACTAGTTACAAGGGGGAACAGGCGCAAATATAGCACCAGGAACCTGGGGACAAAAAACAGTGGCATATTATATGTTTCTATTTCGACCTCGGTTTTTCATTTTTGACTTTGCGAGCTAGAGAAGTAACCTACGATATCAGATCACGGTCAAAGTAGCGCGATATATCTGGAAAAAGATTTTAAACTTTTCTTATCGTCCGGAATATTTGCAGAATCTTTTTTCAGGTTCATTTACTAGACTGGATCGGTATGATGATGATGTATTATGAATTGACTTGTTAATGTTGCTGTCTCTGGAGTTAAGCTTACAGGTAAGTTTTCTTGATGCTATGCTGAAGAGGCTACGGTGATAAAACAATATTGAGGAGACTAGGAGGCCCACTGATGAGGCTACACTCTCGCTACCAACCTCGTCCTCGCCACCCTTTCGTTATCGCCATCCTCTCGTTCTCGCCACTCCCTCGCCACCACTACGGCCTCGCCATCTCCAACATCTCCAACATTCGTATTCATTAGCACCGCCACAGATGGTGAACTGCGACAAGACACGACCCTTTCATTACTGATGCCTCCTTAACAACTTTCTCATTATATCATCCCTGACGACCTCATTAATTAGTGCATCAAGGCTGAGGGTCCTTCGGGCCAGCACTGAGAGGGCTTCCACCACCCTGGCTACTGCACCGACCTCTCCACCTCCTCCTGATCCTCCTTCTCCTCCATCTTTTACTAATTTAGTTTTGCCTACACTTTCATTTTCAATCATTTACTAAGACTAATTTTTTTTTACAGGATATTTTATTCTCTTGTGTTGGATTTACGTTGATTAGATAATAATATTATGTGGATTAGATTAAGCCGCAACATGTCCATTTTCCGCTCAGTTGATCCTACCACTTTCTACCATCCACTGTCCTCCTGCAGCCTTTCCGGATCAAGCTTTCTGTGATGGCAACTTTCTGTCTTGGGGCCACGAAGACCAACAGGCTGACAGATCCAGATATATTCGGGAAACGCTGCTGGCCACAGGCGAGGCCCAGGGGAGTAGACGCATTCTCAAAACTGGGTACAGATAAACTGCAGGTAAACTGCAGGTAAACTGCAGGTAAACAGAAATTGTAACTCACCCTGAGACTTAAGATCGCTGTAGCTCTTGTTGGGATTTAGCTCTCGGGCCAAATTATGTTATTCAGCGACATGGTTTTCCGAGTCTGTTTACATTCAAGTCCCCAATTATTGCTGGGTACGTGACTGACAGGCGAGCAGTGATTGGTAAACAGTGATTGACAGGTGTCAACATTAGGTCAACAGTAACAGGTGTCAACATTGGGTAAACATTGATGACTAACAGGTACCACCATTAGACAGTAATGATTAACAGGTGTCAACATTAGGCAATGATGATTGACAGGTGTCGAAATTAAGCAAACAGGGTTTGCAACGTGCAAACATTAAACAGTGATTGACAGGTGTTAAACCTGTTCATTTATTATCACCGCAATCCTTCTCTTTCTTCCTCTTCCTCTCTTTACTACTCAACTATTGTCTTAATTCATTCTTCATTGTCTTATGTTGGCCACCGTTCTAAACATGTTAGGAAATATGTTTAATCCTGACATGCGTCTTAGAGAATATGTTTAATCCAGACAAACGTCTTAGAGAATATGTTTAATCCTGACAAACGTCTTAGAGAATATGTTTAATCCTGACAAACGTCTTAGAGAATATGTTTAATCCTGACAAACGTCTTAGAGAATATGTTTAATCCTGACAAACGTCTTAGAGAATATGTTTAATCCTGACAAACGTCTTAGAGAATATGTTTAATCCTGACAAACGTTTTAGAGAATATGTTTAATCCTGACAAACGTCTTAGAGAATATGTTTAATCCTGACAATCGTCTTAGAGAATATGTTTAATCCTGACAATCGTCTTAGAGAATATGTTTAATCCAGACAAACGTCTTAGAGAATATGTTTAATCCTGACAATCGTCTTAGAGAATATGTTTAATCCAGACAAACGTCTTAGAGAATATGTTTAATCCTGACAATCGTCTTAGAGAATATGTTTAATCCAGACAAACGTCTTAGAGAATATGTTTAATCCTGACAATCGTCTTAGAGAATATGTTTAATCCTGACAAACGTCTTAGAGAATATGTTTAATCCTGACAAACGTCTTAGAGAATATGTTTAATCCTGACAAACGTCTTAGAGAATATGTTTAATCCTGACAATCGTCTTAGAGAATATGTTTAATCCTGACAATCGTCTTAGAGAATATGTTTAATCCTGACAATCGTCTTAGGAAATGTGGTAAACACTTTTGGAATGTTTTAGTCATTACGATACAATGTAAGAAGGTGCAAGATAACTGACTCCTTCCCGTCAGCGTCTTAGCAAGTTGCACGTTACACGGACCTGACGATAGATAAGAATAGTTTGTCGGTCGTCGACAATATTATGTCGGTATGTCGACAACAGTATGTTTGAACGGTATGTCGTTCAAACTGAATGCAGTTTGGATGCCAACAGGCCTTTTGAACGACAACATGCAGTTTGAATGACAACAGACATTCAGTTTGTAGATCAACAAGAAAATTAGCTGTAATTGTTTACTCATAGTGAGTGAATTAAAAACAAAATATATACCATACCATCTGGGACGGCTACCACTGTATATCTTACAAGCATCCCAAACCAATGAAAAATAAAGAAAATCTGCGTAAAATCTCATCCCCTCCGCACTCCAGAAACGACAAACGTAGCAGATTTGGAGAAATAAAATGCGTAAGTTTCAGAGCCGCACTTTACTGCAATAAAATTTGCAGGAAACTGGCCCGGGGGCATTTGAAGGGTGTTTATAAAAGTGAGGCGAGTGGCGACAAGTTAGGAGGATTTGTGTGGCTCGGGAAGGGAATTCTTCTTGGTGGGTTCAGGAACCCCCCACACAGCTGTCTGTAAAAATGGAAAGTGATTGTCTGGAAATTGGGTTTCCTCGAGCATAACTTTGGGAGTAAGTTGTTCAAGTCGCTGTAACGTTTAAGCTCAGGTGACCGAAGTTATTGGGCATGACGACGCTAAGGGGTGCGCTGGAGTGGGTAGGGGGACCTGGTAGTGGGGACCTGGTAATGGGGGACCTGGTAATGGGGGGACCTGGAGGGAGTTCCATTACATGTAGCAGCACTGCGTATATTAAAATATCACTTACCGGAAAATTAAATCCTGAAACCGATCTAATTTCACGACTGGAACCACACGGACGCGCTCCTTCGTAATCAGTTGGGAAGCACTATGTAAATGTTCTCAAACACACACACACACACACACACACACACACACACACACACACACACACGCACACGCACACGCACACGCACACACGCACACGCACACGCACACACGCACACGCACGCCACAATGAGGTGTATTAAGAACATGGACGGGTTGGAACGACGTAGAGGAAACAGTTATTAAGTTTATTATATCATAAACTAGAGAGTTCTTGCGTGGCGTGACCAAGCCCTCAGTCTTGACCGCCTTGTGTCTGGTGCTAGGCTAGGTGAGGTGAGGCTAGGTTAGGTTAAGTGAGGGTAGGTTAGGTGAGGCTAGGTTAGGTTAAGTGAGGGTAGGTTAGGTGAGGCTAGGTTAGGTTAAGTGAGGGTAGGTTAGGTGAGGCTAGGTTAGGTTAGGTGAGGGTAGGTTAGGTGAGGCTAGGTTAGGTTAAGTGAGGGTAGGTTAGGTGAGGCTAGGTTAGGTTAAGTGAGGGTAGGTTAGGTGAGGCTAGGTTAGGTTAGGTGAGGGTAGGTTAGGTGAGGCTAGGTTAGGTTAAGTGAGGGTAGGTTAGGTGAGGCTAGGTTAGGTTAAGTGAGGGTAGGTTAGGTGAGGCTAGGTTAGGTTAAGTGAGGGTAGGTTAGGTGAGGCTAGGTTAGGTTAAGTGAGGGTAGGTTAGGTGAGGCTAGGTTAGGTTAGGTGAGGGTAGGTTAGGTGAGGCTAGGTTAGGTGAGGCTAGGTTAGGTTAAGGGAAGCTAAGTTAGGTTAGGTGAGGCTAGGTTAGGTTAAGTGAGGGTAGGTTAGGTGAGGCTAGGTTAGGTTAAGTGAGGGTAGGTTAGGTGAGGCTAGGTTAGGTTAAGTGAGGGTAGGTTAGGTGAGGCTAGGTTAGGTTAAGTGAGGGTAGGTTAGGTGAGGCTAGGTTAGGTTAAGTGAGGGTAGGTTAAGTGAGGGTAGGTTAGGTGAGGCTAGGTTAGGTTAAGTGAGGGTAGGTTAGGTGAGGCTAGGTTAGGTTAGGTGAGGGTAGGTTAGGTGAGGCTAGGTTAGGTGAGGCTAGGTTAGGTTAAGGGAAGCTAAGTTAGGTTAGGTGAGGCTAGGTTAGGTTAAGTGAGGGTAGGTTAGGTGAGGCTAGGTTAGGTTAAGTGAGGGTAGGTTAGGTGAGGCTAGGTTAGGTGAGGCTAGGTTAGGTTAAGGGAAGCTAAGTTAGGTTAGGTGAGGCTAGGTTAAATTAAATGTGGCTAGCATAGGTTAAGGGAGGTTAGGTTAGATTAAGGGAGGCTTGGTTATGTTAAGGGAGGCTAGGTTACGTTAGGCGAGGCTAGGTTAAATTAAGTGTGGCTAGCATAGGTTAAGGTAAGGGAGGCTACGTTATGTTAAGGGAGGCTAGGTTAGGTTAACGGAAACTAGGTTAAGTTAACTGAGGCTAGGTTAAGGGAGACTAGGTTACGTTAAGGGAGGCTAGGTTAGACAAGCCATACCATTATTTGCATTGTTTAGATTAATTACAATATAACCTTTTATGAACTCTTGATTTTGTACTTTATAATTGATGTTATTTCAACGTTACAAACATTATACAGGTACGGTGAGAGTGCTTCTTAGAGCCTGGTGGTGTACCTGGGTCACTGTAACCAGACCTGACACTGTGTCAAGATCAGACCTGACACTATGTCAAGGTCCAGACTTGACACTGTGTCAAGGTCAGACCTGACACTATGTCAAGGTCCAGACTTGACACTGTGTCAAGATCAGACCTGACACTATGTCAAGGTCCAGACTTGACACTGTGTCAAGATCAGACCTGACACTATGTCAAGGTCCAGACTTGACACTGTGTCAAGGTCAGACCTGACAGTATGAGACCACCGCCCTTCACTGCGAAATTTTCTTGAATTTACAGAATAATGACACGTTTACAACATGATTTATTGCCACTTCCATTTTATTAGCTCAGAGAACAAGAGCAACAAATTTGTTTTTGGCCAACATTTTCTGAGCATAAAAGAAACAGGCAGAAAATAAGTCACAATAAAATGGCTGAAAATTATTAACTCACCTTTAAGGAGTTTACTTGTATTTTTTATTTAATTTTGTTAGTTCAGTTTTTAATGTTATATTTGAACCTTTCTCTCCTTTTACCCTAGTTACATATTTATAAATATATATACTTAGTGAGAGAGAGAGAGAGAGAGAGAGAGAGAGAGAGGGAGAGAGAGAGAGAGAGAGAGAGAGAGAGAGAGAGAGAGAGAGAGAGAGAGAGAGAGAGAGAGAGAGAGAGAGAGAGGCTAATAGTCTTGATTAAACCAATTAAAGATTGGATGCACAATTATGAAACATGTTTAGTTTTGAACTCAAATTATTACTTTTTTTTATTTGTAAGAACTCTTGAAATAGCGATTTTTAATTTTAAAAAGTATTTTAATAAACATTGCGGCATCATACTGATAAATATTTGCTATGACTCGTCTGTATCCAAGTAATTATTTCTGGTTCATTTGGGAATTAATGTAAACAATTGTATGTATTAATAATTTATCTGGAACAATTCTGAGTGTGTTAAATAATGAATGGAATATACAATATTTTCTACAGCATAACTTGTATGATGCAGAGGTGGCTTTCGGGGCGTTATACACTTGCTTATATATTTGTATGCCCCTTTATTTATCAGTGTCGGTGATGTATAATTTACTGGAAGTTGCAATGCAAATAAAGGGAGAGTATTACAATCAGGTTTACAGGAAACTACGGAATAATACCACTGTTCTGGTGTTAACAAACACTACTTTCATATGTGCATATAAGCACTAGACATTTATCTCAAGCAGACGATCACACACACACACACACACACACACACACACACACACACACACACACACACACACACACACACACACACACACACACACACACACAGCACAAAACATGTTTCCGTGGAGTTAATGACGCAGCTGATTCTGTCATCAGTGGACGCCGACGCTCTCAAAATTGTCTAGAAGAGAGCATCATCCTGTCTCTCATTGGCTCACTGTCCCTTTTCCCTAGAGACATGTTGCCCTCCTTCTCCCTCTTTCTCTCTCTCTCTCTCTCTCTCTCTCTCTCTCTCTCTCTCTCTCTCTCTCTCTCTCTCTCTCTCTCTCTCTCTCTCTCTCTCTCTCTCTCTCTCTCTCTCTCGTCCAAGGCCCTTCTTCTCCTTCACTTCTCAAAAAAAGTATCCCAAAATTTGCCAACGAAGACTGTCAATATATATATATATATATATATATATATATATATATATATATATATATATATATATATATATATATATATATATATAAATCATTCATTTTCCTTTACTCTGGTTTAAGGATCTTAAAAGTTTATTGTTTTTAATTTCCTCGTTTCCTGGTATATTTCTTGCTTGAATTGCAGACACCATTTCCACTCCGTTTAGAGATTGGTTTACTTTACCATATTTTAGAGAGTAACGGTTGCCTGAGGGGGTGCAAGTGTTGCCTGAGTGGTGCCAGGGTTGCCTGAGGGGTGGCAGGGTTGCCTGAGGGGTGTTAGGGTTGCCTGAGGGGTGGCAGGGTTGCCTGAGGGGGTGCAAGTGTTGCCTGAGTGGTGCCAGGGTTGCCTGAGGGGTGGCAGGGTTGCCTGAGTGGTGTTAGGGTTGCCTGAGAAGTGCCAGGGTTGCCTGAGGGGTGTTAGGGTTGCCTGAGAAGTGCCAGGGTTGCCTGAGGGGTGCCAGGGTTGCCTGAGGGGTGGCAGGGTTGCCTGAGTGGTGTTAGGGTTGCCTGAGAAGTGCCAGGGTTGCCTGAGGGGTGGCAGGGTTGCCTGAGTGGTGCCAGGGTTGCCTGAGTGGTGCCAGGGTTGCCTGAGGGGTGGTAGGGTTGCCTGAGGGGTGGCAGGGTTGCCTGAGGGGGTGCAAGTGTTGCCTGAGTGGTGGCAGGGTTGCCTGAGTGGTGCCAGGGTTGCCTGAGGGGTGTTAGGGTTGCCTGAGTGGTGCCAGGGTTGCCTGAGGGATGGCAGGGTTGCCTGAGAAGTGCCAGGGTTGCCTGAGGGGTGTCAGGGTTGCCTGAGTGGTGCCAGGGTTGCCTGAGTGGTGCCAGGGTTGCCTGAGGGGTGCCAGGGTTGCCTGAGGGGTGGCAGGGTTGCCTGAGTGGTGTTAGGGTTGCCTGAGAAGTGCCAGGGTTGCCTAAGGAGTGCCAGGGTTGCCTGAGGGGTGTTAGGGTTGCCTGAGGGTTGTCAGGGTTGCCTGAGAAGTGCCAGGGTTGCCTGAGTGGTGCCAGGGTTGCCTGAGGGGTGCCAGGGTTGCCTGAGGGGGTGCCAGGGTGTCGAGAAGCCTCAGGTACCCTAATGGATTCAGGTGAATCCCAGGTCGCATTGTCTTTTGACCATGTGGTGGTGAGGTGGTCTAAGGCGTGTGTTTGGGGGTACCTAATGCGCAGGTTCGTATCCTCGTGCTGGATTCTACTAATTTTCTCATTCTTCATTACTTTTATGATAAAATTGTTTGATATAAGATTTCAATATACGGAACAAAGTACAATGTAATGGCATGTTATCGCTGGATTGTTTCAAGCTTAGGTTAGATAATTATATGAATACACTTGGGTGAGTATAAATAGGATCTGCTTCATATGGTCTAATAGGGTTTTTGCAGTTTTCTATCATTCTTATGTTCTTATGTTTATAAATGTCAAACTTATTAAAGTTAAATAGTGTAATCGACTGGCTGGGATAGAGGTAAATATCTATACTCAAACGTCGACTACGATTCAGTACAAGATAAATATCTACATCTTGGGAGTATTTCTTGGCAAGACCTCCTGGGTTTGTTTATTCTCCTCGTATCCAAGTTTGAGTAGAGATGTGGAAACCAGATTACTCGATTCTGCATCATAGAAGTCAGCTTTGACGAGAGTCAGAGAAGCTTGCTGTTGATCCCAAAGTTGACATTTTTATGTGTGTGCTGAACAAATTGAAGCTGAACTGGCTAAAGCGTCTGATAACTAGCTTTTCTTTGTGCAAATGTCAGTTTATGAAGGTTGTATCTGTGTTTACAGTATAATTGTATACTAGGCTAACAAAGCCATAGCTGTGGATGAATACATAGTGTATGAACTACACCAAAATTATCAATCAGAATTATTTCTACTCTTAGTGTTTCTGAGAATTATATATATATATATATATATATATATATATATATATATATATATATATATATATATATATATATATATATATATATATATATATATAATATATATGACAATGTCAGACCACGGAGAAAGAATTGAAACAGGATTTTTCTTAAGTACTTTCGTATATTAATACATCTTCAGAAGGAATGAAAGTCATTTTCATTCCTTCTGAAGATGTATTAATATACGAAAGTACTTAAGGAAATTCCTGTTTCATTTCTTCCTCCTGACACTGTCACATTTTTTATCACGTGTTAATTTTCGTGATTTACACACACACACACACACACACACACATACACACACACACACACACACACACACACACACACACACACACACACACATACATATATATATATATATATATATATATATATATATATATATATATATATATATATATATATATAAACAAACCATAGAACACTAAGAACTCTAAATGACCCGACTAGGATTCGAACCCATATATATGGGAACTAAAGGTCCAGGTAGCACATTTGGGTTCCTTCTCGACGCACAATCCAAAATTCCGGGTTCGAATCCCGGGCGGGACAGAAATGGCTCGACATATTTCCTTTCACCTGCTGCCGCTGTTCACCTAGCAGCAAGTAGGTACCCAGGAGTTAGTCAGCTTGGTGTGGAGTTGCATCCTGGACGGGGTCAGTAATTTGACCCTGGATTATAGGGGGGGGGTGGACCTTGTCGGAAAATCCGACACCATTTAATAATAATATCATACAGACAGATAATAACTGTATTACCAACAAGTTACCCATAGAAAACGTAACTTGTAGTGGAATTACCGTCTATAGAAAACGGGATATCATCACCACATACTATTATAATTCACCACCTATTATGGTGGGAATTATTCTTAAATACATTAGTCTTTGGACTTTACCATCATAAAAACATCTTATATAAATTAACTTAATTATCAATATTAAAGTAGAGTAAATGTGACCCTTCTATCACTTTCTGAAATCTGGACAAAGTAGGCCAGGCGTCAGAGGGGGAAGGAGGGCAGCCATTGTTATACGAGACCAGAGGCTCACACGGGAGCAAATTCGGCTCCTGTTAATTTTACTTGGACGTAGTGTTATGGATACCAAAGGTGTACCATCTGTCAACACGCTGTCAACAAATCAAGTTAAGTGTTCTTTCCGAAACCCATTATTTATCATTAGTGGCCATTAATGTCATTATATAGGGTGATCCGGTTAGATCACATGGAAGCCTCAAACTAAAGGTAATTAAGCCAGGTCTTCATGTTCCATGTACTGTTTTCTCTGATATACTTGTCATATATAGGATTCTGGCTTCACAGCTAGCGCACTTTTGACAGGTCAAGTCGAGGATGCAAGATTTGTGCACCAGTTACTGGGTGATATGGAAGCTACCTCAAAGAGGATAATTAGGTGTCTACACCCTAGTTATACCTGGTGGACTAACCTGCTGTACTATAAGATAAGGAACCTCTTCAATGTATGTAGTTAATTTTGTAGTTTGATTGGCTGCATATATATATAAACTATTAAACCCCCCCTAATGTGTAGAGGATCGATTTGTGAGATTATGAGATTATTGCAGAAATACAGTCCACTTATCATTATACAAATTGCCATCGAAGTATATAAATTAACGTAAATATAAATTCATATAAATTAAATAAATATAAATCTCACAGGTCGGTTCCCACATTATTTGGTCCTTCGAAACCGAATTATTTGGACCTTCGGAACCGGAATATTCGGTCCTATGAACCCACATTTGGTCATCTTAGTACCGGATGAACCAGTTAACCAGTGGATTCATTAAATATACTAGTGCAGTGTTATTTAAACAAAGGCCAGCAGTCAAGACGGCAGCGTAGCCTCGAGGGAGCTCAGGAGCCTCCCTCAACCCAGTTCAGCTTCGTCAGCGGTTTCATGCACACCCACAGATATTTGGTGGCGTGTTATTTCGTGAAATGACAGCGCTAATATAGAATCCAGCCAAATTAGTGACTGTGTCTTCGCGAGATTGTTCACGGATTTCGTGGTGTTACATTTCGCGAGAGATTATCTACGAATTTTGTGGAGTTTATTTCGCGAGGTCACTAATAATATTTAATACTTCTAGATAATATTAGAAGTTTCATAGAGGCTAATTAAGAGGCTATTATCAATAATTGTGTATATTATTTCTCCAAATAGAGAATTATTTAATATATATTGCACTAGTGATCATAGTATAATATTTACTAATTGCCAACCCACAACAGGGTAGGGTATTAACCATTGACTAGTTGAACTATTATCGTTCATCCTAGTCCCATTATTACCATAGTCAGTTGTACTATATTGATCAACCTAACACCATTAATGAATGGTCCAGACCCTAATTTGGGTGTAATTTTTATCAACTCGAGTTGAGTTGTGTATATATAATAATTTACTTATGATCATTACACCTTTGAGTGATTAATTAGTGTCAATTCCATCCTAGGGTGATATAGAAGAGCTAACCTAAAGGTACTTCCAGTGACACTGGTTTATCACTCAAATCATTAGTGTGTATGATTGTATATATATAATGTGTATTAATTTTAAGTGCTAACCTCTAGTAGAGGTAGGATTATTGCCTAGTGAGTTCAGAATTTACCCTAGGCTACCATTAGAGCTTGTTCAGTATTATGAGCAGCCCAAGTACAAGTCCCACAAGGCTTCACCAACTAGCCAGTATGGATAATGCAGGGAGAATGAAAAGAACCCTTGCAGGTCTTAAAGGCCACTTAACAAGACAGATCAAGAAATGTGAAGATTTGTCACAAGAATCTCAAGTTGATTATGCTGACCTGGAAAGCTATTATCAAGCAGCTGCAGGTAAATTTGAGCAAATCAAATGCCAAATGGCTGTCCTTGTGGGGACAGACTACTACCATCAATTCATTGGTAGCCCTACTAAATATCAGGGCATAACCATGTTAAACTCTGCAGGAGGTAAATTACTCTCAGGCCCAGTATCAAGCCTGAGGAGACCTATGCCTGCAGATAAACAATACCAGTAGAAATCTAAATTTGTCAGCTGATTATATTTCTCCAGTAGCATTATACTAAGGAGATTACAGCTGACTATAGCAACAGAGGTTGATGTTAGTATCATCATTTAAAGCTGGAGATGAGTTCATGAGGCCTCAGTGGCAAATCAGTGAACAGTAGCCTAAAACAGCTACAAGTCACTGCGACCAATGTCACTGAACCCACTGCAGTCTCAGAACCATACTTTACTTTAATGATGAGCTATTCAATCTTCTGAATCAATTAACTAAATTAAACCCTAATAAATCTGATGACTGATTTGATACATTTATTATTTAATCAAGATGTATTCCATGGGCCTCAGTGTTTATATATCAGTGACCAGTTACCTGAAGAAACTTCAAGTTATATCTAATGTCACTGATCTCACTGCAGTCCCTGAATCATACTTGACTGTAGTACTTGATCACATTCAGTCTTCTGGGTTAAATAATATGTAATAAGGCTTGAATATTAGCCTTTCAAGAGTTGACAGGGAAATGAAATCGCATTAGACTTCTAACCCCTGCAACTCTAGTACGGGACATCCGTCCTGTACGAACAGACACACAAATGTGTGATTACTAACTACTAACATCAAATTAATCTAATAATTCGAAGGAGGAGTATCGGTGTTCGTCTGTTCTAAAGAGGACTTCGACCCGTGAGCAGCCCCTGGGGAATTATGTCGGAAAATCCGACACCATTTAATAATAATATCATACAGACAGATAATAACTGTATTACCAACAAGTTACCCATAGAAAACGTAACTTGTAGTGGAATTACCGTCTATAGAAAACGGGATATCATCACCACATACTATTATAATTCACCACCTATTATGGTGGGAATTATTCTTAAATACATTAGTCTTTGGACTTTACCATCATAAAAACATCTTATATAAATTAACTTAATTATCAATATTAAAGTAGAGTAAATGTGACCCTTCTATCACTTTCTGAAATCTGGACAAAGTAGGCCAGGCGTCAGAGGGGGAAGGAGGGCAGCCATTGTTATACGAGACCAGAGGCTCACACGGGAGCAAATTCGGCTCCTGTTAATTTTACTTGGACGTAGTGTTATGGATACCAAAGGTGTACCATCTGTCAACACGCTGTCAACAAATCAAGTTAAGTGTTCTTTCCGAAACCCATTATTTATCATTAGTGGCCATTAATGTCATTATATAGGGTGATCCGGTTAGATCACATGGAAGCCTCAAACTAAAGGTAATTAAGCCAGGTCTTCATGTTCCATGTACTGTTTTCTCTGATATACTTGTCATATATAGGATTCTGGCTTCACAGCTAGCGCACTTTTGACAGGTCAAGTCGAGGATGCAAGATTTGTGCACCAGTTACTGGGTGATATGGAAGCTACCTCAAAGAGGATAATTAGGTGTCTACACCCTAGTTATACCTGGTGGACTAACCTGCTGTACTATAAGATAAGGAACCTCTTCAATGTATGTAGCTAATTTTGTAGTTTGATTGGCTGCATATATATATAAACTATTAAACCCCCCCTAATGTGTAGAGGATCGATTTGTGAGATTATGAGATTATTGCAGAAATACAGTCCACTTATCATTATACAAATTGCTATCGAAGTATATAAATTAACGTAAATATAAATTCATATAAATTAAATAAATATAAATCTCACAGGTCGGTTCCCACAGACCTCGATAATAGCCAAACGTGTATGAATACACTCTGGCTTCCTGTCCCCCGATACAGGGAATTATGAATTAATTATGTATAGTGTGTATTATATTTTAGGGCATGACAACTATAACCTTCCAGCGAGCAAGGTTAAGCTAGAAACAACACTACGCAGCCTAACCTAACCTTCCCCACCTTGCAAGGAGCCACTTAAGTCATCACCACCCGCTAATTCAGGTATTGGCTTCGCGATTGGGGAGCAGAGTGCAGGAACTGTGCCTAATCGTTCCAACCTGCCTAGGATTGGAACTCGGGTCCTCTCCCTTGTGGTCAGCATCCTAGTCTAGCAACACCACAGAATGAAGGAACTGTGGCTATTCGGCCCACTCTACATGGGATTCGAACCCAGGTCTTCGTGTGAGGCTAAGGTGCTGCCCACAACGCCTGGTGGCTGAGTGGACAGCACTCGGGATTCGTAATCCTGTGGACCGGGAATCGATCCCCGGCGATGGCGGAAACAAATGGGCAGAGTTTCTTTCATCCTAATGCCCCCCCCCCCTGCTACCTAGCAGTAAATAGATACCTGGGAGTTAGACAGCTGTTAGGAGTTTGACAGCTGTTACGGGCTGCTTCCTGTGTGTGTGTGTGTGAGAGAGAGAAAAAAATCCGTTGATTGACTGACAGTTGAGAGGCGGGCCGAAAGAGCCAGAGCTCAACCCCCGCAAGCACAACTAGGTGAACACAACACGGCAAGTGGCCAGTGGGACCCGAGGTCACACCAAGAGAGAGAGAAAGGGATGGCGGGACTCCGATAAATTAATGGAAACTCAGCAAAGTTCAACGAGTTGAGTTATAAATGAGGCGCTGACGTTGAGCGAGGCCAACTCTTGAGTGCTTAACAATAAGCTGAAGAAGCTGGAGGAACTTTGCTGCAGAGAGCTAAAGCTGCTGAACCAGCTCAGCGTTTGAGTTGAATTAGTTTATTATTTTCCTTGTATCGATCCTGTGGTGACAGTCCAGACTTTAAGGTACGCGATCTGAGGCCAAGTTTAGGACATGTTCAATACTTGGTTTAGGAGTACTTAGGTCTGGTTATTGTGTTCTTTCGGGGATCCTTTTTTTGGGCGCAACAGTCTCCATTTGGTGTATTCCACCCAAACTCGCATTCGTTCGGTGGAGGCCGGCTACCATATCCATCCTGTGGGTGGCGGTGGACTCCATACCCATCCTGTGGGTGGCGGTGGACTCCATACCCATCCAGTGGGTGGCGGTGGACTCCATACCCATCCAGTGGGTGGTGGTGGACTCCATACCCATCCTGTGGGTGGTGGTGGACTCCATACCCATCCAGTGGGTGGTGGTGGACTCCATACCCATCCAGTGGGTGGCGGTGGACTCCATACCCATCCAGTGGGTGGTGGTGGACTCCATACCCATCCTGTGGGTGGTGGTGGACTCCATACCCATCCAGTGGGTGGTCGTGGACTCCATACCCATCCTGTGGGTGGCGGTGGACTCCATACCCATCCAGTGGGTGGTGGTGGACTCCATACCCATTCAGTGGGTGGCGGTGGACTCCATACCCATCCAGTGGGTGGTGGTGGACTCCATACCCATCCTGTGGGTGGTAGTGGACTCCATACCCATCCAGTGGGTGGTGGTGGACTCCATACCCATCCAGTGGGTGGTGGTGGACTCCATACGCATCCTGTGGGTGGTGGTGGAAGGGCAACAGACGCCCATAATGGGTTCAGGTATTGGACCCCAATGTTTTTTAGGTAACTAATTTACATTTTTGGTGAGAAGGATACCCCACAGTTTACATATCATACATCCTACACCCTCCCAGTGGGCTGCTTGGGTAAGTTTACACACAGTGACGGGCGTAGTCTACCTCCAGGAGGCGAACTTGTGCAACTTAAGCAGAGGACTTGATAATTATTTTCGAGAAGCTGTAACTTAGAGTAATAAAATTCAACTGTGCGCTGGGATACTGAGACAAGCTGAGGGGAAATGCTGTGAGCTGAGATATTAAAGTGTGTTTGTTGGGGACAGGGAGCCTGTATACTTGGGCTAATCGAGGATACCCCTACGCTAACTGTTGGCTATTCATAAGGATGCAACCCACCTATAGCAGTTACCTAACTCCCGGGTACCCATTATACTGGTAGGAGAACAGGTGCATCAGGTGAAGGGAAACGTGCCTAACCGTTTCGGTCCTACCTAGGAGTAAGCCACGAACGCAGACTATTGTGCTTCAGGTCTCATATTAGGTAGAGTTTATACAGAGATGCTTTAAGGTTATCAACGAAGAGGAGTTATTACGTGAGGTTATCAAAGGAGGGGGAAGTTATTACGTGAGGTTATCAAAGGAGGGGGAAGTTATTACGTGAGGTTATCAAAGGAGGGGGAAGTTATTACGTGAGGTTATCAAAGGAGGGGGAAGTTATTACGTGAGGTTATCAATGGAGGGGGAAGTTATTACGTGAGGTTATCAAAGGAGGGGGAAGTTATTACGTGAGGTTATCAAAGGAGGGGGAAGTTATTACGTGAGGTTATCAAAGGAGGGGGAAGTTATTACGTGAGGTTATCAAAGGAGAGGGAAGTTATTACGTGAGGTTATCAAAGGAGGGGGAAGTTATTACGTGAGGTTATCAAAAAAGGGGGAAGTTATTACGTGAGGTTATCAATGGAGGGGGAAGTTATTACGTGAGGTTATGAACGAAGGGGAAGTTATTACGTGATGCAAAAAGCCGGATAAAGTCAGGTGTAAACTGGTACAGTTTACACCTAACATCAGAACACGAGAAGTTTAAGATCCTCCGCCAATATCAAACAAAGATGGCAAGAAAGCCTATAATTCCATCTTAATGACCAAGCGATAAGATCCAGAGGAACAATTACGCTCCCAACATCGTCATTTCCCAATTTTGACCCGACTTAAACAACGAGAAGTAGTAAAAGTGTCGTTCTTTTGTCGTGGAGACATTGTGTTGGGCAGCGAAGACGTCGTCCGCTTTTGTAGAGCGGCGGAGAGGGGGAAATGCCTCTACTAGAAAGACAAGGAAAACAAGTAGAGTAAGAGGAAGGGGAGAAGAAAAGGGGGAGTGAGACGTAGTGAAGGTGGAAGGGAGAGAGAAGGAGACAGAGGAAGGGAGAAGGACGGGGCAAGAATGCGGAAGGAAGGAGACTGAGGGAAGGGAGAGAAGGGTAGAGAGTGGGAGAAGGGACAGGGAGAGATGAGGCAATAGAGAAGGGACAGAGTGATGGGGAGGGGCCAGGGAGAGATGGGAGGGAAGGAGGAGGACAGAGAGGTGGGGTGGAAGAGAGAAAGGAACATAGAGAGAAGAGGTAAGAGAGAGAGGCCACAAATAGAAAAAGCTAGAGCAGGGAGAGAAGGAGAATAGGTAGAGAGGGAGAAGGATTCAAGGAAAGATTGAGGGAAGAGAGAAGAGGGGATAAGGAAGACAGACAGAGATATATCATAAAGAGAGAACAGCTGTCGTCCAAATCATAGACACATGGGAACAGACAGGCGTTGATACAGAAGACAGGTGTCGATACAGTGATACAGATCACGTGTAATACAGAAGTGACGCATCTTCTACACCTGGACGACATTCTACATCTCAGCAGGTGCAAAATTTAACCAGAACTACCTAATAACAAATCAGCTTCCCGTTCAGTTCCAGGAAAGAACCTACGGGTAAATTCTAATTGCAAATATGAATATCTCTGCAACACATTACCGGGCAACATCATATATAAAAGTGGGATTGCTGGATTGTTTCAAGCGTAGGTTAGACATATATAAAGTTTAGTAAATACAAAAAATTGAAGCAGCCTCGTATAAACTAAAAGATCTTTTTCTTGTAGTTTCCTATATTCTTGTTAATCTTGTAATCCCTTTTTTTTGTAAAATCTTTCTCTGTTTTGTAATACCGAGTCCGCCTGTTCACACCCGTTCTCATAGGAGACAGCTACAGTTAGGCATAACCCTGGAAACACAAACCGAAACTGTCTCTATTTTCCGCTTGTTATAACTTGTAATAAAGTTGTTATTCCTTGGATTAACGTGTTTATGACGTATTAGAACGTTGTTACAACTTGCTATATTGGTTCTTATAACTGGTTAGGAGGTGTTAAAACGTGTTCGAACGTTGTACCAACGTCGTAGTTTCGGTGTATGTTTGGCGGGATCCTGTACTTTACAAATGTTGGATGGACGGCACTGTCAAACTGACGGAGGAGTTCTTCCTGGAGTACATTTTTTGGTTTGATCCCCCGAGTGAGTAGGAAGTCAGCGATTTTCTTAGAGATGGATTTGATCCTTTTTAATCCTTTTTCGGAACTTTATGGCCTGGATTCCGACCTCATCACACGGTCCTTCTATTTTGGTCTTTATAATGGCGGGTTGGTGTTTAGTTCTTGGGCTCCCGATTACCTACAATGTTCTGTAAATTATTCGTGTATCTTGTCGATCATACATGCCCATGGAACGGCATGGTATGTATACACTCCCACATGGGAGACAGCTGTGGGAGTGTATACACTCCCACATGGGAGACAGCTGTGGGAGTGTATACACTCCCACAGGACCTAGATATCCTCTGTACCCGCCTACAATCCATACAATCCATCTGTTCACGCCTACAATCCCTCGTCCAACCACTTGGGCTAGACGGTACAGCGACAGTCTCGCTTCATGCAGGTCGGCGTTCAATCCCCGACCGTCCAAGTAGTTGGGCACCATTGGGATGGGAAGGGGGGGGGGAAGGAAAGGTGCCTAAACCACTTGGACGGTCGGGGATTGAACGCCAACCTGCATGAAGCTCTACCGTCGCTCTACCGTCCAGCCCAAGTATTATATAGAACAAAATAAAAATAAGGGAGGGGGGACAAAATAGAGCAAAATTAACACAAAATTTAATCATTCAAAAGCCAAATCGGTCCCGTAATCACGCCGGACGTCGACAAACAGGACGCGATGTGAAAATCGCCAAACCATCACTGAACTCTCCAGGACGAGTGGCTGGGATTGATTTGCAAATCTCATTCCATCAAACGTCCCCCTGACTGTCCCAGACACGCGCCCCGAGCCAATATAAACCAGGGTACACCAATATAAACCAGGGTACACCAATATAAACCAGGGTACACCAAGGTAAACTGGAGTAAAGCTGGCGATGCTGGGATTAAGTGAGGGGGAGTGGGGTGCAGCGTTCACTTAGAAAGACAGTTCGTAAAGTGGTTTACCCAAGGACCGAGTATATTGAAGGTTTGGGGTTAGGGGGTTAAGTAGAGATGTGGAGATGCAGGAGAGAGGAGATAGGGATAAGGAAGAAGGTGGACGAGGATAAGGAATAAGGTGGAAGAGGATAAGAGGGATAAGGATTAGGAAGACGGGTAAGGGCTGGGGAAAGAGGGTGAAGGAAGTATATAAGGTTGTAAAGTAAGTCAGGGAACATATACAATGACTATGAACGAAAGTTTAAATAGATTAGGTAAAGAAGTGAAGACCTGGGGAAGCAGAGAAAGAGGAGTGGAAGGAAGTCTGCTCCAGCCACATCGTTCGATGCTGCTTTGTCTGCTTCTTAAAAATTTTCCTTTGAATCTGATATGTTGTTATCATGTCCCCCCTTCTATCTCTTCTTTCCTCCTATATGTTAAGAGCCTTTTTCACTACCCACAACTTCCTCCTGCAGGATTCTTAGTTACATGTTCTTACAAGTTCTTTCATTATTCTTGCATTTTACTTCTTATTTTTCCTTTCGTTATGGCATTAATTGCTGTAGTCCCTTGTTTTACAGACGTTATATATGTATTTTGTTATAGTTAAAATTCATTGAAATTCCCGACTCCAGTTGTGAATAAGCTTATTTTAGCTTTCCTTAAGTCACTCTTTCGTTGAAAAGTCTTTGAAGTTCAGCCTTTTCCTGTCCTTCATTATCTCACGGCTTTACTACAAGCTTTATTGCCAGCACTATACAATTACCTCAAGCCATTTGGATTCCAAAGTGTGATAATGTTTTGTTATCTAAAAATAAGTTACTATTTTTCTCTTGCTCTTATTTATTAATAAATTAAACCCATGATTACATTTGAGAATTTCTTATTCTATTTAACATATTTTCAAGCTGTGTAAGCTGGCCCCCCTCTGTCTGTCTCTCTCTCTCTCTCTCTCTCTCTCTCTCTCTCTCTCTCTCTCTCTCTCTCTCTCTCTCTCTCTCTCTCTCTCTCTCTCTCTCTCTCTCTCTCTCGGCCCTCTGCTAGTACCCTGAGGTACTAGCACATTCTTTACTGAAATGATTGTATAAATCAATTATTTAATTATTTCCCTTCTCTCTCTCTCTCTCTCTCTCTCTCTCTCTCTCTCTCTTTCTCTTTCTCTTTCTCTCTCTCTCTCTCTCTCTCTCTCTCTCTCTCTCTCTCTCTCTCTCTCTCTCTCTCTCTCTCTCTCTCTCTCTCTCTCTCTCTTTATAAGCAGTCTTCTTTTATAATATTTGGGCTTATTGCTAATGAACTTTCAGGGGTAAATCTCTTAATATCTTGAGTAAGCCTTCCATTATTCTGTGTTTGTGCGTGTGGGTGCGTGTTGTTTTTGCGTGTGTGTGTGTTTACTGTTTTGTATTTACTATATGCGCCTGTAAGATCGAGCTGTTAGCTCTTGGGCTCCGCCTTTCTAACCGTCGGTTGTATAACGTACTGACTCCAGACTTAGTTTTCCTCAATCATATCTGTTCCATATATTTCTCTCTATTATACACACACGCACATGGGGAGACATTCACATATGGGACTAATAGAACAAGAACCCGGCAATGTGATGTTATAGTGGCCAGAATACGCCTGGGATATAGACGTATCTGCCAGCTTTCTCAAAACCCAAATGTCGAGTACACAAAGTGTCATCTTTGTGAAAGAGAAAACATGCACTCTCTTGAACATTATATTGTAGAATGTCCCATATTGACATTGACATACAGTGGCTGGCACTGTATGTCTGGCACTGTATGGCAGGCACTGTATGGCTGGCACTGTATGGCTGACACTGTATGGCTGACATTGTATGGCTGGTGTGGTGGATTGAAATACTCCGTGACTGAAAAGGTGGAAAGTTACATATGTATGATTTACTGGGGCGCGAGCAGCTCCATATGTATACTGCTCTAGGTGTATTGTTGAGTGTGTGCGTGTGTGTGTGGGTGGGTGTTGTGTATTGTGTGTGTGTGAGTGTGGGAGTGTTAGCGCAGGTGCGCAGATGCGGGAAATAGAGGCTAAAACCACTACAGCACAAAGATTTTTCACAGGCAATGATCTCTCTCTCTCTCTCTCTCTCTCTCTCTCTCTCTCTCTCTCTCTCTCTCTCTCTCTCTCTCTCTCTCTCTCTGATTGGTCGAGATTAGTGGATAAACATCTCTGCTTAATGCTCCTCTCCGTTGACTCGGGCAGAGCGATATTTTACCTGTGTGTTGGTACTGCAAGAACATTTGGTTGGACGGTCTCTTGAAAACATTGTCTCTTGGGTAATGTAAACACTACCCTAAAGATAGAGTGCTTATTCTACTCAAGAGGTATACCGGTATATTGAGGTATACCTCAAGAATACTCAAGTACCATGCCTACTGTACCTCAAGAATACCTGGGTACCATGCCTGCTGTACCTCAAGAATAGTCGGGTACCATGCCTACTGTACCTCAAGAATAGTCGGGTACCATACCTACTGTACCTCAAGAATACCTGGGTACCATGCCTGCTGTACCTCAGGAATACAGGTACCATGCCTGCTGTACCTCAGGAATACAGGTACCATGCCTGCTGTACCTCAGGAATACAGGTACCATGCCTACTATATCTCAAGAATACAGGTACCATACGGTGATTCTTACACACTACCTTCATATTTTTAACATAATTACATGCGAGGGACACTGAACCTCTGTAATCAAGCCACTAATACATGGCCATAATACAAGAATTCACAAGAACATTCTTGTCATATTTTCTCTTACTGGGAAAGTAAATTTTCGTTAGTGTTCCCTGAAAAAATTTTGACTAGTAAATTTTCATTAAAATGACTTATTGTTAATAATTCTACTGAAGGGGGTTCATGCGGAATTTGATCCTCTCCTTGGACGGTCACGGGGTTCGCCTTGCAAACGCTGTTCGAACATTGCAGGTTTAAATTAGGTTGTACAATTTCGAACAGATGCGTAAGGAGTGTTTAATTCCGCAAGGAGTTAAACATTCCTGTTAAATGTTAACATTAAATGAATGTTAACATTCCTGTTAAAAAAATGTTTAACTGACTTCGAGTCAGTGTAACGAAGATTAGTTAACTGACAACCAGTCTCCGAACATAGCAGTTCTCTGTTCACACGTTCTCTCTCCCTCTGACACACGTTCTCTCGCCCTCTGACACGTTCTCTAGCCCTCTGACACACGTTCTCTCGCCTCTGACACACGTTCTCTCGCCCTCTGACACGTTCTCTCTCGCCCTCTGACACACGTTCTCTCGCCCTCTGACACGTTCTCTAGCCCTCTGACACACGTTCTCTCGCCCTCTGACACGTTCTCTCGCCCTCTGACACACGTTCTCTCGCCCTCTGACACGTTCTCTCGCCCTCTGAGACACGTTCTCTCGCCCTCTGACACACGTTCTCTCGCCCTCTGACACACGTTCTCTCGCCCTCTGAGACACGTTCTCTCGCCCTCTGACACACGTTCTCTCGCCCTCTGACACGTTCTCTCGCCCTCTGACACACGTTCTCTAGCCCTCTGACACACGTTCTCTCGCCCTCTGAGACACGTTCTCTCGCCCTCTGACACACGTTCTCTCGCCCTCTGACACGTTCTCTCGCCCTCTGAGACACGTTCTCTCGCCCTCTGACACACGTTCTCTCGCCCTCTGACACACGTTCTCTCGCCCTCTGAGACACGTTCTCTCGCCCTCTGACACACGTTCTCTCGCCCTCTGAGACACGTTCTCTCGCCCTCTGACACGTTCTCTCGCCCTCTGACACGTTCTCTCTCGCCCTCTGACACGCTCTCTCGCCCTCTGACACGTTCTCTCTCCCTCTGACACACGTTCTCTCTCGCCCTCTGACACACGTTCTCTCGCCCTCTGACACACGTTCTCTCTCGCCCTCTGACACACGTTCTCTCGCCCTCTGACACACCATCTAGGAGTAAACAAACAAGCAATGGCACAAAGAACGAGGAAATTGATTAACCTATTATTTATTTATATATATTTATATATACAGGAGTGCTTACATTCCTCTACAGCCACTAGCACGCATAGCGTTCCGGACAAGTCCATAATCCTAATTTTCAAAAACACACATTCCCAGAAAGTAGCCCGTAACAGCTGTCTAACCCTCAGGTAACCTTCTCACAAGGTGCCTGGCTTTGCCCAGACTGACCTATTTCCTAAGGTGTGCACCCTCCTTCGACACCCCAAAATTAACAGAATATGACACACTCCTAAGGTCAATAACCGTGAAAGTGTTAAACCTCTCCCTGCAAGATGACCAATGGGACCAAGCAACGCTCCCAGTTAGACTCGGGGGGATAGGTATTCGCAAGGCGACACAGTTAGCATTGCCGGCATTCTTATCCTCGACCAGGGCTACAGGTGAATTAGTCAACGAAATAATACCATAATACCTAAGAAACTCCATTGGGATTCATGATCCCAAATTCGTGGGAGGAGCCGGTCAGTGGGACATTCTTGCCAACTCTCACCCTCAACCAACTTTTCCAAATGACTGCAAACAGGCCAAATGGGATAGCCCCAGAATGGAGAACATCGCCACATCATTGCTGGAGGCAGCTTCTGGGAAGGACCGAGTGCGTCTCCTAGCTGTGCAAGCGCCCCATGCTGGGGACTTCCTGTTGGCAGTCACTAATTCCGCCTTGGGCACCCGCCTGGACCATCGGACCCTAAGTATTGGTGTTGCTCTGCGCCTTGCCGCCCCTATCTCCACCGAGCACCGGTGTATTTGCGGTCATGCACGGGCAGACCAATACGGCAGGCATGGTCTCATCTGTCGTAATGTAACAACTGAAGCTGTTTTAAAATGAATAATTGTATGAGAGAATGGGAAGGTTGGAACCACGTGTAAGGACCTGACCCAAGCAAGGTCGCATCCCCTGGGGACTGGTGGTGGAAATAACTGGCGCCTTTGTTCACAGTTTTGTATAATGAATTATTCCACATTATTCAGTAATTTTGAGAAATTAGTCTATATAAAATGTAGTACCTGGTAAACCAAGTTGTATACGAAGCCAAATTTCCTGAAATATTATATTTTTCAAATATTTGTTTCATATGGAATGATTTAGCTTTCCACTACATTACATATGATATATATTTTTTTACTTTGATTCAAAACTAGTATAGAAATTTTATCAAAACTAACCTAACCTAACATAACGTAACTAAGTCAGTAATTCATGTTCCTAATATGATACATTATTATTTGTTAGAAAAGAAATTAAAAATCTGAAATTTTGAATCTGAAAATCTGAATCTGAAATAAGAAATCTGAAAAAAAAATATTTGAAAATAACAAATACCATTCGGCCTGTTAGGCCAATCGGACCTTGCTTTCCAGCCCAAGTAGTGCGGTTTTGACTAATTAGGTACGACATATAAATGCATATATATAAAAAAGAAATCAGAGTGGCGTAATATATCGATGAAATATGATTTTGGGGGCAATGAGGAGACTTGCCCAGACGTTGTGGTGAGTCCCAGACACCTGCCTGAACCCACGCGCCCACGATAGAACAAAACAAAAACTATCAACCCGGGACGCTACGCGTTGGTTCATTTTCCGATGTGTGGCTCATTTTCCATATTTACTGCGACTCGTCGTCTACATTTAATGGTGGTGATGATGATGATGGTGAAAATGATGATGATGGTGATGGTGACAGACGTTCCGTCATGACTGTGTACTGTGTATAGTCCATGCGCGTTAGGTCGAAGACTGCCTCCTCCAGGGTGTGGAAATCCAGAGAGTCTCGGAGATCGTAACCCAGACGAAGAAATGTTTCCTTGGAGTATTGACTGGTGGCGTTTTGACACGCTAGTTGGCAGCCCTGCTTGCTGCCGATCTCCATACTCATCTGTAAATCACAGAAGCAATGAATGAGGCATGAGTCTTGTTTTGGTAGCACTAGAGCGTAAAACACATTAGAATTAAGGGAATTGCAAATGGCTTACTGGCCCACGCAATGTAGTTCCGACTAATACCCTGTCGAACTTAATCAATTACAGCTCTAACTTTCGCTCATACCTATCTAGGGATCCCACTCCTGTTATTTGGTAATTTATTCCACAAATCTATAGGAGCAAATGATTTCTGAGTATTGTTCCCATAACTCATTTTCAGCCGTACACAACCAGACCACCATCCGCCAATCGCTTACAAAAACTACGTCCCCAATTACTGCTGAGTGAACAACGGGAGAAAAATTAAGGCTTAGCTTTCAATCGACTTTTCGTTCACAAGTTTCGAACCCTGGCCTGTTTGAAACTGATGAGTGGTGGCAGTTGATGGTGCTATCCACTGCACCAAAGGCTTTATCAACCATCTTTACCATCTTCTCGGTCAGAAAACCTTGCTGGCTTACCCTGTAGCAACACCCACACAGTCTTTCTTGTATGCTTGCAGTCTCTTACTCCCTCCTCTCCACCCCACTCCTCTCTCCCTCCTCTCCACTCCCCAGCTCTCCCGCTCCACACCACCAGTCCCTCCCCCCCACGAGTAATACCTTGATGCGAGGCAGCTCGAGTTGTTCTATAGACCTGACGTTCATTTATTTTAGAGTTACAAAGCTATTTTTCTTGCCAGTGGATATGACACAAAGCGCGCCAGTTTCTATGACTATATGCCACTCGTGAGTTTGACGTGCATTGCAACTCATACGAACCTGTACACCTTTTCTCAATCTTTACCGGCTTTGTTTACAATTATTGAACAGTTAATGAGCTCCGAAGCACCAGGAGGCTGTTTATAACAATAACAACAGTTGATTGGGAAGTTTTCATGCTTGTAAACAGTTTAATAAATGTAACCAAAGCCGTCAAAGATTGCGGAAAGATGTACACGTTCGTAAGTACTTGCGTAACTGCTTCGTGAATCTGGATCAAGATCTCTTAAGATGGTGCGTTGTTACAAGTTATAACCCCGAAGTTATACTCACAACGACGCAGGATCGCTCGTCGTTAAATGCTAATAACCACAATCGCTAATAAACGAAGCATTCGCATTGCAAAATTGTTTTGGTAACAATTTGCTGTAATTAAAATAAATGGCTTCAAAGGAGAGAGTTTACAGCAGCGAGGCACACTGCGGGGAGTATATATATTAACACTGTAATTTGTATATATAACAAAAAAAGCAGTAATTTCGAACTAGACAATTTGGTCTGTTGAAATTCTGTATGGTAGAGCGAAAATGTAATATTTTGAGTTATTTCTTTTCTGAGGCGTCCGAACGAGTTGGACATGCTTTTGAATTCTTGCAAAACTGGAGGATTGAGTGAAAGTCTGAGTGTTTGTGGGGAGGTCTGAATGTTTGTGGGGGAGGTCTGAGTGTTTGTGAGGAGGTCTGAATGTTTGTGGGGAGGTCTGAATGTTTGTGGGGAGGTCTGAATGTTTGTGGGGAGGTCTGAATGTTTGTGGGGGGAGGTCTGAGTGTTTGTGGGGAGGTCTGAGTGTTTGTGAGGAGGTCTGAATGTTTGTGAGGAGGTCTGAATGTTTATGGGGAGATCTGAATGTTTGTTAGGAGGTCTGAATGTTTGTGAGGAGGTCTGAATGTTTGTGGGAGGTCTGAATGTTTGTGAGGAGGTCTGAATGTTTGTGGGGGAGGTTTGAATGTTTGTGAGGAGGTCTGAATGTTTGTGGAGAGGTCTGAATGTTTATGAGGAGGTCTGAATGTTTGTGGGGAGGTCTGAATGTTTGTGAGGAGGTCTGAATGTTTGTGGGGGAGGTTTGAATGTTTGTGAGGAGGTCTGAATGTTTGTGGAGAGGTCTGAATGTTTGTGAGGAGGTCTGAATGTTTGTGGGGGAGGTCTGAATGTATGCATCAGAAGCATACGATGCCACGTGAAAGCTTCAGCTAAGGTTTAAGGAATGATTGAAGGAATTTTCATCTTTCTCTTATTTGCATTTCAAGATTGAAAGGTGGCTACATATTGCTTTTCGTCTTCTTGGTGGAATGGGAACTCTTTCCCTCCACGGTGGAATGGAACCTCCTTCCCTCCACGGTGGAATGGAGCCTCCTTCCCTCCACGGTGGAATGGGATCTCTTTCCCTCCACGGTGGAATGGGTTCTCCTTCCCTCCACAGTGGAATGGAGTCTCCTTCCCTCCACGATGGAATGGAGTCTCCTTCCCTCCACGATGGAATGGAGCCTCTTACCCCGCTCCCTATATCTAAATTTCCCTATTTTAACCCCCAATGATGACCCCCCCTCCCCTCCCCCCCTCCCCCAACACCAGGATACAAGGGTTCACTCCAACATAAATCACCATTAATCCCCTGTGCCATTTGTAATCCATTTTCCTTCTGATATATTCCTTCTTCCTTTCCTCTGCCAATTTACCTGTGTTCGGATTCGCATTTGCCGCCATTTTATTTTTTTTTCCTCATTCATCATGGCTCCTTTTCCTGCTCAGCTGGCTGCATAGTTCTTCACCAAGCGGCAGGAAAAGTGCAAGTGGTCTAATGCTCTATTGCAGTGCATGTGTCAGTGTCTAATTCATCGTCCTGGTTTCCTCTCTTAATCTATGTTTTACCTGGTGATAGATGCTGGTTCGCTTCAGTTTATTCGCTGATAAGAAGGTTCGAAGGTTCGCTTATCTGTGTGTGTGTTGTGATAACATGAAGGGCAGGTGACAGGTGTATTTGACAGGTGTATCCTGACAGTCAGGTGTAAAAGAAATGTATTTGTTTAACCATCTGCTGGCTTAAGTATGAAGCATTCAAAATCAGTGTTCTCTCCCAGATCCCACGCGTAACCTCGTGTGTCAATATTTAATGATAAATCTGATATTTTGCATTCAATTCCCTACCTCCCTTCCCCTCGGGGCATTACGACTAGACTCAACTCCGATTATTATTTCCACTTGTCTGGCCAAAGCACGAAACTGTTTAAGCTTTTCCTGCAATTCCGTAGATCAATCCTTCGACTTCTTAGTGCACTTCATATTACTAGTATTGCTTGCAGGATGTATGAATGTATATGTTATGTATACACAAGTGCCCAAGACAGCACTTCAGGGGGAACACCACACACGAGTCTGCTGAATTACACACAGAAATCACAATAGCGTGATGCATCAATGAACAAATCCACAAGGGCCGTGACGAGGATTCGAACCTGGGATGATCTCGGACGTAGGTTCGAATCCTCGTCACGGCCCTTGTGGATATGTCTCTGCTGAAAATTTAACCCCATTTATGGTAACTTTTGTTTAAGTGTTAATCCTGATCTATCCTGCTGTTTGTCATTGGTACACATTGGTGTTTGGGGTTACCAATGCCATTGGTAACACATGAGGGGGCCCTAGTCACTACTGTTAAACACGCACAGGGGGGGCTTCAACCCCGTATGAAGAACGACTCTCATCAGCCTCTCCCTCCCTCCCTCTCTCCTTCTCTCCCTCCCTCTCACACGTCTCTCACAATAAAACTATCTTCCCCAAATTCACTGTAATAAACTCATTTCCCCCCCTCGTTGCATATAGTCATCTTCGTAACGCCCCTTTTGCAATCCCGGGTGTTGAAAGGTGCAATAACACGCTGGAACAGGAAAGAAGAGCAACGGAGGGAAAAAAAGAATCTGTTCTCATTGTTCACCTCACCTTTGGGGTCATCGGAGTTCTAATTAAATGATGACAAAACGTGGAGTAATATAACGGTGCTTGTGATGCCAGGGTGTAAGGGTGTAAGTCCTTTGATGTTAAGGTGCTCTGTGTCTCAGGTAATTACTTGTGGTAAATGTTGTTCGTCTCCTTGTGTGTGTGCAGTTGCTTTAGTGTGTGTGTGTGTGTGTGTGTGCTCACCTAGATGTACTCACCTATTTGTGCTTGTGGGTGTTGAGCTCTGGCTCTTTGGTTCCCGTCTCTCAACCGTCAGTCAACTGGTGTACAGGTTTTTGAGCCTACTGGGCTCTGTCATATCTACATTTGAAACTGTGTATGGAGTCTGCCTCCACCACATCACTGCCTAATGCATTGTCCCGTCATTCACCAATCCTATCATCTTATTTAATCCAATCCCTTCAGAATCCATACCAATCGTTTTCACTTATGTTTTCCATTTTATCAATCTCATCCCTCTCAACAATCCTCATCCCTCTCAACAATCCTCATCCCTCTCAACAATCCCCATCCCTCTCAACAATCCTCATCCCTCTCAACAATCCCCATCACTCTCAACTATCCCCATCCCTCTCAACACTCCCCATCCCTCTCAACTATCCCCATCACTCTCAACAATCCCCATCCCTCTCAACTATCCCCATCCCTCTCAACAATCCCCATCCCTCTCAACAATCCCCATCCCTCTCAACAATCCCCATCCCTCTCAACAATCCCCATCCCTCTCAACAATCCCCATCCCTCTCAACAATCCCCATCCCTCTCAACAATCCCCATCCCTCTCAACAATCCCCATCCCTCTCAACTATCCCCATCCCTCTCAACAATCCCCATCCCTCTCAACAATCCCCATCCCTCTCAACTATCCCCATCCCTCTCAACAATCCCCATCCCTCTCAACTATCCCCATCCCTCTCAACAATCCCCATCCCTCTCAACTATCCCCATCCCTCTCAACAATCCCCATCCCTCTCAACAATCCCCATCCCTCTCAAGAATTACTCACCACTTTAATGTTTCTTTAAACTAAAGATAATCTTCCTACGATTAATTTCACTAAGTTTTTACCATCATTTATTGGGGTAAATTATTAAAATGTCTTATCAAAGCAATATACTGGCCAAATATATATTGTGTTATATCACTTTCACTTAGCTAATTAAAAATGTCATTTATTCAAACTAAATTACTTTGTGAAATAATACCATCATTTTCAACCACATAATTACCGGGTTTATTAATTGCAGCCGTTGAGGAGGGGGGGGAGCTGATTGACGATTATGTAGATGTAGAGTAGTTAGTTATGTAGAGGATAACTAAGCTGGTGGTGTAGTGGTGATACAGCTGGTTCTTCCCGCCAATAGTGGTGATACGGGTGGTTCTTCACGCCAATAGTGGTGATACGGGTGGTTCTTCCCGCCAATAGTGGTGATACGGGTGGTTCTTCCCGCCAATAGTGGTGATACAGCTGGTTCTTCCCGCCAATAGTGGTGATACAGCTGGTTCTTCCCGCCAATAGTGGTGATACGGGTGGTTCTTCACGCCAATAGTGGTGATACGGGTGGTTCTTCACGCCAATAGTGGTGATACGGGTGGTTCTTCACGCCAATAGTGGTGATACGGGTGGTTCTTCACGCCAATAGTGGTGATACAGCTGGTTCTTCCCGCCAATAGTGATGATACAGCTGGTTCTTCCCGCCAATAGTGGTGATACGGGTGGTTCTTCACGCCAATAGTGGTGATACAGCTGGTTCTTCACGCCAATAGTGGTGATACAGCTGGTTCTTCACGCCAATAATGGTGATACAGCTGGTTCTTTCCGCCAATAGTGGCGATACAGCTGGTTCTTCCCGCCAATAGTGGTGATACAGCTGGTTCTTCCCGCCAATAGTTGTGATTCAGCTGGTTCTTCCCGCCAATAGTGGTGATACAGCTGGTTCTTCCCGCCAATAGTGGTGATACAACTGGTTCTTCACGCCAATAGTGGTGATACAGCTGCATCTTCCCGCCAATAGTGGTGATACAGCTGGTTCTTCCCGCCAATAGTGGTGATACAGCTGGTTCTTCCCGCCAATAGTGGTGATACGGGTGGTTCTTCACACCAATAGTGGTGATACAGCTGGTTCTTCCCGCCAATAGTGGTGATACAGCTGGTTCTTCCCGCCAATGGTGGTGATACGGGTGGTTCTTCACACCAATAGTGGTGATACAGCTGGTTCTTCCCGCCAATAGTGGTGATACAGCTGGTTCTTCCCGCCAATAGTGGTGATACAGCCCTTTCTTCCCGCCAATAATGCTAATACAGCCGGTTCTTCCCGCCAATAATGCTAATACAGCCGGTTCTTCCCGCCAATAATGCTAATACAGCCGGTTCTTCCCGCCAATAATGCTAATACAGCCGGTTCTTCCCGCCAATAATGCTAATACAGCCGGTTCTTCCCGCCAATAATGCTAATACAGCCGGTTCTTCCCGCCAATAATGCTAATACAGCCGGTTCTTCCCGCCAATAATGCTAATACAGCTGGTTCTTCCCGCCAATAATGCTAATACAGCCGGTTCTTCCCGCCAATAATGCTAATACAGCCGGTTCTTCCCGCCAATAATGCTAATACAGCCGGTTCTTCCCGCCAATAATGCTAATACAGCCGGTTCTTCCCGCCAATAATGCTAATACAGCCGGTTCTTCCCGCCAATAATGCTAATACAGCTGGTTCTTCCCGCCAATAATGCTAATACAGCTGGTTCTTCCCGCCAATAATTGAAATAACTCTCAGCTGATCCCGGAACAATAAAGTGCTTCCTTCGCACACACGCATCAGGTGATGGGTGTAGATAGGAACGAGTGAGAGAGTGTGTTATCCTGAGGCGGGGAGGGCTATCCTGGCAGGATATGGTAGCCAGGTGCGTGGATTATATAAATATAAGCTGGACCATTACTTGGATTAATGGATTGCTATTACATTTTGTTGTTTTAATTACTGTTTATTTGGACTGTTGTTGCTTGTGCTTGTGACACTGTGTAATATATATATATATATATATATATATATATATATATATATATATATATATATATATATATATATATATATATATATATATATACTGACCTTCCCAGGACGCCACTCCTAATCAATTGTCTATTCACAGCTAGGTGAACAGCGGCATTTGGTGATAGGAAACGTTCCCCTAACCATTTCTATCCTACCCGAGGATTCGAACCCGGGATTCCCGATTGTGAATCGTGTATGAACCCAAAACTAGCATTCCTGTAAAGCAAAATTAAATGAGAAACAAAGAAAATAATCCGATAATTTGAGTAATTTTCCACAATTACGAAATAATAGATTATTATCTTCCTTAATTGGGCAGCAAACAGAGCTAATGGGCGGAGGATTACCAGCTTACTGCCCCAGTTGACTTGGTTAAGAGAAATTTTTAGAAGTTAAAGGTGGTAATGGGATAATTTCTGGGGGTAGTGTTGTGTTGAGTGGCGACTGAACTACTTCAGTATGTCTTGAAGGATGACTCAAGTTTATAATGATTACACAAGTAGGCTGTGGTTGTCACTATGGCTGTGGTAGGCTGTGGTTGTCACTACGGCTGTGATGCTCGCTACGGCTGTGGTAGGCTGTGATGTTCTCACTACAGCTGTGGTAGGCTGTGGTTCTCACTACAGCTGTGGTAGACTGTGGTTGTCACTATGGCTGTGGTAGGCTGTGGTTGTCACTACAGTTGTGGTAGGCTGTGGTTGTCACTACAGCTGTGGTAGGCTGTGATGTTCTCACTACAGCTGTGGTAGGCTGTGGTTCTCACTACAGCTGTGGTAGGCTGTGGTTCTCACTACAGCTGTGGTTCACACTACAGCTGTGGTAGGCTGTGGTTCTCACTACAGTTGTGGTAGACTGTGGTTCACACTACAGCTGTGGTAGGCTGTGGTTCTCACAACATCTGTGGTAGGCTGTGGGTCTCACTACAGCTGTGGTAGGCTGTGGGTCTCACTACAGCTGTGGTAGGCTGTGGTTCTCAGTACAGCTGTGAACGTTTGTAATTCTAACTATTATGGTGATTGACTATGGTTCCCCTGTGTGAGTGAGAGCAGGATTCCTGCAACATTCCCGACTCTCACCCTGCAACACTCCCCTCCCTCACTCTCGTCACCCTGCAAAACTCCCCTCCGTGTTTGTCCAACACAAGCCGCTGTCTTCCACACCACTGGCTGTCAACACTCACGCTTCTCATAGCACTTCCCACCATATTAATATAGATCAGTCCTCTCATGTCGGGACACTCATCCTCCTCCTCATATCTCACGCTCCTGTCACGCTACACCCTTCTGTCACACTTCTTGTTACACTCCCACCGGGTGCTGGGTGCATTATACACTCCCACCGGGTGCTGGGTGTATTATACACTCCCACCGGGTGCTGGGTGTATTATACACTCCCACCGGGTGCTGGGTGTATTATACACTCCCACCGGGTGCTGGGTGTATTATACACTCCCACCGGGTGCTGGGTGTATTCTACACTCCCACCGGGTGCTGGGTGTATTATACACTCCCACCGGGTGCTGGGTGTATTCTACACTCCCACCGGGTGCTGGGTGTATTATACACTCCCACCGGGTGCTGGGTGTATCCCACACACCCACCGGGTGCTGGGACCCATGGCGGTGTTCTTTCACCGCCATGGGTCTTCCAATGGACCCAACACTATATCCACCCGTCCCCTAGCCATGCTAGCCCCGAACTCAACGCCTCAGCTTACCTCCCCCATCCCCTCCCACTCCAAATGAGGAGGGAGCGTCACTCCCTAATTACCCAATCACGCTAATCACTCTGTCTCACTGGCAAAAACCGTGAGTTGTTATTGGTAGGTTTAATGCCTCATCAGTGCTGAACATATTCCAGAGTGCTGCCTCTGTACTCTGGCTTATCAAACATATGTCTAATCAAACGCCTGACTTGTTGGCTGTGTTTGGCTACAAATTACAGAGCTCTATGTCCCCCCCAGGCTCGTGTGATGGGTTAAGACCTTCGTGTCACTGATTCATCGCCCTATTCATCAACGGTCTTCATTTAACAGCAAGTAATTCACTGTTCATTTTGGAGTTGTCACTGCTTATAAAGAATAAATACAGGTCTTAATAGGTCAGTGTGTCAAAATACAGGGCAACCAGGCATGGGCACGTACACACAGGCATACGTACGTACATGTATACGCACAGACACACGGGCATACGTACATGCACAGGCATTCATACATACACGTACAGAAACTCAAGTTCATACTCACACGCTAGAACACACATCAGCATTTAAATACAATCAGCATTTAAAGTCACATGAACATACAAAGCACCCATATACACAAACACACAAGCACCCATACACACAGGCACCCATACACACAGGCACCCATACACACAGGCACCCATACACACACTGGTGGGACGCGAACAAGGGGACACAGGTGGAAACTGAGTACCCAAATGAGCCACAGGTACGTTAGAAAGAACTTTTTCAGTGTCAGAGTAGTTAACAGATGGAATGCACTAGGAAGTGATGTGGTGGAGGCTGACTCCACACACAGTTTCAAGTGTAGATATGATAGAGCCCAGTAGGCTCAGGAATCTGTACACCAGTTGATTGACGGTTGAGAGGCGGGACCAAAGAGCCAAAACTCAACCCCCACAAACACAACTAGGTGAATACAACTAGGTGAATACACAAATACTCATACACACTGGGGTTGACATGATCTTCACACAAGATATGAATTGTACAAAAATTCCACGCAACCGACACAGAGGTAGTACAGTTTGGGCTCGTTTCGATTCGTCAATCGGAAATCCCGGAGTTCGAATCCCGCTCGGAACATAAGTAATTTGCCACGTTTCCTTTCACCCAATGCCTCTGTTCACCTAGCAGTAAAATATGTACCGCGATGTTAGTCAACTACACTGTCTGTTCTAGCTGTCTGCACGACTAGTCAATTGCCTTGAATTGTTGTCGATTCAATTCAACGTTTTTTGCACGTTGCCGAAAGCACTGACGGCTGTGTTTGCGTCCTGGTCGTCCCAACACAACCCCTCACCCCCCCTGGTCGTCCCAACACGACCCCTCACCCCCTGGTCGTCCCAACACAACCCCTCACCCCCCCTGGTCGTCCCAACACGACCCCTCACCCCCTGGTCGTCCCAACACAACCCCTCACCCCCCCTGGTCGTCCTAACACGACCCCCCACACCCCCCTGGTCGTCCCAACACGACCCCCACACCCCCCTGGTCGTCCCAACACGACCCCCACACACCCCTGGTCGTCCCAACACGACCCCTCACCCCCCTGGTCGTCCCAACACGACCCCTCACCCCTCTGGTCGTCCCAACACGACCCCCTCCCCCTCTGGTCGACCCAACACGACCCCTCACACCCCTGGTCGTCCCAACACGACCCCTCACCCCCCTGGTCGTCCCAACACAACCCCCACACCCCCTCTGGTGGAAGCTAACCTGCCCGTCTACACTCCAGAATATCTCAGTACCGTATTATCGAAACATTCAGTGATTACATGTTTTTATTCTTCAATTTCGATAAAATCTGATACACAGATGAGTGTTTCAGTATGTTAATTAAGCCAGGTGTTTTTTCCCCCCATTACGTTCATATGTTTTTGTTTAATGTCATATATTTATGTTCTATATGTTATTGATTGACAGTCATGCGAGAGATGAATCCAAGTCCTGTTTAGACAGTGGTAAGATATACCCCCCTCCCGTCTAATATGCCAGACTCTTACGATGGATATACTCCAAATAAACTGGCGCCAGATTCACGAAAGTACATACGCAAACACTTACGAACCTGTACATCTTTTCTCAATCTTTGGCGGCTTTGTTTCCAATTATTAAACGGTTAATGAGCTCCGAAGCACCAGGAGGCTGTTTATAACAATAACAACAGTTGATTGGGAAGTTTTCATGCTTGTAAACTGTTTAATAAATGTAACCAAAGCCGTCAAAGATTGAGGAAAGATATACACGTTCGTAAGTGCTTGTTTAACTGCTTCGTGAATCTGGCCCCTGGTACTTCCACTAGATCTACCAGGGATATATATAAATATACTGATATACACTGATTAATCACTCGTAATACCTCTGAAATCGGGTTAGACTGACGCTACACTAGCTGAATGAGCTGGCCAGTCAGCAGAGTCAACTGAAGCAGGCTGCGCCACACGTGGCCATCCTGGAGCAGACTGCAGTAGACTGTCTGCGGTTGTGGGAGCGTCAGTGTGGTCCCAAGAGGACATTCCAAGCTGGTTAGGTTCGAACTGACAGCCCCTTAGGTACTAGCACATTCTTTACTGAAATGATTGTATATATCAATTATTTATTTCTTTTCCCTTCTCTCTCTCTCTCTCTCTCTCTCTCTCTCTATATATATATATATATATATATATATATATATATATATATATATATATATATATATATATATATATATATATATCTTTATCTCTCTCTCTCTCTCTCTCTCTCTCTCTCTCTCTCTCTCTCTCTCTCTCTCTCTCTCTCTCTCTCTCTCTCTCTCTCTCTCTCTCTCTCTCTCTCTTATCTCTCTCTCTCTCTCTCTCTCTCTCTCTCTCTCTCTCTCTCTCTCTCTCTCTCTCTTTATCTCTCTCTCTCTCTCTCTCTCTCTCTCTCTCTCTCTCTCTCTCTCTCTCTCTCTCTCTCTCTCTCTTTATCTCTCTCTCTTTATCTCTCTCTCTCTCTTTATCTCTCTCTCTCTCTCTCTCTTTATCTCTCTCTCTCTCTCTCTCTCTCTCTCTCTCTCTCTCTCTCTCTCTCTCTCTCTCTCTCTCTCTCTCACTCAGGGTAAATACTAGAGACCAGAATCGCTTGAACTCGAAGTCAGTCAATGTGTGAAATTAGTTGATTGACCGAATATCTTAACTGTTGATCGAAGGGTTCTTTCTGAAAATAAATGAAATCCCAATTGATATACTTCAGTAGATAGCAGATTTCCAAGGATATACTCAAATAATTTACACGTTTTATGGTCTGAAACCATAGTCTAATATTTAGAGTAATATGATGGAGAAAGAAAATCCTTTAAACAGTTTTTTGTTTTAAATTATTCAGTGAAGTTGTTCAGAAATGTTAAGGGAAGCTCATATTTATTTTAGACAGTCGCCAAGGTACAAATTTATCAATTGAAGCGTTGTTAGCCGATGATTATAGATTACTCCGAATCTCGAAGAAATCTATACGTAATCTATAGATGATTACGGGATTGTCCTGAGTGCAGACCGTCACCCTACACTGTAGTCTCCCCCAGACCGTCACCCTACACTGTAGTCTCCCCCCAGACCGTCACCCTACACTGTAGTCTCCCCCCAGACCGTCACCCTACACTGTAGTCTCCCCCCAGACCGTCACCCTACACTGTAGTCTCCCCCAGACCGTCACCCTACACTGTAGTCTCCCCCAGACCGTCACCCTACACTGTAGTCTCCACAACACCGTCACCCTACACTGTAGTCTCCACCAGACCGTCACCCTACACTGTAGCCTCCACAACACTGTCACCCTACACTGTAGTCTCCACCAGACCGTCACCCTACACTGTAGCCTCCACAACACTGTCACCCTACACTGTAGTCTCCACCAGACCGTCACCCTACACTGTAGCCTCCACAACACTGTCACCCTACACTGTAGCCTCCTCCCCAGACCGTCACCCTACACTGTAGTCCCTTCTCATAGTCCCTTGCGACAGGCCAAGTTCCCTTCTCCGATATATTGCCTCTCATACGGCTGACATTTGTTTAAGAGAAACGTATACAAACCCCTGACATTTAGAGACCAGTGCTTGCCCCTACAGGGGAGTGGTAAGAACAGCTCTGCTTGAATATAGACCGCACCGCCGGTAGCGTCTCCTCTATGTGGTTGCTGGCATGTGTAACTCCCCTTTCAGTTATCCAAGCAAACAGATGATAATAATATAGCTTTTGCTTCTGACAGCGTCTTCAAATCTCCCTTTCAGCGCAAGTAATAGCTGTACCATGTTCAGTAAAAGCCAGCATTCCGAGGAGACCACTGGCCCAGGGCCCTGGCCATGGTCCATCAGTTAACGTAGCGTGTGTGTGGTTTAAAGGCATAGAGGCACTAAAGCGGAGACGACTATGGACGGCTTAGAATACATAGGGATCCATATCTCCCGAGAGTGAGAGTCTTACGAATAGGCCATTGCGAGAGAGGCAATAAACAATGGCCTTTTATATCAGACTTTTCCGGACGGGAGCCGGGAGAATTTTCCGGAGCCGGTCGGCCGAGCGGACAGCACGCTGGACTTATGATCCTGTGGTCCTGGGTTCGATCCCAGGCCCCGGGGAGAAACAATGGGCAGAGTTTCTTTCACCCTATGCCCCTGTTACCTAGCAGTAAAATAGGTACCTGGGTGTTAGTCAGCTGTCACGGGCTGCTTCCTGGGGGTGGAGGCCTGGTCGAGGACCGGGCCGCGGGGACACTAAAGCCCCGAAATCATCTCAAGATAACCTCAAGATAACCTCAAGATAACGGGTTACAGAATGGCGTTCGTCCTACACAGCCTCTGCTCTCAGCTCCTTACTCAGCCTTAGCTCTCAGCATCCTGCAACAGTCTGTGTTCTCAGCTTTAAGCAATCACTCCAACAAGAACTTCACATTGGCCACCAATTTCACTTTCTAGCCGTGTCCAATTTATCAAGGAACCGAGTAATTTGCTGTTACTTGTATGTTCTCTCAGCTCACTGCGATTCACTGTTTCTTTGCGATGTTGAGTTGAGTACTGAGACTGGCCATCACCCTCACACCTCTTCCAGTTCCTCTACCTTACGTTCTTGGCTCATTTAGCAATCACATTGATTTTCTCTCCTTTCATTTTAATATATATATATATATATATATATATATATATATATATATATATATATATATATATATATATATATATATTAGTGTTCAGTGAGAAACCACAAGGTCTCCTCTGAATACTTTTTATTTTCTTCTCCGAGGCTATGGGTCCCCACATTATATATATATATATATATATATATATATATATATATATATATATATATATATATATATATATATATATATATATATATATATATATATATATATGCGAACAAGCCTGAATGGTCCCCAGGACTATATGCGAATGAAAACTCACACCCCCAGAAGTGACTCGAACCCATACTCCCAGGAGCAACGCAACTGGTAACTACAGGGCGCCTTAATCCACTTGACCATCACGGCCGTCAAAAGGAAGTGATAGCCGAGGCTATTTGAGCCACTTCCCCGACGGCAACTCGGATGGTAATCTTGGGCATAGCATTTCACCAAATCACCTCATTCTTTGGGGCACACGTGAGGAACACAAATGCGAACAAGTTGCCGTCGGGGAAGTGGCTCAAATAGCCTCGGCTATCACTTCCTTTTGACGGCCGTGATGGTCAAGTGGATTAAGGCGCCCTGTAGTTACCAGTTGCGTTGCTCCTGGGAGTATGGGTTCGAGTCACTTCTGGGGTGTGAGTTTTTATTCATATATATATATATATATATATATATATAATATGACAGTGTCATACCACGAAGGAAGAATTGAAACAGGAATTTCCTTGAGTACTTTCGGATTTAATAATACATCTTCAGAAGGGTGAATTAACTATCTTCTGAAGAAAATATTTATCTTGTGAATCTTCAGAAGGGTTATTAAATACGAAAGTACTTAAGGAAAATCCTGTTTCAATTCTTCCTTCGGGGTCTAACACTGTCACATTTTTCCTTACGTGTTAATTGTCGTGATTTACACATACATATATATATTCTGTGCCCAAAAAGTCACCGGGTGCTGTCAGGGTTTGGGTTAAAGATCTGACGATTTTCAATCCTTTTGAACAGTCAGTGTGGCCTAGTGGTTAAAGTACTGGCCACGCCAAGGTGCATGGAGCCCCCCAGGCTGCCTGGACTCGAAGGTGAACGCTCTCTTCTCGGTGTATACACATTGAGAGTGTGTTTCCTGGTTAGTCAGTCAGCTTTAACCTCAACACCATTCAAAGTTGTGTGGTATTTTAACATTCGAATCTTTTTTTATATATCCTTTCCAATTCTGAATGCAATTTTGAAGCGTTAATTAGAATCTGGAGTGATGGAACTCTCGCTAAACTAATCACCGACGTTAATGTTCATATCTGATGCTTCAATAAGCTTCAGAAGGCTATTAATCATTCATAGCATTTATAGACGTCGATGTTTTATGTATTAGGTCATTGTTATCAGCCTCCTGTGTGCTTGTTCGGATGAGCTGATTTTACTTAAAAGAGAATAGTTTGTAATTAGCGTAGAGATGTGATTAGTTGCCAATTGTTTGGGCCAGACACTGTCTTATCGCAGTGTCTTCAAGCCAGCTATTGACCTTTCCCAGGATGCAACCCACAACAGCTGCCTGGTTTTGGGTAGTTATTTACTACTAAGGGGAACAGTTGTATAAAACGTATCCGAGCGTCTCAGTAATCGAACCCAGAACCAAAAAGTCGTGACTCGACTAATCTACTCTACTTACACACATTAACACCGATTACATATATTTCCACTTTGTTTACAAATATTAACACTAACTACATATACCGTGCCACTTTGATGACATATATTGCCACCCATATTACATATATATATATTGCTAGCAAACGTGTATAATTAGCTAAAAGGGGGTAGCAGCGTACGAAGGGCAGTAAGAGGGCCAGAGATGGTGTACTGAGCCGCAGCTGATGGACCAGTAGTTGTCTGAAGGCGTGGAGGGGATGCTTGCCGGAGCTGCCTTACGGCTATCATAAAGCTTGTTAGGAGGGGCCGCTTGGGCTATAATATTGAGGTTAGTGCTGCATAAGGGTGCTTGATGATGGGAAGATGGGCGTGTGGGCGTCCTGGGGCAGCTTGTGGGGCGTCCTGGGGCAGCTTGTGGGGCGTTCTGGGGCAGCTTGTGGGGCGTCCTGGGGCAGCTTGTGGGGCGTCCTAGTCAGCTTGTGGGGCGTCCTGGGGCAGCTTGTGGGCCTCCTGGTCAGCTTGTGGGGCGTCCTGGTCAGCTTGTGGGGCGTCCTGGGGCAGCTTGTGGGCGTCCGGGTCAGCTTGTGGGCGTCCTGGTCAGCTTGTGGGGCGTCCTGGTCAGCTTGTGGGCGTCCTGGTCAGCTTGTGGGCGTCCTGGCCAGCGTGTGGGCGTCCTGGCCAGCGTGTGAACGTCCTGGCCAGCGTGTGGGCGTACTGGCCAGCGTGTGGGCGTCCTGGTCAGCTTGTGGGCGTCCTGGCCAGCGTGTGGGCGTCCTGGCCAGCTTGTGGGCGTCCTGGGGCAGCTTGTGGGCGTCCTGGTCAGCTTGTGGGGCGTCCTGGCCAGCGTGTGGGCGTCCTGGGGCAGCTTGTGGGGCGTCCTGGCCAGCTTGTGGGCCTCCTGGTCAGCTTGTGGGCGTCCTGGCCAGCTTGTGGGCGTCCTGGCCAGCTTGTGGGCGTCCTGGCCAGTTTGTGGACGTCCTGGGGCAGCTTGTGGGCGTCCTGGCAAGCGTGTGGACGTCCTGGCCAGCTTGTGGACGTCCTGGCCAGCTTGTGGGCGTCCTGGCCAGCTTGTGGACGTCCTGGCCAGCTTGTGGGCGTCCTGGCCAGCTTGTGGACGTCCTGGCCAGCTTGTGGGCGTCCTTGCCAGCTTGTGGGCGTCCTGGCCAGCTTGTGGACGTCCTGGCCAGCTTGTGGACGTCCTGGCCAGCGTGTGGGCGTCCTGGCCAGCGTGTGGACGTCCTGGCCAGCGTGTGGGCGTCCTGGCCAGCGTGTGGACGTCCTGGCCAGCTTGTGGGCGTCCTGGCCAGCTTGTGGGCGTCCTGGCCAGCTTGTGGGCGTCCTGGCCAGCTTGTGGACGTCCTGGCCAGCGTGTGGGCGTCCTGGCCAGCGTGTGGACGTCCTGGCCAGCTTGTGGGCGTCCTGGCCAGCGTGTGGGCGTCCTGGCCAGCTTGTGGGCGTCCTGGCCAGCGTGTGGACGTCCTGGCCAGCTTGTGGGCGTCCTGGCCAGCTTGTGGGCGTCCTGGCCAGCGTATAGACGTCCTGGCCAGCGTGTGGGCGTCCTGGCCAGCTTGTGGGCGTCCTGGCCAGCGTGTGGGCGTCCTGGCCAGCGTGTGGGTAGGGTTCTAGGTGGCCCGCTCGCATTTACATAAGGGGGTTCTGCGCAGCATTTCGGGGTCCTGGGCAGAAGTTAGGAAGTACTGGTATAGAAAAGAGGTTCTTAATGAGCGGAGTGGACTACCAACTAACTTTGAGATGAAGAGTTTAAGCAGGTTTCATTAATAAATTGAATAAGTGTTTGGGTCAGAGAGAAAGTGTGTGTGTGTGTGTGTGTGTGTGTGTGTGTGTGTGTGTGTGTGTGTGTGTGTGTGTGTGTGTGTGTGTGTGTGTGTGTGTGTGTGCATTTAAACGAAGACTCATCTAATATTTACCAAAAGGCACACCAATGTGTTCCCTAATTCATGGTTGTCTTCCGCCAAGCCCGTGGTGAATGTGGTGGGAACTGAGCCAGCGCACACTAGCCCAGACAAAACAGGAAAAGGAAAAGGAAAAACAGAGGAAAAGAGAAAAAAAAAAATAGCCCAGGAAAACAGAGGAGCAATATCTATCACTGTCTCCAGATGGTTGCAATATCTACCTAGATCACCAGATGACAGTTGATTGATCTACCACAGTCACTAGACGAGAGTTGCAATATCTACCCCAACTATGCTGTTCAACATTGTAGAGATTTCGCGGTGGAAAAATAGTGAGAAAGAGAGAGAGAGAAGACTGACACAGTTTGAACTTGGAAGAATCCGTGATAAGTTTGGGGAATTTACGACAGAACTTAGTCATCATGATGAACTATGTAGAGTTGGATGATAGCTCGAGGAAGCTATGTCAGTGAAGAAAGTCAGTGTTATATATATGGATCATGAAAAATGGAGGAACTTGGAGCAAAGAAATTCGTAAATGAGTTTATTCATGTCGCTTTTGGGAAGACGAAGCAGCCGTGAGAAACTGTCCTTGCTCGCTGCCCGATTGGGCCTGACCAGCCGGGGCGGCGGTCACGGCTGGCTCTTAACCCTTAAACTGTGCAGCTATTAAAAGTGCTGCATCAAGGTAGGATTCAAAATAGCGAATCATGCCAGAAGATGTCACATATGGTTATCGGAACGCAGGAGGTACTCACAAATAATAATTGGAACGCAGGAGGTACTCGCAAATAATAATTGGAACGCAGGAGGTACTCGCAAATAGCGATTGGAACGCAGGAGGTACTCGCAAATAGCGATTGGAACGCAGGAGGTACTCGCAAATAGCAATTGGAACGCAGGAGGCACTCGCAAATAGCGATTGGAACGCAGGAGGTACTCGCAAATAATAATTGGAACGCAGGAGGTACTCGCAAATAATAATTGGAACGCAGGAGGTACTCGCAAATAGCGATTGGAACGCAGGAGGTACTCGCAAATAGCGATTGGAACGCAGGAGGTACTCGCAAATAACCATTGGAACGCAGGAGGTACTCGCAAATAGCGATTGGAACGCAGGAGATACTCGCAAAAACAATTGGAACGCAGGAGGTACTCGCAAATAGCAATTGGAACGCAGGAGATACTCGCAAATAACAATTGGAACGCAAATAACAATTGAAACACAGGAGGTACTCGCAAATAACAATTAGAACGCAGGAGAAACTCGCAAATAACAATTGGAACGCAGGAGGTACTCGCAAATAACAATTGGAACCCAGGAGGTACTCCCAAATAGCGACCGGAGTAGCGTAAAGTTTAAAAACATTTGCCTTATGTACCTTTACCTACGTATTTAACCATTTTGCAGCTAATTGGTAAACAATTTCGAGGCTGAACACATGATAATAATAATCCGCTTTTGATCTTACGGAAGCGTCCTTGGGAGTGAGGATTATAGGCTTACTATTCTACGAGATTTGCACGCAAAATGTTCTGCGTATATGTGAGAAGGATCTGAAGATCTTGCGTAAGAAGTATTATTAATAAAAGTGGTTATTGCTTGTCAAAGTATGAGCAAATATATATATATATATATATGTGTGTGTGTGTGTGATGTGCAGCAAGGTGCTGCACATCACAGTGTAGTAGTCCACGAACGCTGCCTTTATTAGGTCTATGACTCGCTTTTGGAGGTCGGCTGAACACGGCTTCTCTCTCTCTCTCTCTCTCTCTCTCTCTCTCTCTCTCTCTCTCTCTCTCTCTCTCTCTCTCTCTCTCTCTCTCTCTCTCTCTCTACTAGTTTTATGTTGCGATTAGTTATTTTTATTGTTGCTCTTCCTGGTGTAGAAGAGAAATGTTTCGCCATTTGGTAATATGTTGAAGAACTTGTTGTAAGCGAAGAGAAACACAGAGATAATTTATTTTTATTAATTCTCATGCTGTTTTTCCCTCGTGTTCCTTCCTCCTCTTGCTGGTTCTTCATGTTGCGGCTCTTCTATATGTTGTTATTTGTTCTTCTGACAATGTTTTGTGCTGTGGTGGTGTGAGGGGTGTGGAGGGGGGGGGGAAGAGGGAGGAGACGTTGGTTGGTGGTCGGTAACACTGGTGAAGACGGCCAACCGACGTGTGAGATCACACCTCAGATCACATCTCGGTGTGATCTCAGCCCTCAGATCACATCTCGGTGTGATCCCAGCCCTCAGATCACATCTCAGTGTGATCTCAGCCCTCAGATCACATCTCGGTATGATCTCAGCCCTCAGATCACATCTCGGTGTGATCTCAGCCCTCAGATCACATCTCGGTATGATCTCAGCCCTCAGATCACATCTCGGTGTGATCTGAGCCCTCAGATCACATCTCGGCGTGATCTCAGCTTCATATTTTAGACCATCTCTGCCAGTCCTTCAAATTCCCAATATGGAATAGAATGTTTTTTGTCTAAAATTATTTAAAACAATTATTAATTATTTAAAAAAAATTATTTAAAATTAATTAAAACAAATTGGCCAGACTTTGCACCTAAGTGGCTGGTTGCAGCTTATCCATTGTAATAACGGTCTTAACAAGTATCATCCATTAGATAGACCTGCCACGAAAGGGGGCTCAGACATACCGTCTAGACATTACATTTGCAACTGTTGTAAAAGCATATATATGCTTCACTACTCTCGTGAGAGACCATATGCAGGCTGGAGGAGAATAACGCGAAGAATTCAAAATGGATTGCCCAAAATCAGCCAATACCGTAAGGTATTTATGGAAAGGAGGTCGGATCAAGGTCACTTGAGATGATGTGAAGTTCCAGTCCATCGTTACTAGTTCGGAGTGGTAGTGGTGTGTTAGCATTGGTGAGTCTGGACCAGTTTAGTGCTATTTAATATTCACTTTATTGTTATTAATTGATATGATGTGTATGTATTTGTGTACAAGTTTATCCACCTATATTTAGTCGGTATATTGGCGGTGCTGCTTCTTGCAAGGATTGTGTTCTATACCTGATTGGTTCAAATGGCAGAACACCATTTATTCACCTTGGTCTCATATCCCAGCTCCTTGTCCTTATATCCCAGCTCCTTGTCCTCATATCCCAGCTCCTTGTCCTCATTCACCATTCGATCCCAGGCGCCAGCGAGAAACAATGGGCAGAGTTTCTTTCACCCGATGCTCCTGTTACCTAGCAGTAAAATAGGTACCTGGGTGTTAGTCAGCTGTCACGGGCTGCTTCCTGGGGGGTGGAGGCCTGGTCGAGGACCGGGCCGCGGGGACACTAAAAGCCCCGAAATCATCTCAAGATAACCTCAAGATAACCATACAAATGCTGTAAAGTCGTACTGGCTTATTGCTTTCTCCTTACACTTATCTCCCTGCTGCAAATTAAGGAAATAACACAGATATCACAGCAAATCAATATTCTACTTTATTTTCATTCTTGGAATAATTAAAAATATTCTTAGCGAGGTATCGACACACATCGCGTCCCTTGGGGCGTGAAAAACATATCGGAAGCTAACCAGATCTCACTAAAACTTATTTAACATATCGTGACTCTTTCATAACTAACAGGAACTTAGCCTAGCTAATTTTTAAACACATCCAGAAAGCTTACAAAAGAATAACAGAGTGAAACACCCACACAGAGTGCAAATAAGCGGAGCGACTTGTCCTCAGACCGTCTCCATAATTAAACTTTCCACCGCAGCATAAAAACCACCAGTCTTATTGCTTTCTTTTGGTACTTACTTACCCATAAAACGAAGTTAAATACCTTATAAACGTACAACATCCGAATGTTTCCTCTAAAGAATTGTGCTTCTGTTATTTGAGTCCTATAAAAAAGAATGCAATATAGATGCATTTTTTACCTATCGTTGTCTCTGGTAGATCTTCTAGACCACTTACATGTGGTGCAAATGGATGTTTTGATCACGTCACCTGAGTTGTGCAAAGCATTAGTTTCGGTAGTTCCTGAGATGCACCCTAGGGATGGGCGGGTCTGGGGTGCTTAGTAAGTCTGCTTCCACCCTATGGAAGGGCGAGTCTGCGGTGTTCAGTCGGTCTGCTTCCACCCTAGGGAAGGGCAGGTCTGGGGTGTTCAGTAGGTCTGCTTCCACCCTAGGAAAGGGCAGGTCTGGGGTGTTCAGTAGGTCTGCTCGTACCCTAGGGAAGGGCAGGTCTGCTGTGTTCAGTAGGTCTGCTCGCACCCTAGGGAAGGCTAGCGGAGGCCTTGAAGCATTAGGGCAGACCTAGTATGGTGCTTGCTAGGCCTTGACGAAATAGAGGAACGCCTTTACTCACCAGGGGAGATCTTCACACATTAAGGGAGGGCGATTCTATAGGTGTTTAAAAGGCCTTCACACACTAGGGGAGGACTTCTCACACTAGTGGAAGACTTCACACACTAGGAGAGGGGTGGTTCTGGGGACATTGTGCAGGTCAACGGACCTCTCCCGAGACATAACTTGGTTATAAAGACAAAGTTGAGTTGGTTTAAAACTCACTAAAGGTTCCTTGGGTCCAAAACTTTCTTCGACAGCTGAGTGGTCACCGTACTCGCCACACTCTCTACTGCTCTCACTACACTCTCTAGCTCTCACCACACTCTCTCCCACAGCCCTCTCACAGCTCTCTCTCTCCCACAGCCCTCTCACAACTCTCTCTCTCCCACAGTCCTCCCACACATCGTGCATATTCCTTGGCAACACCGCTGGCCCGGGGTCTCTCCTCGCGCTGAGTAATCACCTTCATGAGTAATTATCAGAACGGAATTGGACACACTGACGTAGTTGGTTGCATCTTCCTCCTATATTCCTCGTAGTGGGATGCTGTACACGATAGAACCATGCTGTTATATGACTGAACCATGCTGTTATATGACTGAACCATGCTGCTATATGACTGAACCATGCTGCTATATGACTGAACCATGCTGCTATATGACTGAACCATGCTGTTATATGACTGAACCATGCTGTTATATGACTGAACCATGTTGCTATATGACTGAACCATGTTGCTATATGACTGAACCATGCTGCTATATGACTGAACCATGCTGCTACATGATAGAACCATACTGCTATATGACTGAACCATGTTGCTATATGACTGAACCATGCTGCTGTATAATATAACCTATTGTTATACCATAAAACTGGCCTTTTTAATGATTAAACACTCTTGCTATATACCGCAATAATTCCTCCTGCTATTTGATAGATTCTCCTACAATGTGATAGAACCTCATGCCAATAGATGGAACCATCCTGATATATGATAGAACCCTTCTGCTATACGAGGGAACTCTCCTGCTTCGTGATAGAGCACTTCAAATAAATGATAACACCTCCAAATAGACAGAACCTCCAAATAGACAGAACCTCCAAATAGACAGAACCTCCAAATAGGTTACGGAACCTCCAAATTGATGATAGGACCACCAAATAGATGACGGAACCCCCAAATAGATGACGGATCTCCAAATAGATGACGGAACTTCCAAATAGATGACGGAACTTCCAAATAGATGACGGAACCTCCAAATAGATGTCGGAACCTCCAAATAGACAATAGAATCCTCAACATGTCTTCTCAAGCCAGGAGCAATCACGTGGATGATATATTTCCTCAAGAATATAAATATTTAAGTAACATATAACATTTATTATTATCAGCTCAGTCATTTATTATTATCAGTTTATGCATATATTGATGTGCATTTGTTAGATGTCAATATGTGCCTATGTAGGGGGGGGGGGGGATGTCCCGTGTGTGTTTACTATTCACAAAAACATATATGTATAGCCGTGTGTGTGTCTATTGGATTGTATCTATACCATCTTTAGGTAAGATCATTGACATAGATCGCAAACCAGGGTTTTCCACATGTTGCTGGCGATGAGTCACAATAACGTGGCTAAAGTAAGTTGACCAGACCACACACTAGAAGGTGAAGGGACGACGACGTTTCGGTCCGTCCTGGACCATTCTCAAGTCGACTGAGAGTGGTCCAGGGCGGACCGAAACGTCGTCGTCCCTTCACCTTCTAGCGTGTGGTCTGGTCAACTTCCACATGATGGTTTGGGGATTGTAATGAGTTAGATAACTCCCACAATATTTTGAGAAGTGCAGTGTTAGCTTATTTAACAGTAGCAATATATCTGTTTAATAAACGACAAGAATTCCATGTAACATATTAGTATTTGCGTTCTATTCCAGATTTTAAATATGAAGCATATTTGATGTCTGTGAGAGAGATATACCTCACCATTTAAGTATTTTTGTTACACTGGCAGCGATAATTTGCAAGTGTCGTTCCTGCGCTGATATATCATTAATACACAGAGAAATCCCATTAACGTGATATATCAATGAACAAACTCCACTGGAGCCCTGATGAGGGTTCGAACCTATTTACTGGGTGTTGACTATAAGAGCGTGTGCCTGGGGAACACCCAGTGCATAGGTTCGAGTCCTTATCACGGCTCCTGGGGATTTGTTCATTAAGAGTGATGTTAATGTGATTTAAGATTTCTACGATACCTGTTTTAAAATTCGATATACATTTATTTGCATATAGGTCTTGGGTTGCCATCCGGACTTTGTGAAAATTGGGATCCAATTTCTATTATTATTGCTATTATCAAATTCAAATTATTATTATTATTGGCGTTACTGTTCTTATTATTTTAAAGTAATAATGAAACAATGATTATCTTTTCCTTTGTGGCCGTGATGATTATAAGGAGCTGGTACAATGTAATTTTTTTTAACGCATAAGGGATTTTTTTTCTTTTGTTATTTTCGAAAATATTCCAATTGAGGCAGAAATTAAACATCAGTCCGCCGCAGCCCGCGTCCGCGAGTTGATTAATATGTGAATCTCAATTAAATTCATCCCGGGGAACTGCAATAGCTGTGTGGGCGGAATTTGGAAACGAAGTGCACTTGTCGCCATTACTCTAGCGGACTGTGTGGTCCTCGCCTGCCTAATTTGGACCGAACCATTAGCCATCTCCACACTAGTGGCCCAAATTGGGTGCACGCCAGACATGTTCTCGTTTTCTTTAGTCTTCTAGGGGGCCGATTGAATTTATTTTCTTTTGTGCATTCGTTTTGTGAGACTGGGATTTAGGTGATTGTTGTGGCTTGCATTTTGCGGGAAGGTGAGTAGTTGGTCTAGGCTTATAGGGACCTCAAATAGGCCTAAATACAGGTTTCCAATCCCCCAAAAAACGGGAATTATATTCGAGAGATTGAAGGCATGTTTCATGGCGTGCGTGTAAAATAATTACACAATGTTCAATAAAAGTATTTTATTGCGAAGCAAAGCTTATAAAACGGTAAATTATTGTGATCGGTGTGTCATATAAAAATATTTGTTATATGATGTAGATAGCATTTGTTTCTTTTCTAAGAATTTTTGGGGAATCGATTGTTGACTTGTTCTGATTACTGTGGGGGGGGGGGTTAGTAGCATGTTAGGTGATAGACTGTGATTCTTGAAGAGTGTGTGTGTGTGTGTGTGTGTGTGTGTGTGTGTGTGTGTGTGTGTGTGTGTGTGTGTGTGTGTGTGTGTGTGTGTGTGTGTGTGTCTGTGTGTGCGTGGCTGTGTGTGCGTGGCTGTGTGGCTTGGTGGTATATGTGTGTGTATATGGCTGGATTGTGTTTGTGAATACACATAGTTGTGTGTATGTGTGTGTGTGTGTGTGTGTGTATGTGTGTGTGTGTGTGTGTGTGTGTGTGTGTGTATGTGTGTGTGTGTGTGTGTGTGTGTGTGTGTGTGTGTGTGTGTGTGTGTGTGTGTGTGTGTGTGTGTGTGTAAACTCTAATAATTTATTCCTTGCACATCCGTGTGCAGCTCGTCAAGGCTCCCTGACCTACATTGATGAGTAGCGTCTCATTCATCTGTACCCTTCACCCGCGCCTTCCCAGAGCCCCCACCTACCCCCACCCAATGACCTTCCTGACCCCACCTCTCCCTCCCAAGGTCAGAAAGGTCACTGGGGAACCTATAGTGAGGTTCAGAAGCGGCCGGCTGTAGTGAGGGGTGGACGCACAGTTTTCTGAAAGGGGGAAAGCACCAAGCCATTTCAACTATTTAGCACTGGGAAGGGGTCAGGATAAGGATTTGGGATGGGACGGGAGAGGGGAAGATATGGTGCCTAACAACTTGGACGGTCGGGGATTGAACGCCGACCTGCATGACGCGAGACCGTCCAGCCCAAGGGGTTCTAGTTGGGCTGAATTTATGAATATCTTGGGCCCAGAGAGCAGCACCCACAGTGTAAACACCAGTTTTTAATTTCTTGGTTTTTTATTCATTTCCCCCTACTTTTAATTGATTTCCCTTCTCCTTAATTTATTCCCTTCTTAATTTATTCCCCTTCTCCATCATTCATCTCCTATCTCCTTCATTCATTCCCTCTCCTTCGTTCCTCTCTCCTTCATTCCCCTCTCCACCATTCATCTCCCAGGTCCTTTATTCAATCATAATATCAAGTTTAATAAAAAATCAAAATTTCTTTTTCACGAATACAAAATCAGATCCTGTTTAGCATGTTCAGAATCTGGCACTTGGCTGATGGCACCATGACTGGCACTTGGCTGATGGCACCATGACTGGCACTTGGCTGATGGCACCATGACTGGCACTTGGCTGATGGCACCATGACTGGCACTTGGCTGATGGCACCATGACTGTGGAAGTGAAACACACCTCCCTCGAAGTATGACACAGCTCCCTCCAAGTGTGACACAGCCCCCTCCAAGTGTGACACAGCTCCCTCCAAGTGTGACACAGCTCCCTCCAAGTGTGACACAGCTCCCTCCAAGTGTGACACAGCCCACCTCCAAGTGTGACACAGCTCCCTCCAAGTGTGACACAGCTCCCTCCAAGTGTGACACAGCCCACCTCCAAGTGTGACACAGCTCCCTCCAAGTGTGACACAGCTCCCTCCAAGTGTGACACAGCTCCCTCCAAGTGTGACACAGCTCCCTCCAAGTGTGACATAGCCCACCTCCAAGTGTGACACAGCTCCCTCCAAGTGTGACATAGCCCACCTCCAAGTGTGACACAGCTCCCTCCAAGTGTGACACAGCTCCCTCCAAGTGTGACACAGCTCCCTCCAAGTGTGACACAGCTCCCTCCAAGTGTGACATAGCCCACCTCCAAGTGTGACACAGCTCCCTCCAAGTGTGACATAGCCCACCTCCAAGTGTGACACAGCTCCCTCCAAGTGTGACACAGCTCCCTCCAAGTGTGACACTGCTCCCTCCAAGTGTGACATAGCCCACCTCCAAGTGTGACACAGCCCACCTCCAAGTGTGGCACAGCCCCCTCCAAGTGTGACACAGCCCCCTCCAAGTGTGACACAGCCCACCTCCAAGTGTGGCACAGCCCCCTCCAAGTGTGACACAGCCCACCTCCAAGTGTGACACAGCTCCCTCCAAGTGTGACACAGCCCACCTCCAAGTGTGACACAGCCCACCTCCAAGTGTGACACAGCCCACCTCCAAGTGTGACATAGCCCACTTCCAAGTGTGACACAGCCCACCTCCAAGTGTGACACAGCCCCCTCCAAGTGTGACACAGCCCACCTCCAAGTGTGACACTGCCCACCTCCAAGTGTGACACAGCTCCCTCCAAGTGTGACACAGCCCACCTCCATGTGTGACATAGCCCACCTCCAAGTGTGACACAGCCCCCTCCAAGTGTGACACAGCCCACCTCCAAGTGTGACACAGCCCACCTCCAAGTGTGACACAGCCCCCTCCAAGTGTGACACAGCCCATCTCCAAGTGTGACACATCCCACCTCCAAGTGTGACACAGCCCACCTCCAAGTGTGACACAGCCCACCTCCAAGTGTGACACAGCCCACCTCCAAGTGTGACACAGCCCACCTCCAAGTGTGACATAGCCCACCTCCAAGTGTGACATAGCCCCCCTCCAAGTGTGACATAGCCCACCTCCAAGTGTGACATAGCCCACCTCCAAGTGTGACATAGCCCACCTCCAAGTGTGACATAGCCCACCTCCAAGTGTGACATAGCCCACCTCCAAGTGTGACATAGCCCACCTCCAAGTGTGACATAGCCCACCTCCAAGTGTGACATAGCCCACCTCCAAGTGTGACATAGCCCACCTCCAAGTGTGACATAGCCCACCTCCAAGTGTGACATAGCCCACCTCCAAGTGTGACATAGCCCACCTCCAAGTGTGACATAGCCCACCTCCAAGTGTGACATAGCCCACCTCCAAGTGTGACACAGCCCACCTCCAAGTGTGACACTGCCCACCTCCAAGTGTGACACAGCTCCCTCCAAGTGTGACACAGCCCACCTCCATGTGTGACACAGCCCACCTCCAAGTGTGACACAGCCCCCTCCAAGTGTGACACAGCCCATCTCCAAGTGTGACACATCCCACCTCCAAGTGTGACACAGCCCACCTCCAAGTGTGACACAGCCCACCTCCAAGTGTGACACAGCCCACCTCCAAGTGTGACATAGCCCCCCTCCAAGTGTGACATAGCCCACCTCCAAGTGTGACATAGCCCACCTCCAAGTGTGACATAGCCCACCTCCAAGTGTGACATAGCCCCCCTCCAAGTGTGACATATCCCACCTCCAAGTGTGACATAGCCCACCTCCAAGTGTGACATAGCCCACCTCCAAGTGTGACATAGCCCACCTCCAAGTGTGACATAGCCCTACCTTCTCGAAGTGCAACACAACCCGCACCAATCTGATATATCGAGTAAATCCCATCTTGAATAGTGGTCACACAATCGGTCTCTCAAAAAGCTATTATCAGCCGAGTTCAATGCCTGTTACAATGGTATTTAAATCACATTATTGGTCATTTTTAATGATCATTTGTTTTATATCCCTCTGCTCATTCGGCCAAATTTCAAATTTGCATAAAATTTTAATCACGCACGTTGGTGTGGCGCTGTGATATTCTTAATTCTGAAAATAGTATTTTGCTGTTCGACTAAACTTCGTAAACAAACAGAAATAAAGTCCATTATACTTTCCTGGAGTCTGGAAGTAAGTGACCCGGGGGGAGAGGCCTAACTAGCCAAACTTTACCTAATAAGCAAGTGAACTCAACACCTTGGATGAACCAGGAATATTATTTGATATTATCTTGGGTACAGGTGAAGGGGTAAACAAGCTCAATAGGGGGTAAACAAAAGTAAACCAGCTCAAACAATGGGTTAGGCGGTTGTGTTTACACTTGGGGATGGCTCTTCGATTACTGTGGTCGTGGTTCTTCAGCGTTGTCCGGACCTGCTTGGTTCCTCAGCGTGATGACTATATATATTTAGAAAATATCAATGCACGAAGCGCTTACCTTATGCGATGATTTCGGGGCTCAACGTCCCCGCGGACCGGTCCAGCAACCAGGTCTCGTGGTTGCTGGACCGGTCAACCAGGCACACAAGTATGTGTGTACAGGACGCCCTTTTTGTATCAAGTGGATGGGGACGCCCTTCTTGTATCAAGTGGAGGGGGACGTCCTTCTTGTATCAAGTGCAGTGGGACGTCCTTCTTGTATCAAGTGGAGTGGGACGTCCTTCTTGTATCAAGTGCAGAGGGACGTCCTTCTTGTATCAAGTGGAGTGGGACGTCCTTCTTGTATCAAGTGCAGAGGGACGTCCTTCTTGTATCAAGTGGAGTGGGACGTCCTTCTTGTATCAAGTGGAGTGGGACGTCCTTCTTTTATCAAGTGCAGAGGGACGTCCTTCTTGTATCAAGTGGAGTGGGACGTCCTTCTTCTATCAAGTGGAGTGGGACGTCCTTCTTGTATCAAGTGGAGTGGGACGTCCTTCTTGTATCAAGTGCAGAGGGACGCCCTTCTTGTATCAAGTGCAGAGGGACGTCCTTCTTGTATCAAGTGCAGAGGGACGTCCTTCTTGTATCAAGTGGAGAGGGACGTCCTTCTTGTATCAAGTGGAGTGGGACGTCCTTCTTGTATCAAGTGGAGTGGGACGTCCTTCTTGTATCAAGTGGAGTGGGACGTCCTTCTTGTATCAAGTGCAGAGGGACGCCCTTCTTGTATCAAGTGGAATGGGACCCCCTTCTTGTATCAAGTGAAGGGGGACGTCCTTCTTGTATCAAGTGAAGGGGGACGCTCTTCTTGTATCAAGTGAAGGGGGACGCTCTTCTTGTATCAAGTGAAGGGGGACGCCCTTCTTGTATCAAGTGGAGGGGGAGGCCCTTCTTGTATCAAGTGGAGGGGGAGGCCCTTCTTGTATCAAGTGGAGAGGGACGTCCTTCTTGTATCAAGTGAAGGGGGACGTCCTTCTTGTATCAAGTGAAGGGGGACGTCCTTCTTGTATCAAGTGAAGGGGGACGTCCTTCTTGTATCAAGTGAAGGGGGACGTCCTTCTTGTATCAAGTGAAGGGGGACGTCCTTTTTGTATCAAGTGGAGGGGGACGCCCTTCTTGTATCAAGTGGAGGGGGACGCCCTTCTTGTATCAAGTGGAGGGGGACGCCCTTCTTGTATCAAGTGGAGGGGGACGCCCTTCTTGTATCAAGTGGAGGGGGACGCCCTTCTTGTATCAAGTGAAGGGTGTCCTCCATGCATGGTGTGGTCTCCGGCACAGTTCAACGCTGATGAAGGCTTAGTCACAATTCACAATATTTTAAACCGACAGATTAGCAGAGACTCACACCGGAAAGAACAATAAGCTAGGCCCCCGGACCTTCGCCTAATTTTGGCTCCCAGTCGATATATAATACGATCCAGTCTCATCATCGTGTAGAAGATATCACCTCCGCAGGGGCGTGATATCATGATTCACGCGGTCAAGAAGCAGAATGAAGGTGGGCCAGTAATGTCACAGTAATCAAACAACTCACAGAGCAGACATCCGGTCGCTGAATCGCAGACTTCACATTCAGTAATAAAACAGGATCCCTGTTCACAGACGCAGAACTCTGACTTAACTTCCCCCTGACTCGTCGACAAGAATGCAAATGCCACAGTTCTTCTACTCTTCTAACTCGTTGAGCTTGATAGACGAAGTTTGTTTCGCACATAAATGGAGGAACTCGGATCACTGTCAGCACAGATTGCAGGCCCGACTTTACTTCAGAAGTTTGCGTTGTGAAAATTTGAAGCTTTCGCGCTTCAAATTTTCACGTATTTCGCTGGCGCTGAAACAGAGATTACAAACAGTTTAAAACGTTATCATGATTACAGAATCCCCTGAATAACAGGTCTGGCGGGTAACGAAAATCCAATAAGGGAATTTTTGTTGCATCTTTTTTAAAGCGTTATTTAGTGAGAAACTGGTTTATGAAGTCTGTGATTAAGGGTGAAAGGGGGGGGGGAGGGATGGATATGTCGAATAGTGGTCCAGTGAGGCAATGGAGAATATCTTAGGCTGGTCCTTAGCTTTGGGTGCTATGTCATTCTTTTTCTGCTTCTCTGCTACACTCTCTTTTTTATTTCGGTGTTTTCGTTTCTATATTTTATATTATTTGTGGTTTCCTTCCGTTCTGTGTTCTATATTTCTTCCATGCCTCTTTGCTTCTCCTTTTTACCTTCGGGAAATTGTGTGTGTGTGTGTGTGTGTGTGTGTGTGTGTGTGTGTGTGTGTGTGTGTGTGTGTGTGTGCGTGTGTGTGTGTGTGTGTGTGCGAGCGTGCGTGCGTGCTATTCAATGTATAATGAGGATACAGACCAAACATTAATGACAACACGCGCGCCAGTCATTAATCTGAATGTTTACAAAACACACACCTTTGTCCCTCCTCTTCTACCTGGGGAAACGATAACACCTAATCCCATCTTTTTCGTTTTCTTCTGATAACAACTTGGAAGACGCTCTCACCACAAGTTATTGATGGTACAGTGGGAAGCCTACGTGATGTTTACTTTGATGGGAACTTCCTCGTGTCTCTCTCTCTCTCTCTCTCTCTCTCTCTCTCTCTCTCTCTCTCTCTCTCTCTCTCTCTCTCTCTCTCTCTCTCTCTCTCTCTCTCTCTCGTTCTGCGTGTGTCTCATTCTCTGTCTCTTCTCTTGTTCTCTGTCTCTCTCACTCGTTCTGTGTGTCTTCTCTCTCTCTCTCTCTCTCTCTCTCTCTCTCTCTCTCTCTCTCTCTCTCTCTCTCTCTCTCTCTCTCTCTCTCTCTCTCTCTCTCTCTCTCTCTCTCTCTCTTGAATTAACGATGGCCTCATTCGCCTGGCTTATGGCTGTAAATTGTTGGGTACTTCAGGGCATCGCCAGTGTTTTCCTGGGTAATGTGTTATGTACATCGGCGCGATCGGAGTTACTGTTCTCTTTCCATGTCCCTATTTTTCCCCCCTTTGGGCAAGCACACAGCGGTGCTGCCAGGGACTGGACCTCAGGACTCACCCCTGGAGGAAACCGGACTTTGACCCAAGTTTCTGTTTACACCTTGACAGAAGAGTCTCGACGGTAGTTTGTGGTATACTAACTCGCCGTTAATGTAAACTGCAGCCCACAATATCGTCGGTGTAAACAATTCGTCCAGTTGGGGATCAAACTCGGACTCTTTGGGGACGCTAAGTGAGGGTCATTCAATCTGTGGTCACAGAGTCGGGGTCAGTGAATATGTAGTCATTGCAGATATCGAGTAATAGGCATTCATTCTCAGGGGATTAGGTGGACGCGTTTTAATATATACGCCTTCAGTGGGCTCTGTGAACTAGCTGTGCGGACTCTGTGAACCAGTAGTGTGGACTCTGTGGACTCTGTGAGTTAGCTCTGTGGGCTCTATGGAGGCGCTGACTGGGTGCCGTTGTTCATCACGGGTGGAGGCAAATATTCACTGTGCTGGGGAGCGCGAACTGAATATTTCATAAAATCATTGTTTTTTAATGCTGGCCATTTATGCCCTGATTCTCTAATCCAACATTGTGTTTGTGTGTGTGTGTGTGTGTGTGTGTGTGTGTGTGTGTGTGTGTGTGTGTGTGTGTGTGTGTGTGTGTGTGTGTGTGTGTGAGGTGTGTGTGTGTGTGTGTGTGTGTGTGTGTGTGTGTGTGTGTGTGTGTGTGTGTGTGTGTGTGTGAGGTGTGTGTGTGTGAGGTGTGTGTGTGTGTGTGTGTGTGTGTGTGTGTGTGTGTGTGTGTGTGTGTGGAGGGGGTGGGAGGTATGTGTGTGTGTGTGTGTGTGTGTGTGTGTGTGTGTGTGTGTGTGTGTGTGTGTGTGTGTGTGTGTGTGTGTGTGTGGAGGGGGTGGGAGGTATGTGTGTGTGAGTGTGTGTGTGCTGAGAGGTGCGGGAGGTGTTTGTGTGTGTGTATAGAGGGGGGATGGAAGGTGTTTGCAAGTGTTTGACGTTGTGTCTTGTGGGTATGTGTGTTTGTGTACGTCTGAGTATGAACGCGTGTAGAATGTCTGAACAATTTTGGTTGGCACTCTTAAAAGTGTGCAAGCAGTTTGCTCCCCAAACATAGGGTGCAAATCTGCTCTCTCTCTCTCTCTCTCTCTCTCTCTCTCTCCCTCTCTCTCTCTCTCTCTCTCTCTCTCTCTCTCTCTCTCTCTCTCTCTCTCTCTCTCTCTCTCTCTCTCTCTCTCTCTCTCTCTCTCTCTCTAGGTTACACATAACGTCTGAATAATCCAGCCTCTGGAGACCTACCAGACAGCTAGAAGACAGTAACAGTTATTCCGATTTTCAGGAAGGTTGAGACACGCGAAGCCCTAAAGTATTGATAAGTATTCTTCAGATGTAATCCATGTCTAGGTCCTCAGCAGGTATATCTATACTACCTCCCCCCCCCTCCTCCTCTGAGCATATATTGTCCTATTGCATGTATTGTGCTGCCTTTAGCTGCATCCTCATAAGTTATTCATCATACATCAGCCTTCTCCCTCGCCCTTCCATTCATCTGTCACACATCAATCCCTCATAGACTCATTAATCCTCCTCTTGATTCCTACGTGCCTCGTTTATTAGCACCTCCCCCAAAACCCATTTCTTCTTTACCATTCTCCTTTGCTCATCACCTTATATTTCCCCTTCCCCTCACTTCTCATACATCACTCATCTTTTGCATCTCACCCGTACCCTTTTACTCATTGTTCCTTATCATATTACCTCATCTCTCACCCTACACTTACCTATCACTCCCCTTCCCTCTCACTTTCACCCCTCACACATACCTCAATCTCACCATTCCCGCCTCACATCCATCAACCCCCTCTCACCCATCTCCCTTATCCCTCACTCAACACTCACTCTCACCTCTCACCATTTCCGCCTCTCACACATCCATCAACCCCCCCTCACCCACCTCCCCCCCCCTTATCCCTCACTCAACACTCACTCTCACCTCTCACCATTTCCGCCTCTCACACATCCATCAACCCCCCCTCACCCACCTCCCCCCCCCTTATCCCTCACTCAACACTCACTCTCACCTCTCATTCATCACTTACATCCATCACTACTCTCTCAGCACTCTAGGATCCAAACAAGCCAGTGTAATGTCCTTTACTCTTACACTTGGGGAAAAAACAATGGCTGCCTCCACTTTGTTTCTCTGGTCATATTAAAACGCTTAACGCTATTATTGTCCCTAGTAAGCAGGCTGTATACAAACGCAAGTGTATATTGTTTTATGTATAGAACGCCCATGTATACGTTCTCAGGAGTCTCTATAAGATGAGCATTCGTAACTTGCACGACTCAAGAATGCAAGGTGGAGGGTGTTGAGTGCGCTCGTGGGAGCATTATTTGCAATAATTTAGCGCGAAAGGCACCTCTGGAAGCAACACATGGAACAAGAGTGTGTGTTGAGTGCGTTGGGCGGGGCGAGGGGGACGGACAGATGGAGCAATGCACGCAAGAATTGCGTGTTGCAAGCATTCGCGGGAGTCACAGCAGCTTGCAAGTGACAAACTTGACACACTACTTAACCTACATTTCAACAGGCTGAAAATCGCGTCAAGCTTCATTTTCTTTTCTTTTTCCAGCACTAACTTGTATAAAAGACTTATTTGGCGGAAAATGGCGTGAATGATGCATGGAGCCACTTTAGGGGCAAGAGAGGCGGCGAGGCGTGCCGCCAGGAACAGCACCCAACAGCAGGCAATCTGTTCCTCTAGTTTAACAGGATCATGGACAATATTCTGTGTACGAGATGGGCTGGAAAGTCAATCAGTTAAAAGAGAGAGAGAGAGAGAGAGAGAGAGAGAGAGAGAGAGAGAGAGAGAGAGAGAGAGAGAGAGAGAGAGAGAGAGAGAAAGGCAGCAGCGACTCCTATCGCTCACAAGCTCTTGTGAATTGGGAAAACACAAGACAAAAAGAAATTAAGTAGTTTTCTCACATTATTATGTTCAAATTGGTAAGATTTTATCGGAAAAAAAATTAAAATATTTTCCGAAACCCAGTTCATGGGTATGATTGTTACGTCATGTCTCTGTATATCATGTCTCTGTTCATTATGTGTATGTTCCCTGTTCCTGCCAGTGTTCCCTGTTCATGCCGGTGTTCCTTGTTCCTGTTAGTGTTCCTTGATGTGACCTTTATAACACAATTGTGAAAAGCTGTAGCTTCGTTACACCATGATAAAGTAACACATTATTATCGTTTTAAATACAGAACACTGAGCCAAAGTTCCACCCCAAAATCTTTGTTTACAACTGTGCTTGACACCTCTATGGGTGATACAGTATACATGTGTTGCCCCCCTGACACATGTGACTACGTGACTCTCTCACTCTCTCTCTACCGGCCACTTGGGCTGGACGGTAGAGCGACGGTCTCGCTTCATGAAGGTTGGCGTTCAATCCCCGACCGTCCAAGTGGTTGGGGCACCGTTCCTTTCCCCCGTCCCATCCCAAATCCTTATCCTGACCCCTTCCCAGTGCTATACAGTCGTAATGGCTTGGCGCTTTCCCTTGATAATTCCTTCTCTCTCTCTCTCTCTCTCTCTCTCTCTCTCTCTCTCTCTCTCTCTCTCTCTCTCTCTCTCTCTCTCTCTCTCTCTCTCTCTCTCTCTCTCCTAGCCTCCAGTACCCTCGTATGTTAAGGGGGCTTTAAGTAATAACAGGAAGCAGGAAATGTCACACTTTAGCGCACCCTGGCAGCATGCGGGACCCCGGGCCGCGCGGAGGGGGACCTCATCTGCTCTTCCAAGGCGGGTTTTACTTTTTATGTTTCTAGTAAATTGTGTTTTCCATTTTTGTAACTTGAAGGGACTCTTGTAACTTTTTGTAACTTTTGTAACTTTGAAGGGATGACAGTTGTAACGTTCGTAACACCGACAAGAAGGGCGTGGGTTAATACCTGGCTGTAACAGGTGACTGGGACGGGATATATATCTGTCTGTTGACATCCCAAGTCCAGTCACTGAGTGGGAAAATATGAGGACCGCCACTGTCACCACCCACTGAGAGGGGAGTGTTACACAGTGGGAGGGAGTGTTAGAGTGTGGGAGGGAGTGTTACAGTGTGGGAGGGAGAGTTACAGTGTGGGAGGGAGTGTTACATAGTGGGAGGGAGTGATACAGTGTGGGAGGGAGTGTTAGAGTGTGAGAGGGAGTGTTACACAGTGGGAGGGAGTGTTACACAGTGGGAGGGAGTGTTACACAGTGGGAGGGAGTGTTACACAGTGGGAGGGAGTGTTACACAGTGGGAGGGAGTGTTACACAGTGAGAGGGAGTGTTACACAGTGAGAGGGAGTGTTACACAGTGGGAGGGAGTGTTAGAGTGTGAGAGGGAGTGTTACACAGTGGGAGGGAGTGTTACACAGTGGGAGGGAGTGTTACACAGTGGGAGGGAGTGTTACACAGTGGGAGGGAGTGTTACACAGTGGGAGGGAGTGTTACACAGTGGGAGGGAGTGTTACACAGTGGGAGGGAGTGTTACACAGTGGGAGGGAGTGTTACACAGTGGGAGGGAGTGTTACAGTGTGGGAGGGAGTGTTACACAGTGGGAGGGAGTGTTACACAGTGGGAGGGAGTGTTACAGTGTGGGAGGGAGTGTTACAGTGTGGGAGGGAGTGTTACACAGTGGGAGGGAGTGTTACACAGTGGGAGGGAGTGTTACACAGTGGGAGGGAGTGTTACACAGTGGGAGGGAGTGTTACACAGTGGGAGGGAGTGTTACACAGTGGGAGGGAGTGTTACACAGTGGGAGGGAGTGTTACACAGTGGGAGGGAGTGTTACAGTGTTGGAGGGAGTGTTACAGTGTGGGAGGGAGTGTTACACAGTGGGAGGGAGTGTTACACAGTGGGAGGGAGTGTTACACAGTGGGAGGGAGTGTTACAGTGTGGGAGGGAGTGTTACAGTGTGGGAGGGAGTGTTACACAGTGGGAGGGAGTGTTACACAGTGGGAGGGAGTGTTACACAGTGGAAGGGAGTGTTACAGTGTGGGAGGGAGTGTTACACAGTGGGAGGGAGTGTTACAGTGTGGGAGGGAGTGTTACAGTGTGGGAGGGAGTGTTACACAGTGGGAGGGAGTGTTACACAGTGGGAGGGAGTGTTACACAGTGGAAGGGAGTGTTACAGTGTGGGAGGGAGTGTTACACAGTGGGAGGGAGTGTTACACAGTGGGAGGGAGTGTTACACAGTGGGAGGGAGTGTTACACAGTGGGAGGGAGTGTTACACAGTGGGAGGGAGTGTTACACAGTGGGAGGGAGTGTTACACAGTGGGAGGGAGTGTTACACAGTGGGAGGGAGTGTTACAGTGTGGGAGGGAGTGTTACACAGTGGGAGGGAGTGTTACACAGTGGGAGGGAGTGTTACACAGTGGGAGGGAGTGTTACACAGTGGGAGGGAGTGTTACACAGTGGGAGGGAGTGTTACAGTGGGAGGAGATAACAGTAACTGGCTCGCCAGCAGGGAAATTTGCATGGAGATTAGGACCTGAAAATAAAATTACTTTTGAAGTGAATGAGTTAAAAAGTTCTGATTAAATTTCGCCCACAGAAAATCAGTCCTCCCACAATAGCGGTCTCTTGAGAGATCTTTTGTTGGTCTGTTTGTCCGGATACTTGACCGGCCGTCTGTGGCGGCCGGATACTTGGTCCGGTCGTCCGACCGTCTGTGGTGGCCGGAATCTTTAAATAAAATTCTACCATGAACTATGTCTTGTTGGGTTGAATTCTTGGTGTATATACACCGTGAAGCAGGGTATACTCCCCTCAGTGTATATACACCATGAAGCAGGGTATACTCCTCTCAGTGTATATACACCATGAAGCAGGGTATACTCCTCTCAGTGTATATACACCTTGAAGCAGGGTATACTCCTCTCAGTGTATATACACCATGAAGCAGGGTATACTCCTCTCAGTGTATATACTCCATGAAGCAGGGTATACTCCTCTCAGTGTATATACTCCATGAAGCAGGGTATACTCCTCTCAGTGTATATACACCATGAAGCAGGGTATACTCCTCTCGGTGTATATACACCATGAAGCAGGGTATACTCCTCTCAGTGTATATATACACCATGAAGCAGGGTATACTCCTATCAGTGTATATACACCATGAAGCAGGGTATACTTCTCTCAGTGTATATACACCATGAAGCAGGGTATACTCCTATCAGTGTATATACTCCATGAAGCAGGGTATACTCCTCTCAGTGTATATACTCCATGAAGCAGGGTATACTCCTCTCAGTGTATATACTCCATGAAGCAGGGTATACTCCTCTCAGTGTATATACTCCATGAAGCAGGGTATACTCCTCTCAGTGTATATACTCCATGAAGCAGGGTATACTCCTATCAGTGTATATACTCCATGAAGCAGGGTATACTCCTCTCAGTGTATATACACCATGAAGCAGGGTATACTCCTCTCAGTGTATATACACCATGAAGCAGGGTATACTCCTCTCAGTGTATATACACCATAAAGCAGGGTATACTCCTCTCAGGGTATATACACCATGAAGCAGGGTATACTCCTCTCAATGCATACACCCCTTTAAGTAGGGTCAACCTCTCAGCGCTAATATCCCTTAACACTAAACTTCTCAGAGTAAAGCAGTGAACGTGTTGGGTACTGGGGGACTTGGGCAGAGTTGTGGGTCCTCGAGGACACTAATGGTGGCTGGCTGAAAGGTCCCGCAAGCGAATTTCTTCATTGTTTCTCAAATGGAACAAGAAATCGAAGTTCCTAGCCTAACTTTCTATTAAATAAATTATCTCCAGTGGCAATCTTTTTTTCCTTTTTTTGAGAGAGACATTGTTTATTTTATTTTTTAGTTAATGGTTCTTATTTACTTAGGTATTTAATTTAGTTTATCTCAGATGATAACAATTGATTTTAGAATCTTGAGATGTATATGTACTGTATATTTGGGAGACAAATTGGGTAATTACGTAAGGAATACAACGTATTAGGGAAGGGGACGGATTGGTGTGAGTGTCTGCGGTTTTAGGTACGAATATGTTATATCGGTGTGTGTGTACGGGTGTGTGTGTACGGGTGTGTGTGTACGTGTGTGTACGGGTGTGTGTGTACGTGTGTGTGTGTGTGTGTGTGTGTGTGTGTGTGTGTGTGTGTGTGAATGTGTGTGTGTTTCTGTGTGCTACACAGCGAGAGATCAATTGCTGTACTACAAATTAACTAACAATATCTAACTTGTTTTTCAATGGTTGAAAAAGTGCGAATTATATAGTTATTCGTTGACGTCGCTGATAATTTTGTACCGATGATTACGGAATTATTTCTGAGCATTTTTCCTGACCTGTCAAACCGCATGACAGCGAGAGTGGCGGACTGTTGTGGGGGTTTGAGTTTAGCTAAATAATGCAGGTCGAATATTTTGTTCGGTGTCTCCTGACAGGATCATGTGTCACTCTGTCTCTCTATGCCTTCGTGGCACCATAGTGGTGCTCTGTTTCTATGTCATGGTACTACAGGTTGCTCTATTCCTAGTGCCGGCTGGCTCTGTGACTCCCAACCCATATCACTTTCGTCTAAAGATGACAAAAGCATCGTTTTGTTTACATATACCTCAGTGCGTATTAATAACGGTGATAGGTAATAATAATTGAACAATTGCATGGAGGTAAGCGTCCCATATCCTGATTATATGGTTCCCATACACCCTTGCCTAGTGCCTCCTATATTCCATAACTTCGGCCGCTGTTGTTGTAAACAACTGAACTGACACCTGTGGCTTGAGCTGTGAGACGTGGGTGTTTAACACGACCTGTCGGCGGGAAGATAGCTGTTTTAACTTGGCTGCATATATTCTCTTATACACAGGATATGCATATATAATATCTACATATTTTATATGTACATATTTAAAGTGTATTTATTTTACATCTCGCCGTGTAGATGATGTTGAGAGCCGTGTGGATGTTGTTTAGAGCCGTGTGGATGATGTTTTGAGCCTTGTGGATGATGTTTTGAGCCTTGTGGATGATGTTTTGAGCCGTGTGGATGATGTTTTGAGCCGTGTGGATGATGTTTTGTGCCGTGTGGATGATTTTTTGTGCCGTGTGGATGATGTTTTGAGCCGTGTGGATGATAATTTGTACCATGTGGATGATATTTTGAGCCGTGTGGATGATGTTTTGAGGCCGGGAGCCACGCAGGAAATTGCAACTTGTAATTTTTTGTTTTCTTTCTAAACCGGAAATTTCCAACATTTCAACCTGAAATATTGGTCGTATTCCAGGGAAAATTAAGATTAAGAACCTGCCAGAAACGCTATGCGTGATATATATATATATATATATATATATATATATATATATATATATATATATATATATATATATATATATATATATATATATAATATATATATATATATATATATATATATATATATATATATATAATATCGTGGAGCCTTTGCTTGGAAATACAGTGGAGTGATGCGCAGATTTTCTGTTTAAGACAGTGGTTATCCAGGAGAAAATTAGACACCTAACCCACACTTCTGAAATTAAAGGGAAGTCCCGACGTTTCGGTCCGTCCTGTGGACCATTACAAGACCTGATTACGGTCCAGAACGGACCAAAACGTCGTCATTTCCTGCATTGTCAGATGCGTGAGTTGGATGTCTAATTCTCAGCCAAGTTATTTGGCTTTAAGTCTATATATGTGACGTATAGTCTATATATGTGACTTACATGACTTGGATATGTGACTTGGAGCCGGTCGGCCGAGCGGACAGCACACTGGACTTGTGATCCTGTGGTCCCAGGTTCGATCCCGGGCGCTGGCGAGAAACGATGGGCAGAGTTTCTTTCACCCTATGCCCCTCTTACCTAGCATTAAAATATTGTTTTTCAATATCACCCTCGAAACATCGCACTATTCTTCAAGATCACGTTCGAAACATCGTAATATTCTTCAAAACCGCGCTCGAAACATCGCACTATTATTCAAGACCACGCTCGAAACATCGCTCTATTCTTCAAGATCACGTTCGAAACATCGTAATATTCTTCAAAACCGCGCTCGAAACATCGCACTATTCTTCAAGACCACGCTCGAAACATCGCACTATTCTTCAAGACCACGCTCGAAACATCGTATTACTCAGGTGAGTGTACTTACACTCGGGGTTAATCATCGCATTTAGTCACAGCACCAGGGAGCTGCATGAAGTTATTAATCATCACGTGACGTGATTAATCATCACGTGACGTGATTAATCATCACGTGACGTGATTAATCATCACGTGACGTGATTAATCATCACGTGACGTGATTAATCATCACGTGACGTGATTAATCATCACGTGACGTGATTAATCATCACGTGACGTGATTAATCATCACGTGACGTGATTAATCATCACGTGACGTGATTAATCATCACGTGACGTGATTAATCATCACGTGACGTGATTAATCCTCACGTGACGTGATAGTGAACCATCCAGGGTCAAGACCTACTACAATAAGCTTATCCTCACCAAGCACTATATAAGCTTGACGTGTGAAGCGAGGGGGGAGGGTAATAGAGTTGTGTATCATTAATTTTGCTGTACAAATTTGAGCTGATGACACGTGTTTCTCCTTTGAGCTGTCACGCTAGTGTCCTTCTCTTGCAGGTGTTTACTGGACTCTCTTGCAGGTGTTTACTGGACTCTCTTGCAGGTGTTTACTAGACTCTCTTGCAGGTGTTCTCTAAACTCTTTATATATATATATATATATATATATATATATATATATATATATATATATATATATATATATATATATATATATATATATATATATATATATATATATGAAATAGAATGTCTCTCCAGACCCATGTTTGGAGAGTCTTGTGGCTACATGTCCCCAGACCTAGACCCAAGCGTCGGGTAGTTAGCCAGACGCCTAAATCTGGCTACTAGTCAGACCAGACGTTTGGTCAATTCAGGTCCCTAGTATATAGGTCCTAATGGTCTGGTCCCTAGTGTATAGGTCCCCAGTGTACAGGTCCCTAGTGAACAACTCCTTTGTGTACAGGTGATTGGCCAAGCCAGGTGATTGGCCAAGCCAGGTGATTGGCCAAGCCAGGTGATTGGCCAAGCCAGGTGAGGGACAAGCCAGGTGATTGGCCAAGCCAGGTGATTGGCCAAGCCAGGTGAGGGACAAGCCAGGTGAGGGACATGCCAAAGAAGGAGAGGGTAAAGCAGGGGAGTCATGCAAGGGGACACTACATCACTGGGTGATTGATATTATAATTAGGTAACGTCGGGTGGCAGGTGTGTGATCCCTCACACCCAACACCTGGTCAATACACCCGACACACTTGTCAGTGTTGAGCTCAGAGGGAGCTGTGATGATGTCTGTTGAGCTGAGCATGGGCCATGATATCAGTGGTGAGCTGAGAATGAGCCATGATATCAGTGGTGAGCTGAGAATGAGATATGATGTCAGTGGTGAGCTGAGAATGAGCCATGATATCAGTGGTGAGCTTAGAATGAGCCATGATATCAGTGGTGAGCTTAGAATGAGCCATGATATCAGTGGTGAGCTGAGAATGAGCCATGATATCAGTGGTGAGCTTAGAATGAGCCATGATATCAGTGATGAGCTGAGAATGAGCCATGATATCAGTGGTGAGCTGAGAATGAGCTATAATCTCACGTTTGTAACTCACAAACCTCACACCACCAAACACACAATTTGGGCGGATTTGAGCAGGACTTGTCAAGAACGGCCATCGTTTGCTTTCACTTGTTAAACCACTGATCTTGTTCTTGGTAATCGTTAACAAGAAAATTATTAGTGGTGGAACAAAAGATAAATTACGATACCTGACTACATCAAGGGTTCCCATTTCAGATGATCCACAGCTGTTTTAGGCCCATGAGGCTTCAGGTAACTTAGGAGAACTATATATATATATATATATATATATATATATATATATATATATATATATATATATATATATATATATATATATATATATATCTTTCCTCAATCATGGCTACAGTGTTTACATTTATTTAAATGTTTGTGAGCTCCGGAGATCTACGAGGTTGTTTATACCAATAATATAATCTTTATTATATTGACAGCCCGTGACAGCTGACTATCTCCCAGGTACCTATTTACTGCTAGGTAACAGGGAACATTCACGGTGAAAGAAACTTTGCCCATTTGTTTCTGCCTGGTGCGGGAATCGAACCCGCGCTACAGAATTACGAGTCCTGCGCGCTATCCACCAGGCGACCAGGTCCCCCACCACCAGGCTACCAGGTCCTGTGTGTGTGTGTGTGTGTGTGTGTGTGTGTGTGTGTGTGTGTGTGTGTGTGTGTGTGTGTGTGTGTGTGTGTGTGTGCACGGGTTGGTGGGTGGGTGGGTTCGACTCCTTCGACTCTTGCTCAAGTGTAGTTAATCAAAAGTTACATCTCATGTATTCATATGCAGGCGAGGAGTCACAATAACGTGGCTGAAGTATGTTGACCAGACCACACACTAGAAGTTGAAGGGACGACGACGTTTCGGTCCGTCCTGGACCATTCTCAAGTCGATTGTGATTGAAACGTCGTCGTCCCTTCAACTTCTAGTGTGTGGTCTGGTCATCATGTATTCATTCTTTCCTGAAGATGTTCCAGCGAGGAACGAAACGGTGTAGCAAATAAATCCTTCAATAATATAATAATAATTATTAATAATTATAATAATTTCAATAATTCAATAATTCCTTCAATAATTTCTAACGTTTCTTTACCATGAATGTTGGTAACGTGTTTGTTCTTCCGAATACTGATACTGAGAAAATAATTAGAAGCATAGAAAGACGCTTTGCGTAATAGTGACTTTAGGTATTGTATCTTGAGGTTATCTTGAGATGATTTCGGGGCTTTTAGTGTCCCCGCGGCCCGGTCCTCGACCAGGCCTCCACCCCCAGGGAGCAGCCCGTGACAACTGACTAACACCCAGGTACCTATTTTACTGCTAGGTAACAGGGGCATAGGGTGAAAGAAACTTTGCCCATTGTACTAGCTCTATCTATAAATCGATCAAATTTTGGAAAATCTCTTGTATGTATGTACCTTACTTGAATAAACATTTTTTTTATTTTATTTATTATTATACTATAAGATCAACAACGCCAGCAATGTGGTCATACTTAACATACACAGACTTGTGTATGGAGTCATTCAGGACCTTGTATACCACGTATGTCAGACCAATTCTGGAGTATGCAGCTCCAGCAAGAAGTCCAGTTCTCGTCAAGCATAAAATTAAATTAGAGAAGGTTCAGAAGCTTGCCACCAGACTAGTGCCCGAACTGAGGGGCACGATTTATGAGGAGAGACTATGGGAATTAAATGGAATGCATTAGGAAGTGATGTGGTGGAGGGTGACTACATACTCAGTTTTAAGTGTAGATATGATAGAGCCCAATAGGCTCAGGAACCTGTACACCAGTTGATTGACAGTTGAGAGGCGGGACCAAAGAGCCGAAGCTCAACCTCTGCAAGTACAACTAGGTGAGTACACACACACACACACACACACACACACACACACACACACACACACACACACACACACAAACACACACACACACACACACACACACACACACACACACACACACACACACACACACAAACACACACACAAACACACACACACACACACACACACACACACACACACACACACACACAAACACACACACACACACACACACACACACACACACACACACACACACACACACAGGCTTTCTCACCCCACGACAAAACTAATTAAACTACTGGAGCACATACTAGTAGGGTGACCTTGGCGGAGGGGGGGGTAGAGGGGGGCAGCTCCCCCCACGCCCCGGGCGGGTAATATTAATTACTAACAGGCTCACTTCATGTTTCAAATTATGTTAATTTGTCACATTTAATTGCTCCGTGGGATATTATGCTGAAGTCTATACCAAAATGTATTGAATATTCGAGTCCCACTCGAGCCATTGTTGTTGTTGCTACTGTGACTGACTGGGGACACTTATTAAAGTGTCACCCCTGATGAAAGTTTGAGTGATATAAGCATACTTATAAAAGTCTATTAGTTATCCCCCTAATTCACTCTATTCCCTGCAGGTCACCTGCATGTCCTGCTTGTATGTGTGTCCCCTCCTTACGCACTGCTCGACACAGACATTCGGGTAGTATCGATTTCTCCCATTTTTCATGAGTATTTTGTATGTATTATGTCGCCTCTGTGTCTACATTTTTTCAGTAGTGTTAGTCTCAGTTGCTTCAGTGTATCCCTGTAGCTCGGTCCCTTTAGTTCTGTGACCTGCCTTGAAGCAAATCACTGTTGTCATTACCGTCGTTTTGTTAAATCAGAGGTGGGGGGGGGGGGGATCCACGCTGGTGCTGCATACTGAAGCATTGGTTGGACGTATGTTGTATATAGAGCCGTGAACGCGTTTGTATTTATGTTCCTGAAAGTTGAGCTGATGTTTGCCAGCCTAGAGAATGCTACTGAAGTGACTCTTAAATGTGTTCCCCTACTCTGAGAACCTTTTCTCTTTGTTCCTTGTGACTTCCTTCTTATTTACAATAAATATATATTGTTAAGCTGGTCTCGTTGCTGTTCCCATCACCATGACCTTGCACTCATCTGCATTGAAGTTTAGTAACCATTTGTCCGGCCATGTGGTTCGGTTGTCTATGAAAGGCCAGTTGTCTGGCCTTTCATTTGTCTGGGATTGGGTGGTTATAAATAGGAGCTGCCTCGTATGGGCCAATAGGCCTTCTGCAGTTGCCTTTGTTCTTATGTTCTTATGTTCTTATGTTCATGTCTGTAACTTATTGAAGTCATCCAGGGCCTCCAGGATGTAGTCCTCGCTCGCCGTGACTCCCCTCATCACCTTTGCGTCATCGACAGTGACACAAAGAGACTCTATGCAGGCGATGAGTCACAATAACGTGGCTGAAGTATGTTGACCAGACCACACACTAGAAGTTGTAGCGACGACGACGTTTCGGTCCGACCTGGACCATTCTCAAGTCGATTGATCGATCATTCTCAATCGACTTGAGAATGGTCCAGGACGGACCGAAACGTCGTCGTCCATTCACCTTCTAGTGTGTGGTCTGGTCAACAAAGAGACTCTACCTCACCAGATATGGTCTATTTGTATGCAAGAAATCATACTGGTACTTGTGGGTCTATACTAACCACTTTCTGCCAGTCGTATTTTCCTCCCACTTGCTGTTATCGCTATTATACGTTCAGTAACTTCTCAACCAATTGATATAGAGCTGGTCAACTGGACGATATAGAGCGACGACCTATAGCTACCTGCAGGATCCACATGTACCACCACCACCTAGGGAGCCGGTCGGCCGAGCGGACAGCACGCTGGACTTGTGATCGTGTGGTCCCAGGGTCGATCCCAGGCGCCGGCGAGAAACAATGGGCAGAGTTTCTTTCACCCTATGCCCCTGTTACCTAGCAGTAAAATAGATACCTGGGTGTTAGTCAGCTGTCACGGGCTGCTTCCTGGGGGTGGAGGCCTGGTCGAGGACCGGGCCGCGGGGACACTAAAAAAGCCCCGAAATCATCTCAAGATAACCTCAAGATAACCTCGTCCTCGTATCCGCCCAGGTGTTTTATACTCGTAATGGATAAGAGTTTTCTGCTGATCATTATCTAGAATTACCTTACAGTCAGGTTAACTGGCTCCTGTGAGGGGCGCTGACAAATGCTTCCTGACACTATTATTGTCCGAGGTCTGGCCACATATTCATCATTAGCCTGAGCTCAGTCATTGTAGCGTGATGATTCAGTATGTTAGTCTGACGCGGCTTCCCTTTCCAGAGTCGGTGTTGGAGCTTAGTTGTAAGATTAAGTCTCTCTGTGTTTCATACCCAACCACTTGGACTGGACGGTAGAGCGACGGACTTGCTTCATGAAGGTCGGCGTTCAGTTCCCGACCGTCCATGTGGTTGGGCGCCATTCCTTTCCCCCCCGTCCCATCACAAACTCTTTTCCCTAGCCCCTTCCAAGTGCTATATAGACTAATAGCTTGGCACTTTCCTTTGATAGTTCCCTTCCGTGTTTTATTTTCTTCTTCATTTATTATTTCTAGCCCCTTGCTTTTTATGCTTGTATAGGATGAAGGTCTGCTGTTGAGGGATTCCTATATGGTTCTCGTATTTTGCTACGAAATGTCCATTCTTTCAGCTATTTTGTACCAATAGTCTCCAGTGGTGTACTGAAGATCACTGCAAGTGGCTTAGAATCGTTTCCCACGCCACTTGCAGTAGATTTTCTGTCAGGTTTTATAGTCTTTAAGCCACCTGGTGCCTGAAAGTGATCAGTGGCACTACTTCTCACAATCCCTGTACTCAGTACAATCTCTGAAAGACCCTGTATAGCAGAGAGGTGTTGTGTGATTTAGTTCCCCCTTATCATTCGATTTTATTCTCTTACCTTCTCTCGTGAGAGTGTGATTTCTGTTTGCTATTTCTGGCTATAGGATAGAGCTGTTGGCTCATGGGCTCCGCCTTTCTAATTGTCGGTTGTCAGACCAATCGGGAATCGACCCCCGAGTGCAGTCCGCGAGGACCTGTGTGTGTTTATGTGAGTGTATTCACTTATTTGTGCTTGCGGGGGTTGAGCTCAGGCTTTTTGGTCCCGCCTCTCAACTGTCAAGTACCCACTGTGGGCTCAAGGGCTTAACTGTCAAGGGGCCCAGTGTGAGTGTGACACTCACACTCAGTGTGAGAGTGTGTCACCCCCCTTCTCCCCGTGTTGCTTGTCATCACTATATTCCTCACCATGTCCTTCCTCGCCGTCCCTCGTATACTCTGTTCCCCCTTCTCTTTCATCCCTTACTTGTATATTTTCTGGGTTTCCCTTTCAATCCATTCTCTCGTTATCCGTCCCCTTCCCTTCCAAACACCGTCCGTACCTCTACCACCTCTCCTCTCTCTCTCTCTCTCTCTCTCTCTCTCTCTCTCTCTCTCTCTCTCTCTCTCTCTCTCTCTCTCTCTCTCTCTCTCTCTCTCTCTCTCTCAACATTTTCTTTCACACGATCAATAAACAGACAGGCAAGAAGTCCTCAAGAGCCTCAATTATGAGTTTGAGCAAAAGACGTCTCGATGCTTTAGCGACAAAAACACATATTTACCAAACAAGTACAGCAAATACTCAAGATGTCCAGGCCTCAGGCTCTTCAACCGGTGACCAGATGTGTGTGTGTGTGTGTGTGTGTGTGTGTGTGTGTGTGTGTGTGTGTGTGTGTGTGTGTGTGTGTGTGCGTGCGTGCGTGCTTGCGTGCGTGTGAAGGGTATACTTTTTCAAAGCTGAGCATAACGACAAATACACCTGATCAATAAACACATACCTCGTCTTAGAGCAAACAGAGTCTAAGATAGACAAGTTAGCAACAATTTGGCCCTTTTTGTAAAGTAAAAAGCCTGCAAAATCAGCAGCAGCATATCTGATATGCAAATTAGACTGGTCTGCAATATCCACATATACACGCTAAGAGCTTCAGGGTTCCAGCGGGGGCCATAACCCTGAGAGCTGTGGCCACGGTGGAACGTTTAGTGGTGAGGGGTGGAGGGTGAGGTGGGGAGAGGTGAGGGAGTAGTGAATTGTGAGGTGAGTGGGGGGTGAGGGTGTGTTGTGTGCTTGCCTAACAGTCACTACGGGAAAATGTGAGGCCTAGCTCTTAATAACCTGTTTCTAACTGTATTGAAAATGGTGCGTGTGTGTGTACTCACCTAGTTGTGTTTGCGGGGGTTGAGCTCTGGCTCTTTGGTCCCGCCTCTCAACCGTCAATCAACAGGTGTACAGATTCCTGAGCCTATCGGGCTCTGTCATATCTACACTTGAAACTGTGTATGGAGTCAGCCTCCACCACATCACCCCCTAATGCATTCCATTTGTCAACCACTCTGACACTAAAAAAGTTCTTTCTAATATCTCTGTGGCTCATTTGGGCACTCAGTTTCCACCTGTGTCCCCTTGTGCGTGTTCCCCTTGTGTTAAATAGACTGTCTTTATCTACCCTATCAATCCCCTTCAGAATCTTGAATGTGGTGATCATGTCCCCCCTAACTCTTCTGTCTTCCAGCGAAGTGAGGTTTAATTCCCGTAGTCTCTCCTCGTAGCTCATACCTCTCAGCTCGGGTACTAGTCTGGTGGCAAACCTTTGAACCTTTTCCAGTTTAGTCTTATCCTTGACTAGATATGGACTCCATGCTGGGGCTGCATACTCCAGGATTGTGTGTGTGTGTGTGTGTGTGTGTGTGTGTGTGTGTGTGTGTGTGTGTGTGTGTGTGTGTGTGTGTGTGTGTGTGTGTGTGTGTGTGCGTGTGTTTACTAGTTGTGTTTTTGCGGGGGTTGAGCTTTGCTCTTTCGGCCCGCCTCTCAACTGTTAATCAACTGTTTACTAACTACTTTTTTTTTTTTTTCCCCCACACCACACACACACACCCCAGGAAGCAGCCCGTGACAGCTGACTAACTCCCAGGTACCTATTTACTGCTAGGTAACAGGGGCACTTAGGGTGAAAGAAACTTTGCCCATTTGTTTCTGCCTCGTGCGGGAATCGAACCCGCGCCACAGAATTACGAGTCCTGCGCGCTATCCACCAGGCTACGAGGCCCCCCCTGTGTGTGTGTGTGTGTGTGTGTGTGTGTGTGTGTGTGTGTGTGTGTGTGTGTGTGTGTGTGTGTGTGTGTGTGTGTGTGTGTGTGCGGAAAATCCACATGTGAAAAATAGAGAATGTTAAACGCGTTTTCGGCTCAATTCGCCTTCATGTGAACATTTTAGAATGAAGGAGGAAAGGTGGATGGCAACCTTGTATCCGCCAGGGCAGGTCACCTGACCACCAAGAACATAAGAATAAAGGTCAATTGACCTATGTACAAGAAGAAGACAGGGGATCTCTACGGATAACAGGGGGCGAAAAATAGGTTAAATGGAAGCTATATTGTATTGACGTACTATATTGAAGCTTATATGGGGATCTAATTTGTACCTACCAGGGCTCACATTAAGGCTGTTATTACATTGTGTGATCAGAGCGGACTCAATCACATTTTGTTCAACGAAACCCTTACTTTTAACAATACATTTCGTCCCTCTGAAGTCGATAGAATGATCGCATAAACTGGAATGTAAATAAAATGCACTGGAGTGCTGGGCTGTACGAATAGCATATGAATGTTGTTTTAAACGTGAGGAAAGAGATTTACCAGTCTGGCCGATGTAAACACGTACACACTCATTACAAGGGATGGAGTACACACAGCCTGCTACAGACGAGGGCGAGTTCTTAATTAACATGGACTTAACTGTATGATTATTTTTGAACACTGGGTTAATATTAAGGGTTTTCAGGACTGGGACAAGATGTACTAGACTATCTAAATATGGCAATACCAACGAGCTTTTTATTTCTGGCTTAGACTTGGAAGCTTGTTTGTAGAACGTCCTTCTTGCTTGACTAAACGCGAAATCCAAGACCGTTTTGGGGTATTTTAACTTCTTCCCAATTTCAAATATTTTTGTTATTTCTTCTTCAAAAAATTCCTGGTTGCAAACTCTCAAGGCTCTGAGAAACATTCTGCCCGCTTGACATGAACATGATAATTTGAGTTAAAATGAACATACGAGCACACATTGGTGGGTTTCCTATACACATTAAATTTGAAACTCCTACCGATTCTATGAATCCTGATGTCTAAAAACGCCAGAACACCATTCACTTCATTCTCAATTGTGAATTTAATTGACGAAACCAACGAATTAAATGAGAAAATCAGTTTGGTCATGGTTAACCGGCCACAGGCATAAAATATCGTCAACGTACCTACACCACAACAAATTTGAGGGTAAAATCCTGGGTAAGATGTTCGTTTCAAAACACTCCATGTGCAAATTGCTCAAAACAGGGGAGAGGGGATTACCCATCGCCATCTTCTTGAGGTTATCTTGAGAGGATTTCGGGGCTTTTTAGTGTCCCCGCGGCCCGGTCCTCGACCACCCACAGGAAGCAGCCCGTGACAGCTGACTAACACCCAGGTACCTATTTTACTGCTAGGTAACAGGGGTATAGGGTGAAAGAAACTCTGCCCATTGTTTCTCGCCGGCGCCTGGGATCGAACCCAGGACCACAGGATCACAAGTCCAGCGTGCTGTCCGCTCGGCCGACCGGCTCCCTCTCCCTCCCGACCGGCCATGTCAAATGTTTGTTTATAAAATGAATCATTAAAACTGAAATAGTTATCTTTAATGCACAATTTTACGAGTTCAACAGTAGTGTTAGTAGGTAAAGTTAAATTATATTTAGGGAGTTGATCCCGTAAGAACGCCAACAGATCATCAACAGGAACCCTAGTAAACAGAGCCGTCACATCAAAATTTACAAGTTTAAAATCAAAATTTAATTTCAGACCAGACGACTTGTTAACCAAGTCCAAGTTGTTGTTTTTTTTGGACCATTCTCAATCGACTTGAGAATGGTCCAGGACGGACCGAAACGTCGTCGTCCCTTCACCTTCTAGTGTGTGGTCTGATCAACATACTTCAGCCACGTTATTGTGACTCATCGCCTCCAAGTTGTTTGTTGTGTGTGAGTTGGAAATGGGATCTAGTACTGGAGACAAGACTTGGACAAGTCATTTGGAAAGTCTATATGCCACAGATCCAACAGAACTAATCATAGGTCTTGCAGGATTATCGGGTTTATGTGTTTTAATAAGACCATATAGATAGAGTAGGGAAGGGGAACGACTTAAAAACTTAGGAATCAACTTCTTATCGTTCTTGAGCAAAGTTTTAAGAGTTTTGTTAAAATGTGCAATAACTTTTTTAATAGGGTCCCTCTTAACAGGTGTCTGTCATCCAATAACAAGTTCATTTTCTGGACGTAGTCATCCTTTTTCATGATGACAACAGCATTGGAGTACTGACACCATCAAATACCAACCATTGCAAGTGTCCAGTCACTTGAACTGGTCGGTGGAGTGACGACCTCACTTCGGTCCCATTCGGTCCTAACGATTGGGCACCGTTCCTTCTCTCCATCCGTATATGCCAGCTTCTATCCCTACCCTCGAATCCCTCCCATGTGCTGATAATTATTAAATACAATTATGGATAAGAAGTTCTTATTATGGGTAGTTAAATCGAACTGATATTGCCTTCAATTGCACGTTGGGCATCAACTTAGAATCACAAGGAATTGAGTGGTTCTTAGTTTTGTGATTGGGGAACCCATTCTCCTATTTAGATAGTACCTATTGTGACGATATTCAATATAACAACACTACGGGTTCACCATAGCCCGTGCTACTTGGACCTTTTTATTCCAAGTAGCGAATCTTAAACAATAACAACAGATAGTCAATAATCACGACTTCGCACGTACTTAGCTTTTAGATAGTAGTATACTGACTAGTAAGGAATTCTTTTAAGATAAATGAAGCTAAAACACAAACGTAAATATTTCTAGGCCTAATATAGCACACATATGTACTATATTAGGCCTCAGATATCGTGGATCAGGCCTAGGGAGGTTAGGTTAGGTTAGTTTGTCAAAACAATACAAGTAAAAAATAGTTTTCCAGTTTGTCCAACTGAATAGTTTAGATTTGTACTTTCTAATTTCGTTGTAGGTCGAAATATATATAATATATATATATTTCGACCTATATTTAGTATATATATATATATATATATATATATATATATATATATATATATATATATATATATATATATATATATATATATATATATATATATATATATATATAGAACTTTATATATATATATATATATATATATATATATATATATATATATATATATATATATATATATATTATGGTCCTCATCGTTACTATAAGTACTACCAAAACAGGAGGATAGGCTCCGTCTAACTATGAATGTTCTTTTTGTAATAAAAATTTTTGTTAGATTTGTTAAAAATAAAGCTTTAAAGGTAATTTAGTTTACTCACCCCAGTGCACTACATCAGAGAGATTCACAAAAGGCCATAACATTGTGAGATGTGATTGAAAAATGTTTATATATTGTTTTCGTTGGTAATAAAAACTGCAGAATATTGAAGAGCGGTGAGAGAAATATTGAGAGGCGGATGGAGTCAAAATTCTTCACAAATATGAAATAGTCAAGAAACGTCAGAAATCGTTCATGGATTCAAATTGAATTTATTTTTGCCCGAAACGCTTCATGTATTAATGACTTCATTAGAATGTATATCTCCTGTCTCTATAATTATACATTAATGTTTCTTTATACACTTTGTTTCTTTTGAAGAAACATTATTATATTATTATTATTATTATTATTATTATTATTATTATTATTATTATTATTATTATTATAAAAAAAAGGAAAGGAAGACAGACAAATCCACAAGGGCCGTGAGGAGGATTCGAACCTACGTCCGTGAGCATCCCAGACGCTGCCTTAATCAACTGAACTACGACATGTTCATTGATGTTCATTGATGCATCACGTTATTGGGATTTGTGTGTGTATTGTAAAGGAAGACAGGTAATAATCGCCGAAGAGCCGACACATGGGTCAAGTAACGAACAATAAAGATGGTAGAAGTAATAACGAGTATTGTATTAAACCGAAAAACCTTTATTTGAAGGTCAATTTCTCCTTTTTAGGAGAAATCTAAATGGAGTAATCCATTTAATATCTATTATTTGTTGTTATTGTTCAACATTTGTACCGTCATGCAACCGCTCCGTACTGAGTGTGGTCAGAACGTCCTCCTAACGTTCCCCCAACGTCAAGAAAACGGTCAATTTAAAGTGCCCTTTCCTAACCTACCAGAGGACCCAAAACAGAAAACGGGATAGTACGTCACAATCGCCAGCCGCTTCCATTTTCTAGTACGACAATTTTTTAGCCGTTATGTAACGCATACGAGCGAAAAGCGACGTTATTTTGTATGACAGGTTGGTTTGGTTGCTACCCTTCTCTCTAAGGGTGACTGTTCACTCAACCTGTCCTCTTAAAAATAACGTCGCCTCTGGCCGTTTGCCCGTATGGTCGAAAGTGGACGTAATTTGAAAATGAAAAAAAAATGAAAATAAATTTGGGATTTTTTTTCAACAACAGTAAGTTAAGGGTCCTCTGGTAGGTTAGGTGGGCAGGAAATTCTCATAAAGTTTCAATTTTTTATGAAAAATGTTAATTGAAAGTTTGCTCTCCTAACCTTTCCGAGTAAGCCGGACGACTCAAACAGAAAACGGGACAGTACGTCACTTTTGTGAGTCGATTTCATTTCAAATTACGTCCACTTTTGGCCATAGCGCGCATACGAGCCTAAAGTGACGTTATTTTTAAGAGGACGGGTTGGTTCACTTGTGTAACAACACAGTTGGAGGAGGAGCTGTATAACTATCCCGTCCGCTCACCTGGCTTCTCTCTCCAGCATTGTTCAGAGAGATGAACGTTTCCTCTTATCATTCATCGTTTCATTCCCGTAGCTTGGTGGATAGCGCGCAGGACTCGTAATTCTGTGGCGCGGGTTCGATTCCCGCACGAGGCAGAAACAAATGGGCAAAGTTTCTTTCACCCTGAATGCCCCTGTTACCTAGCAGTAAAATAGGTACCTGGGTGTTAGTCAGCTGTCACGGGCTGCTTCCTGGGTGTGGAGGCCTGGTCAAGGACCGGGCCGCGGGGACACTAAAGCCCCGAAATCAACTCAAGATAACCTCCCCCTTACACGTTCTCTTGGGGGATATTTCTCCATTCTATTTAAATACCTTCTACCACCTAGAGCTTTTCAACTAGTATACCGCGGGTGTTTGAGGGAATAACAAGAAAGATGTGTATGATATACACACTTAGATATACTCAGTGTGTATATCCATCTTAGCGCTTTCTTTACTAAAAATTCATACAAATCTTAACAGCATACTGGGCTCATTTTGAGCAGTATTGCAAGTCTTCGTAGAGTAAGATTACTGAATATTATGTCTTCTAGATTTCTATATTGTTCCTTTCAAAATTTCTTGTCTTTGAAATTTAATACACAATTTGATTTTACAATTTTATTAAAATTTCACTGATATCTGATAACTCTAATTTATTTCTCAAGCTTGCAGTGTTATATTTGTCACCTGACAAATATATAATTGTAAAATATAATTGTTCATATGCAAATTTTATGTTCATTTGAATTTCTTAGTAGATATTTTTGAAGCCTTTTCGTAACTGTTCCGGGATTATTATTCCCCCTGAACAGTCCCAATGCAGACGAGGTGTCACAATAACGTGGCTGAAGTATGTTGACCAGACCACACACTAGAAGGTGGAGGGACGACGACGACGTTTCGGTCCGTCCTGGACCATTCTCAAGTCGATTGTGGATCTGTCCGTCCTGGACCATTCACAATCTACTTGAGAATGGTCCAGGACGGACCGAAACGTCGTCGTCCCTTCACTTTCTAGTGTGTAATCTGGTCAACAGTCCCAATATTACTGTCGTTGACAAATTGACTATAATGTCGCTGTTTATCCCGTATCAAAACCATGTATATGTGGACAATAGACGTGTCGAGATGGAGCCCAGAGAGACGCCTAACATGGGATCTGACTCTCACTCCTGACTTTGCTTAATTAACCACTCCCATGGTACCCATGGTACCCATGGTACCCTTTGTGGTACCCATGACGTGATCCAACTTGAGTAGTTCCTCGAGTCTCTGCCTGCTCCTTGTCACTCTTACTGAAGGTGCAGACGACGAGGCAACGGGGCTGAGGTATAGACATCCAATCGACACAGCTGCAAAATATAGGAATTGACGGACGTTTCGGTCCGTCCTGGACCATTATAACACGATAATGGTCCTGAATGGACCGAAACGTCGCCAATTTCTTTATTTACAGATTTGTGAATTGTGATTCTTACTGTGGGTGTATAATATAATATTTATCAGTGTCTTCTGTTTCAATTATTTTTTTTAAGAGTAAATTTGTTGATGGTGTTCACCGGGTCTTATGTAGAAGCCGGAGGTATAGGGTGTAGAAGCCAAACCAATCTGCAGCTTTAAAAAATGAGGTGGAGTCTGAGAAAGGTTAGAGCAGCAGTTGTGCCAGGTACCAGGAGGCGGGTACAGTGCCAGGTACCAGGAGGCGGGTACAGTGCCAGGTACCAGGAGGCGGGTACAGTGCCAGGTAGCACGAGGCGGGTACAGTGCCAGGTACCATGAGGCGGGTACAGTGCCAGGTACCATGAGGCGGGTAAAGTGCCAGGTACCACGAGGCGGGTACACGGCCAGGTACTATGAGGCGGGTACAGTGCCAGGTACCACGAAAATGGTACAGGATCTAACTTATTTCTATTCTAAAGGGAATATTTAATAAGTAATAGACATTATGTTCTAATATAATAGACTCAACTGTTCCATGTTTATAATATACCTGTTCCTTCCCCCCATCTCTCTCTGGCCCCTTCCCATCATTCTGTCCCTTCTCTATTGCCCCATCTCCCACTCTCTACCCTTCTCTCCCTTCCCTCAGCCTCCTTCCTTCCGCATTCTTGCCCCGTCCTTCTCCCTTCCTCTGTCTCCTTCTCTCTCCCTTCCACCTTCACTACGTCTCACTCCCCCTTTCCTTCTCTCCTTCCTCTTACTCTACTTGTTTTCCTTGTGTTTCTAGTAGAGGCATTTCCCCCTCTCCGCCGCTCTACAAAAGCGGACGACGTCTTCGCTGCCCAACACAATGTCTCCACGACAAAAGAACGACACTTTTACTACTTCTCGTTGTTTAAGTCGGGTCAAAATTGGGAAATGACGATGTTGGGAGCGTAATTGTTCCTCTGGATCTTATCGCTCGGTCATTAAGATGGAATTATAGGCTTTCTTGCCATCTTTGTTTGATATTGGCGGAGGATCTTAAACTTCTCGTGTTCTGATGTTAGGTGTAAACTGTACCAGTTTGCACCTGACTTTATCCGGCTTTTTGACCATTTTCTGCTGCGTTGTATGCATGCAAATGTGGTTTATATTATACTGAATATTTTACAGATTTACTTGTGAATGTGTATTTACCCAATTGTAATTGACAGAGTATAATTAAGAGAATGAGAACTAAGCTCGCAAAATACCGTCTTCCCTATAGTCCTTGTTATGTATCTCCTGAAACACTTACATTATGTGGTTACAGGCAGGGATATCGAACTTCCTGATCCGCTATTCACAATCGAATAAATACGCAACGTCGTAGCAGCGTAACCGCAACTTCGTAACAACGTGAACGCAACGTCGTAACAATGTAACCGCAATGTTGAAACAGCATAACCGTAGCGTTATAGCAACGTAACCGCAACATTGTGACAACGTAACCGCAACATTGAAACCAGCATAACCGCAACGTTGTAACAGTGTAACGGCAAAGTCGTAACAGTGTAACTGCAGCGTCGTAGCAGCGTAACCGCAACTTCGTAACAACGTGAACGCAACGTCGTAACAACGTAGCTGGAACGTCGTAACAGCGTACCCGGAACGTCGTAACAACGTAAAAAAAACTTTGAAAACTTTGTGAGGCAACTTGTTTACATGATTTTGATATTTCTAGAAGCTTTTCATCTTATGCAGCTTATGTACAGAGGTCTGCAACAAGACGAGTGCCAGAGCTAAGAGGACTAAGCTATGAGGATAGGTTAAGGGAATTATAGACCTCCTAACCCTGGACGAGAGGTGAAACAAAGGGGGACGTGATCGTAACGTACAAGATACTGAGGGGAATTAACAATATGAACAGGGACGGTCTCTTTAGAGTTAGAGAAAAGAGGACGGGAGGACATAAGTGAAGCTGAAAGCGCCGATGAGTGAAAGAAATATAAGGAAATACTCGTACAGGGAGCCGGTCGGCCGAGCGGACAGCACGCTGGACTTGTGATCCTGTGGTCCTGGGTTCGATCCCAGGCGCCGGCGAGAAACAATGGGCAGAGTTTCTTTCACCCTATGCCCCTGTTACCTAGCAGTAAAATAGGTACCTGGGTGTTAGTCAGCTGTCACGGGGTGCTTCCTGGGGGTGGAGGCCAGTAGTGTAAAGTACGCCAATGACGTGCAATTTTGTTTTTTTCCCATGCACGTCATTGGCGTACTGGGTTTTACGAACAAAGTACGCCAATGACGTGCAATTTTGTTTTTTTTTCCCATGCACGTCATTGGCGTATGCCAATGACGTGCAATTTTGTTTTTTTTCCCATGCACGTCTTTGTCCCCTGGGTTTTACGAACTTTTTTCAGCATGCACGTCATTGGCCACCTGGATTTTACGAACTTTTTTCAGCATGCACGTCTTTGGCCCGTGTATTTTTCGTTACCTCCGTGAGATTCTCCTCGCCCCTGAAAATTTCGTTCGAGGGGATTAATATGCCGGTCCCTGGCGTACCCAAATTTCGTTACCCCAGTGGTCCATCACGTCATTGGCGTACTGGGTTTTACGAAACAAAGTACGCCAATGACGTGCAATTTTGTTTTGTTTTTTTCACATGCACGTCTTTGGCCCTGGGTTTTACGAACTTTTTTCAGCATGCAAGTCATTGGCCACCTGGATTTTACGAACTTTTTTCAGCATGCACGTCTTTGGCCCCTGGGTTTTGCAAACTTTTTTCAGCATGCAAGTCTTTGGCCCGTGTATTTTTCGTTACCTCCGTGAGATTCTCCTCGCCCCTGAAAATTTCGTTCAAGGGGATTAATATGCCGGTCCCTGGCGTACCCAAATTTCGTTACCCCAGTGGCCCATGCACAGGCATGGCCAATGGGCAATGACGTCATCTGCCAGCCAGACTTCAATTTGCCTGGGGGTAGGATTAAAAGGCCGGCTCCTGGCGTACCCAAATTCTGTTGCCCCAGTGACCCATGCACAGGCATCGCTAATGGTCAATGACGTCATCAGCTGGCCAGTCTTCATCTTCCCTGAATAAGTCAGTTTACTGAAATAGCATGTCTGGGCAAGGATCGTGTATTGAGCATAGGAATGAAATCCATTCATATGAAACAAAGGGGTGCAGCACTGCAAGAAGTTATATGTATTTTCAAGTTCGTCCCCTGCTACCTGTATTTGCCCAGGTCTTTTCCTAAATATAAAACTTATCCAATTTATTCCTATTCTGTTTCATGTTGATACGTTTAATAGGTTATTAATATTCCCCTTTACTATGACCATCCAGTCGCACCTCTATCATGTCACCCCTATTTCTTCTTCGTCGTCGTTCTAGAGAATGTAATTTGAGCTTTGACAATCTTTCTTGAAGGATTGTTTATTATGCATAGGGCAAAAAATAATATGAAAAAACTGCTATCAGTCGTTTATATTAAAAAATAGAGGCCTGGGCATTGGTGATTTCAATGCGTTTTCAGTAGTAACCAATATTGTCCTTAACCTCACACACGTCTCACATTCGCTCAAAACATACCTCCCACACCTTGCTGTGGCATATAACAAATAAAAAAATCTAATTCAGTAAAAGCAAGCCTCTCATATTTTAAAATAAGGCCTTCTGCGGCACGAGGCGCGCTAAATGCGGATCCCAGGAGGTTCACACATAAGTGTGAACTCTTAATCTAGCTTAATACCTCACCTATACTCTGTGCTTCATCAAAGTTGATATTCAGCTACAATAGCTCATATTTTCTCTCATTGCTTATATTTTCTGTTATTCATAAACCCGATCAAACCTTCCTAACCAAACCTAACATATTATTATAACAAACAAATACATTCTACAGACCAGTTGTTGTTGTTTAGTGACATCGTGAAAAGCAAACTCAGGTATAGGGATAAGGTATTGCTGGCCATTAGCATATAGGTGTGAAGGTATTACAGTACCTTACTGGTTAGCTATGTATGACGTCACCAGACAACCAATGCTACCTTTGGCGTCCTACTGGCATTTGTATTTAATGTTATTATTCAAAAATGACTAGACTAACCATCCCCACCTAACCTAATCAGAGGTTTAAGAACATACATTTTAGTCATCCCCAACTGTAATCATTATTCAGTGATAAGTTCAAAAGTATAACAGCAGCCCAAATGTCGTACTGCAATTTAAGCAGAATCGTACATCTGGCAGCATAGCAGGTGAGCTGAACATAAGAATAAAGGTAACTGCAGAGGTCCTATTGGACCATACGAGGACGCTCCTATATATTTCCACCCAGTCTCATTCATGTCCACCCTATGCTTAAAACAACCAAGGGATCCCACTTAAAGTATTAGTTTACAATAATAGTTTTAATAAATAGCTCTTATTCTAGTTTTATACACAACAGCAATTATGAAACCCTATAGCTAGATATTCTACTATAATCCACAAGTAGTTACCACACATCTGGCAGTACAGCGGATTAGTGGCTGTGTTCATAGGCTAGTCAACTGTCCTCACATCCATCAAATAACTATCCAAATGTCGCACCTCAATTCATTCATCTAGCAACTCAGCTGGATGCTAGCCACTATATTCATAGCTAATCATTTCTACACCTCAAAAAATCCTAGATTTGCTACGCAAATCAGGTAACTTGGTTCTAAACCAACAGTCGCAAATACAAGCATACATACCTACTCATACTCCACAACCTATACATTCATAGAGAATAGCCTAGTTTTTTGCCACCATTTCCCCATTAATCAGATGCAATTTATGCCATACACACAGAAAATACAGCATCTACACACCAAATATGCCATTTATGCACAAAATATATTATTTACACTCAAAATATGCCATCACACAAAAATATGTCATTTATAGACAAAAATAACACATTTACATGCAAAAATATGTCAGTTGGACATGAAAATGTAGCATTTACACAATATTGCATGGACACTCAGAGTATGACATTTACACAAAGTACAGTATTTTGCACAAATATATCAAAATGCTTATGCATTTTGACAATCAAAAATGCGCTTTCACTAAAATTACACATTTTCACAAACATAATTTTCACAAAATACCCACACATTGTCTCAAACCAAAATACACTTACACCATGAATATCTATTTTATTAGATTACAGAGCTTACGCAAAATACACAATTTTCACACACACAAATACAGTTGCACCAGTTCCACTTCAACAAATATTAAAAACACAACTTGCATAAATGCACTATTATCACAAAATTATTATAAAACATGGACAATTATTACACAGTTTGTGTAATTATTTTACATCTTTGCACAATTAATACAAGAAAACTTGCTATATAATTACTCAACTTGCACAATGACAATCAATACACAAAGGTATAAATAAACAATTCGTCCATATGCAATTACACAACATGCGCAATTAATACACAACTTATACAAATATCACACATCTTTCATAATTATTACACAACTTGTACAAATGCATATCTAGCACAAATACGTACAATACATAACTACCCCAAATAAGAAAATACACAACTAGCATAAATACACGATTTACACAAATACAATTGCGACATTTACACAACTTGCTCAAAAATATAATCAATACACAACTTACCAAAATATGAGCAATACATAACTAGCACATATTCATTAAATACACAACTAAGCAACTTCCGCAAATGCACATACAAAAACATATACAATTTATACATACAACTTGCACAAAAAATACACAATTTATAGAAATATAATCAATACATAATTTCAATAATCATACAACTTATGCAAAATACATAATCTGCACAATTAATACACAAGTATATTAATTGTGCTATATATGTACAAACACAACCAACTAGGTCAAACAATACACAATTTGCACGATATTTTTCTGGGTATATTTAGGACATTAATTATAATATGCTGAGTTTAACCAACTCCCCAAAAGTCAGAATTTCACATATAAAAATTGTTCATATGACTTCCGATGAGCTCAATATATAACATTCTTTTTCCATTAAGATATCGACATTATTAGCGCTAAACTATTCATCTAACATATGTCCATTGTTTTTATGTCTTATTAATACCTTCCTTGTTACATTCTCTCCAATCAGGCCACCATATTTATGTATTTATTCAAACCATCTAACAGACTTATTTGTTCTAGCCTTAGTTATGTTAGGGCAGGTGGGGTTAGGTGAAGTCAGTATTGTCTATGATAATTTTAGACAAATTTGCTATATCTTATCAAAATGCATCCTGTTAAAACTTAAATTCATCGAAATCTATCAAAAATATACTTATACTACGCAAATTTGACTAAATTCAACCTAGCTAAACTAACAAAATATGAGCATCCCATATCCTCACATACAAGCCTATGTCACCTCTATCCATACATTATATGAGTCTGCCATATAGCACAAACCCCAAATAGGAAAATTTACACTATTTCATAAACATACTAGTTCATTAGCCTAAGATATTATATATGTCCTTCCCAACACGACCTCACCTAACCAGACCTAGCATATCCAACCCTGGATTTGGTTAAAGTTGGCGAAATTTATGCTATGCCACCTAAATTTCACCAAATTTAAGGTAATTTCCACCTAATATACCCAAATGTTGCGTAGCATAGCACTGCCAAAGCCCATTTTCTCCTATTCCATACTACCCTACACAACCTCACCTAACCTGACCTAGCATATCCAAACCTGGATTTGGTTAAAGTCGGCGAAATTTATGCTATGCCACCTAAATTCGACCAAATATACCCAAATGTTGTGTATCATAGCATCGCCAAAGTCCATTTTTACCTACATTTTCTCCTATTCCATCCTACCCTACACAACCTCACCTAACCTATCCTACCATATCCAAACCTAGATTTGGTTAAAGTCTGCGAAATTTAAGCTATCCCACCTAAATTCTTTCTAATTTAAGGCAATTCCCACCAAATACATCCAAATGTTCTGTATCACAGCACTGCCAAAGCCCATTTTTACCTACATTTTCTCCTATTCCATCCTACCCTACGCAACCTTACCTAACCTATCCTAGCATATCCAAACCTAGATTTGGTTAAAGTCGGCAAAATTTAAGTTATCCCATATAAATTTGACCTAATTTAAGACAATTCCCACCAAATATACCAAAAAATGTTTTTGGAACATAGCACGGCCAAAGCTCATTTTAGCTGAGTTTTCATCTATTCCAACCTGCCCTAGACAACCCTACCCAGCCTCTCCTGGCATATCCAAAGTCAGATTTGCATATAGTTGGCAAAAATATATGCCTTTCCCACCTAAATTTAACCTAATTTAAGCCAATTTCCACCGAATATACCCAAATGTTTTGTATCTTAGCATGGCCAAAGTTCATTTCACCCAAGTTTTCACCTATTTCATCTTACCTTACACAGCCATACCTAACCTGACCTAGCATATCCCAAGCTAGATTTGATTAGAGTTCGTGAAATTTATGCTTACTCGCCTAAATTCAACCTAATTTAAGACAATTTCTACCCAATATACCTAAAATGTTTTGTTACATAGCTCAGCCAAAGACCATTTTAGCCGAGTTTTCACATATTCCATCCTACCCAACATAGCCTTACCTATCCCTGACCTAGCAGATTTGATTAAAGTTTGGGAAATTTAAGCTATAGCCATCAAATTGGAGACAATTTCCACCAAATATGCCTAAATGTTGTGTATCATAGCACAGTCAAAACCCATTTTACCAGTATTTTTGCCCATTCCATCTAAACCTGGACCTAGCCTCTGATACTACATATACTCAGAAGTGATGTTTTTTTGGATATGAACCTAAATGCCCGTGCCTAACCTGCAAGAGTCTTGGAGCTTTGTTGTATATTTTATCTATTTTTCTTCGAAAACTTGAGTTTTGGATATGAACCTATCCGCACTGTGCCTAACCTGCTAGGATCTTTGTTGAACATTGTAACCATATTCATAGAAAAGTGATGTTTTGGATATGGACCTAACAGCCCCTCTCCTTTAAAACTTGGAACTGTGTTCAATATTGTAGATATAGTGTTGGGTATGTGTTTTTGTTTTTACACAACTCAACCGTCCTGGACCTAACCTCCCTTCATCTAACTTCAAATTTATCGTAAATATGGGAGGAACGTGTTGTTTGTGCATCAACCCAACCGTCCTGGACCTAACCTCCCTTCATCTAACTTCAAATTTATCGCAAATATGGAAGGAACGTGTTGTTTGTGCATCAACCCAACCGTCCTTGACCAAACCTCCATTTATCAAACTTCAAATTTATCATAAATATGGGAGGACCGTGTTATTTGTGCATCAACTCCGCCGTCCTGGGCCTAACCTCCCTTTATCTAACTTCAAATTTTTTGTATATATGGGAAGAAGGTGTTGTTTATGCATCAACCCAACCGCCCTGGACCTAACCTCTGATACACGAATCTTGGTTCAACATTGCATCATACTCGTAGCATATTTTTTTCACATAATTCAACCATCCTCAACCTAACCTCTGTTACCTGGGGGGAGGGAGGTTAATGGAAAATATGATAATAATGGATTTTCTCTACATCAGTTCAACTTAACCATCCTTAACCTAACCTTAGTTAGAAAGGGATATAACTCACCAAAGCTATTTAATTACCATTTACCTTATTTTCCTTATCCTAACCCATAACCAGAGGGTTTAGACCCCCCTTTACCTCGAAATTAGAGTACAGGGTTAAATTAGGGAATGTTAGGTTTATGTGTGAAAATATATTCCTACCTTAAATATATAGTATAATTTCGAGGTAAAGGGGGGTCTAAACCCTCTGGTTATGGGTTAGGATAAGGAAAATAAGGTAAATGGTAATTAAATAGCTTTGGTGAGTTATATCCCTTTCTAACTAAGGTTAGGTTAAGGATGGTTAAGTTGAACTGATGTAGAGAAAATCCATTATTATCATATTTTCCATTAACCTCCCTCCCCCCAGGTAACAGAGGTTAGGTTGAGGATGGTTGAATTATGTGAAAAAAATATGCTACGAGTATGATGCAATGTTGAACCAAGATTCGTGTATCAGAGGTTAGGTCCAGGGCGGTTGGGTTGATGCATAAACAACACCTTCTTCCCATATATACAAAAAATTTGAAGTTAGATAAAGGGAGGTTAGGCCCAGGACGGCGGAGTTGATGCACAAATAACACGGTCCTCCCATATTTATGATAAATTTGAAGTTTGATAAATGGAGGTTTGGTCAAGGACGGTTGGGTTGATGCACAAACAACACGTTCCTTCCATATTTGCGATAAATTTGAAGTTAGATGAAGGGAGGTTAGGTCCAGGACGGTTGGGTTGATGCACAAACAACACGTTCCTCCCATATTTACGATAAATTTGAAGTTAGATGAAGGGAGGTTAGGTCCAGGACGGTTGAGTTGTGTAAAAACAAAAACACATACCCAACACTATATCTACAATATTGAACACAGTTCCAAGTTTTAAAGGAGAGGGGCTGTTAGGTCCATATCCAAAACATCACTTTTCTATGAATATGGTTACAATGTTCAACAAAGATCCTAGCAGGTTAGGCACAGTGCGGATAGGTTCATATCCAAAACTCAAGTTTTCGAAGAAAAATAGATAAAATATACAACAAAGCTCCAAGACTCTTGCAGGTTAGGCACGGGCATTTAGGTTCATATCCAAAAAAACATCACTTCTGAGTATATGTAGTATCAGAGGCTAGGTCCAGGTTTAGATGGAATGGGCAAAAATACTGGTAAAATGGGTTTTGACTGTGCTATGATACACAACATTTAGGCATATTTGGTGGAAATTGTCTCCAATTTGATGGCTATAGCTTAAATTTCCCAAACTTTAATCAAATCTGCTAGGTCAGGGATAGGTAAGGCTATGTTGGGTAGGATGGAATATGTGAAAACTCGGCTAAAATGGTCTTTGGCTGAGCTATGTAACAAAACATTTTAGGTATATTGGGTAGAAATTGTCTTAAATTAGGTTGAATTTAGGCGAGTAAGCATAAATTTCACGAACTCTAATCAAATCTAGCTTGGGATATGCTAGGTCAGGTTAGGTATGGCTGTGTAAGGTAAGATGAAATAGGTGAAAACTTGGGTGAAATGAACTTTGGCCATGCTAAGATACAAAACATTTGGGTATATTCGGTGGAAATTGGCTTAAATTAGGTTAAATTTAGGTGGGAAAGGCATATATTTTTGCCAACTATATGCAAATCTGACTTTGGATATGCCAGGAGAGGCTGGGTAGGGTTGTCTAGGGCAGGTTGGAATAGATGAAAACTCAGCTAAAATGAGCTTTGGCCGTGCTATGTTCCAAAAACATTTTTTGGTATATTTGGTGGGAATTGTCTTAAATTAGGTCAAATTTATATGGGATAACTTAAATTTTGCCGACTTTAACCAAATCTAGGTTTGGATATGCTAGGATAGGTTAGGTAAGGTTGCGTAGGGTAGGATGGAATAGGAGAAAATGTAGGTAAAAATGGGCTTTGGCAGTGCTGTGATACAGAACATTTGGATGTATTTGGTGGGAATTGCCTTAAATTAGAAAGAATTTAGGTGGGATAGCTTAAATTTCGCAGACTTTAACCAAATCTAGGTTTGGATATGGTAGGATAGGTTAGGTGAGGTTGTGTAGGGTAGGATGGAATAGGAGAAAATGTAGGTAAAAATGGACTTTGGCGATGCTATGATACACAACATTTGGGTATATTTGGTCGAATTTAGGTGGCATAGCATAAATTTCGCCGACTTTAACCAAATCCAGGTTTGGATATGCTAGGTCAGGTTAGGTGAGGTTGTGTAGGGTAGTATGGAATAGGAGAAAATGGGCTTTGGCAGTGCTATGCTACGCAACATTTGGGTATATTAGGTGGAAATTACCTTAAATTTGGTGAAATTTAGGTGGCATAGCATAAATTTCGCCAACTTTAACCAAATCCAGGGTTGGATATGCTAGGTCTGGTTAGGTGAGGTCGTGTTGGGAAGGACATATATAATATCTTAGGCTAATGAACTAGTATGTTTATGAAATAGTGTAAATTTTCCTATTTGGGGTTTGTGCTATATGGCAGACTCATATAATGTATGGATAGAGGTGACATAGGCTTGTATGTGAGGATATGGGATGCTCATATTTTGTTAGTTTAGCTAGGTTGAATTTAGTCAAATTTGCGTAGTATAAGTATATTTTTGATAGATTTCGATGAATTTAAGTTTTAACAGGATGCATTTTGATAAGATATAGCAAATTTGTCTAAAATTATCATAGACAATACTGACTTCACCTAACCCCACCTGCCCTAACATAACTAAGGCTAGAACAAATAAGTCTGTTAGATGGTTTGAATAAATACATAAATATGGTGGCCTGATTGGAGAGAATGTAACAAGGAAGGTATTAATAAGACATAAAAACAATGGACATATGTTAGATGAATAGTTTAGCGCTAATAATGTCGATATCTTAATGGAAAAAGAATGTTATATATTGAGCTCATCGGAAGTCATATGAACAATTTTTATATGTGAAATTCTGACTTTTGGGGAGTTGGTTAAACTCAGCATATTATAATTAATGTCCTAAATATACCCAGAAAAATATCGTGCAAATTGTGTATTGTTTGACCTAGTTGGTTGTGTTTGTACATATATAGCACAATTAATATACTTGTGTATTAATTGTGCAGATTATGTATTTTGCATAAGTTGTATGATTATTGAAATTATGTATTGATTATATTTCTATAAATTGTGTATTTTTTGTGCAAGTTGTATGTATAAATTGTATATGTTTTTGTATGTGCATTTGCGGAAGTTGCTTAGTTGTGTATTTAATGAATATGTGCTAGTTATGTATTGCTCATATTTTGGTAAGTTGTGTATTGATTATATTTTTGAGCAAGTTGTGTAAATGCCGCAATTGTATTTGTGTAAATCGTGTATTTATGCTAGTTGTGTATTTTCTTATTTGGGGTAGTTATGTATTGTACGTATTTGTGCTAGATATGCATTTGTACAAGTTGTGTAATAATTATGAAAGATGTGTGATATTTGTATAAGTTGTGTATTAATTGCGCATGTTGTGTAATTGCATATGGACGAATTGTTTATTTATACCTTTGTGTATTGATTGTCATTGTGCAAGTTGAGTAATTATATAGCAAGTTTTCTTGTATTAATTGTGCAAAGATGTAAAATAATTACACAAACTGTGTAATAATTGTCCATGTTTTATAATAATTTTGTGATAATAGTGCATTTATGCAAGTTGTGTTTTTAATATTTGTTGAAGTGGAACTGGTGCAACTGTATTTGTGTGTGTGAAAATTGTGTATTTTGCGTAAGCTCTGTAATCTAATAAAATAGATATTCATGGTGTAAGTGTATTTTGGTTTGAGACAATGTGTGGGTATTTTGTGAAAATTATGTTTGTGAAAATGTGTAATTTTAGTGAAAGCGCATTTTTGATTGTCAAAATGCATAAGCATTTTGATATATTTGTGCAAAATACTGTACTTTGTGTAAATGTCATACTCTGAGTGTCCATGCAATATTGTGTAAATGCTACATTTTCATGTCCAACTGACATATTTTTGCATGTAAATGTGTTATTTTTGTCTATAAATGACATATTTTTGTGTGATGGCATATTTTGAGTGTAAATAATATATTTTGTGCATAAATGGCATATTTGGTGTGTAGATGCTGTATTTTCTGTGTGTATGGCATAAATTGCATCTGATTAATGGGGAAATGGTGGCAAAAAACTAGGCTATTCTCTATGAATGTATAGGTTGTGGAGTATGAGTAGGTATGTATGCTTGTATTTGCGACTGTTGGTTTAGAACCAAGTTACCTGATTTGCGTAGCAAATCTAGGATTTTTTGAGGTGTAGAAATGATTAGCTATGAATATAGTGGCTAGCATCCAGCTGAGTTGCTAGATGAATGAATTGAGGTGCGACATTTGGATAGTTATTTGATGGATGTGAGGACAGTTGACTAGCCTATGAACACAGCCACTAATCCGCTGTACTGCCAGATGTGTGGTAACTACTTGTGGATTATAGTAGAATATCTAGCTATAGGGTTTCATAATTGCTGTTGTGTATAAAACTAGAATAAGAGCTATTTATTAAAACTATTATTGTAAACTAATACTTTAAGTGGGATCCCTTGGTTGTTTTAAGCATAGGGTGGACATGAATGAGACTGGGTGGAAATATATAGGAGCGTCCTCGTATGGTCCAATAGGACCTCTGCAGTTACCTTTATTCTTATGTTCAGCTCACCTGCTATGCTGCCAGATGTACGATTCTGCTTAAATTGCAGTACGACATTTGGGCTGCTGTTATACTTTTGAACTTATCACTGAATAATGATTACAGTTGGGGATGACTAAAATGTATGTTCTTAAACCTCTGATTAGGTTAGGTGGGGATGGTTAGTCTAGTCATTTTTGAATAATAACATTAAATACAAATGCCAGTAGGACGCCAAAGGTAGCATTGGTTGTCTGGTGACGTCATACATAGCTAACCAGTAAGGTACTGTAATACCTTCACACCTATATGCTAATGGCCAGCAATACCTTATCCCTATACCTGAGTTTGCTTTTCACGATGTCACTAAACAACAACAACTGGTCTGTAGAATGTATTTGTTTGTTATAATAATATGTTAGGTTTGGTTAGGAAGGTTTGATCGGGTTTATGAATAACAGAAAATATAAGCAATGAGAGAAAATATGAGCTATTGTAGCTGAATATCAACTTTGATGAAGCACAGAGTATAGGTGAGGTATTAAGCTAGATTAAGAGTTCACACTTATGTGTGAACCTCCTGGGATCCGCATTTAGCGCGCCTCGTGCCGCAGAAGGCCTTATTTTAAAATATGAGAGGCTTGCTTTTACTGAATTAGATTTTTTTATTTGTTATATGCCACAGCAAGGTGTGGGAGGTATGTTTTGAGCGAATGTGAGACGTGTGTGAGGTTAAGGACAATATTGGTTACTACTGAAAACGCATTGAAATCACCAATGCCCAGGCCTCTATTTTTTAATATAAACGACTGATAGCAGTTTTTTCATATTATTTTTTGCCCTATGCATAATAAACAATCCTTCAAGAAAGATTGTCAAAGCTCAAATTACATTCTCTAGAACGACGACGAAGAAGAAATAGGGGTGACATGATAGAGGTGCGACTGGATGGTCATAGTAAAGGGGAATATTAATAACCTATTAAACGTATCAACATGAAACAGAATAGGAATAAATTGGATAAGTTTTATATTTAGGAAAAGACCTGGGCAAATACAGGTAGCAGGGGACGAACTTGAAAATACATATAACTTCTTGCAGTGCTGCACCCCTTTGTTTCATATGAATGGATTTCATTCCTATGCTCAATACACGATCCTTGCCCAGACATGCTATTTCAGTAAACTGACTTATTCAGGGAAGATGAAGACTGGCCAGCTGATGACGTCATTGACCATTAGCGATGCCTGTGCATGGGTCACTGGGGCAACAGAATTTGGGTACGCCAGGAGCCGGCCTTTTAATCCTACCCCCAGGCAAATTGAAGTCTGGCTGGCAGATGACGTCATTGCCCATTGGCCATGCCTGTGCATGGGCCACTGGGGTAACGAAATTTGGGTACGCCAGGGACCGGCATATTAATCCCCTTGAACGAAATTTTCAGGGGCGAGGAGAATCTCACGGAGGTAACGAAAAATACACGGGCCAAAGACTTGCATGCTGAAAAAAGTTTGCAAAACCCAGGGGCCAAAGACGTGCATGCTGAAAAAAGTTCGTAAAATCCAGGTGGCCAATGACTTGCATGCTGAAAAAAGTTCGTAAAACCCAGGGCCAAAGACGTGCATGTGAAAAAAACAAAACAAAATTGCACGTCATTGGCGTACTTTGTTTCGTAAAACCCAGTACGCCAATGACGTGATGGACCACTGGGGTAACGAAATTTGGGTACGCCAGGGACCGGCATATTAATCCCCTCGAACGAAATTTTCAGGGGCGAGGAGAATCTCACGGAGGTAACGAAAAATACACGGGCCAAAGACGTGCATGCTGAAAAAAGTTCGTAAAATCCAGGTGGCCAATGACGTGCATGCTGAAAAAAGTTCGTAAAACCCAGGGGACAAAGACGTGCATGGGAAAAAAAACAAAATTGCACGTCATTGGCATACGCCAATGACGTGCATGGGAAAAAAAAACAAAATTGCACGTCATTGGCGTACTTTGTTCGTAAAACCCAGTACGCCAATGACGTGCATGGGAAAAAAACAAAATTGCACGTCATTGGCGTACTTTACACTACTGAGGCCTGGTCGAGGACCGGGCCGCGGGGACACCAAAAAGCCCCGAAATCATCTCAAGATAACCTCAAGATACACTATACGGGATGATCAGGAAGCGGAACACAATGAAAGAAGTTGTGTAGAGACCTGCCACAGAGCTCCTGAGACACACCTATAGTGAAAAGCCGAGTGTACTCACACGCTGTACATCTAGAGCGGTACATATAGTTGAGTACCTGCACTCACCCGGGTGACCGTGCGCCGTTGTTGTCGTTGTTTTAGATTCAGCTGCTCGAAACATAAGTTCCGAGTAGCACGGGCTATGGTGAGCCCGTATGACCGTGCAGCGCGAAGCCGCCAGCATAATAGCGCTCTAGACTTAGGCGCTGGCTATGAGAGAGGGTAAGCAAGGCACGAAGATTGGCCACTTATCCCCCGACACCCACCCACGCCCACATCCCCCACCCAATCCACCCACATCACCCACCCAATCCACCCACATCACCCACCCAATCCACCCACCCAATCCACCCACATCACCCACCCAATCCGCCCACATCCCCCACCCAATCCACCCACATCACCCACCCACACCACCCACCCAACCCACCCCACATCACCCACCCAATCCACCCACATCCCCCACCCAATCCACCCACATCACCCACCCAGTAGGCTATCTTGAGGTTATCTTGAGATGATTTCGGGGTTTTTAGTGTCCCCGCGGCCCAGTCCTCGACCAGGCCTCCACCCCCAGGAAGCAGCCCGTGACAGCTGACTAACACCCAGGTACCTATTTTACTGCTAGGTAACAAGGGCATAGGGTGAAAGAAACTCTGCCCATTGTTTCTCGCCGGCGCCTGGGATCGAACCCAGGACCACAGGATCACAAGTCCAGTGTGCTGTCCGCTCGGCAGACCGGCTCCACTGATTCTTCACCGGCACTATTTTCCGTCGTTCATGCGAGAGGATAGCACAGAGAGTGTCCCGGTTCTTCCGTAAGGCCAAAGACAGCAGAGGATGTTTCTGCACTCACTATAATGACTGCTGCCACTCTCCCTAGGCACTCTCTCTCTCTCTCCTCTCTCACGTCTTTTGTTCGTGCAGCTTTCGCAGCGGCCTTTCTTTCTGGCGCATGACAGCGTTCGTGGCATGCGTGTAGCGTTTATTCCAGTCCCAGCGGTCCGGGGACAGCTGGCCCGTACCCAGCTGCCTGTCTCAGGAGCTAGGCTCGGAACAGAATAAATTGTGGACAGTGTGGCTGTCATGTTCTTGCGAGCAGTGTGGCTGTCATGTTCTTGCGAGCAATGTGGCTGTCATGTTCTTGCGAGCAGTGTGACTGTCATGTTCTTGCGAGCAGTGTGGCTGTCATGTTCTTGCGAGCAGTGTGGCTGTCATGTTCTTGCGAGCAGTGTGGCTGTCATGTTCTTGCGAGCAGTGTGGCTGTCATGTTCTTGCGAGCAGTGTGGCTGTCATGTTCTTGCGAGCAGTGTGGCTGTCATGTTCTTGCGAGCAGTGTGGCTGTCATGTTCTTGCGAGCAGTGTGACTGTCATGTTCTTGCGAGCAGTGTGGCTGTCATGTTCTTGCGAGCAGTGTGGCTGTCATGTTCTTGCGAGCAGTGTGGCTGTCATGTTCTTGCGAGCAGTGTGGCTGTCATGTTCTTGCGAGCAGTGTGGCTGTCATGTTCTTGCGAGCAGTGTGGCTGTCATGTTCTTGCGAGCAGTGTGACTGTCATGTTCTTGCGAGCAATGTGGCTGTCATGTTCTTGCGAGCAGTGTGGCTGTCATGTTCTTGCGAGCAGTGTGGCTGTCATGTTCTTGCGAGCAGTGTGAGTGTCATGTTCTTGCGAGCAGTGTGGCTGTCATGTTCTTGCGAGCAGTGTGGCTGTCATGTTCTTGCGAGCAGTGTGAGTGTCATGTTCTTGCGAGCAGTGTGGCTGTCATGTTCTTGCGAGCAGTGTGACTGTCATGTTCTTGCGAGCAGTGTGGCTGTCATGTTCTTGCGAGCAGTGTGACTGTCATGTTCTTACAAGCTTTGTGACACGTATTCTTTAGCAAGTAAAATTGTTTGTAATTGTGTGCATTTTGTTCCCTTTTTATTTGAAAATATATTCCGAATGTCTCCAAATTGCATGTGTTCCGTTTTCTTATCTAGCAATATTTACATTGTCCGTAAAGTACCTCATTTTGTTCAGTCATCCTTCTATGTTTTAACCAAGTTTTTTTTTTTTTTAGATATATACAAGAGTTGTTACATTCTTGTACAGCCACTAGTACGCGTAGCGTTTCGGGCAGGTCCCTGGAATACGATCCCCGCCGCGAAGAATCCTTGTTACAACCAAGTACACATTTTACTGTTGAGTTAAACAGAGGCTATAGTTAAGGATTTGCGCCCAGTAAATCCTCCCCGGCCAGAATACGAACCCATGACAAAGCGCTCGCGGAACGCCAGGCGAGTGTCTTGCCACTACACCACGGAGACTGGTGTAGAAGAGACTGAAGTTTTCTAGTGTCAAAGTCTACCCGGAGAAATTCCTTGTGTAATGCGAGTCAGTAACTCACTATCTTTCCTACCTCACTCCTCATCTTTCTCCACCTCACAACCTCCTTCCTCACTACCCCCCCTCCCTCACTAACCCCCCTCCCTCACTAACCCTCACCCTCACACTGTAACCTAATCCCTCTTCAATGGCCGTGAAGTCAATAGGTAATTTATTCACATATGATAAAGTCTTCCCTCTCAAGATATTCTCAAAGGGCTTAGACTGGGAATGGGAATATGGGAAGTAAAGAACAAAAAAGAGAATGGGAATAAATTAAATACATATAGGAAAAAGAAAAAGATAAATGGAACTATTAATCATTAGCTACGAGTAACTATTGTTCATTGTGAATTAATCACTGGTATAATTCAAGTGATGGTTTGTAAAGAGTTTTCATTAAGAATGTAATATATTACTGTAATACAATTTAATGTAATACATGTAATATGTCTTACAAAATATTCATGAAATATTAGTTATGTTTGTAATTTGAAGTTGAGTGATTCATGCGCATAGTTTCACAGTCACCAGACCCTAAGCACCGCTCCTGTGCCAGGTAAGTCCACTACGGGCTCACCATAGCCCGTGCTACTTGCCCCGCTCCTGTGCCAGGTAAGTCCACTACGGGCTCACCATAGCCCCGTGCTACTTGCCCCGCTCCTGTGCCAGGTAAGTCCACTACGGGCTCACCATAGCCCGTGCTACTTGGAACTTGTTCCGAGTAGCTGAATCTATAACAACAACAACAACACAATTTCAGTATATGTCAATTTGCAATTTAAGCATCAAGGAAGATTGCATAGATTCACATTGCATATCTAAAATGTTTTCATTGAATAAAGATAACTTTGATACTCTATGACTCAATAAGATTCTTTGCAATTTAGCGAGTATCGTGCTTCAGTGGAGATCAGCGAGTTAGCTAGTAGGAATCGTATTTACTGCTAGGTGAATAGGTGCATCTGGTTGAAATGGCATCTAGCTGCCCATTTGTTTCCGCCTTCACCTAGGATCGAACCTGGAACCTTAGGACCACGAATCCCGAGCGCTGTCTACTCAGCCCTCAGACCCCCGAGGCAAAACCAGTTGGAAATACAATATTTTTAGATAGTTGTATTTATTGTATTGACTTATTGAGTGTAACTCCCAGATCATAATTCAGGTTTAAGTGTTGTTAATTGATTTAAGTTATTATTTAAGTTAATAATTATAATAATAATAATAATAATATTATTATTTAAGTTATTATTTAAGTTAAGATGTTAATTGAATTGATTTAACGGTTTAAGTGTCGTTAATGGATATTTAAACATGTACTGTGTTCAAGGGCCTTGTCATTCTTACCCATTTTGTCCCTATTTCCATTTTTCTTTTTAATTTTTCGTATATGTATTTCATTTATTCCCATTATCTTCTTGCTCTTTACTTCCCATATTCCCATTCCTGCCACTTTCAGTTCTCGTTCATAATTTTAAAAATTCCTCCGTCTTGCAGGGTGAGTACTACAGATGACCGCGGAGTACTCCTGAGTACTACACATGGGTAAAGTACTACAGATGAGTAAGAACTACGTGTGGGTGAGTAATTCTAATGGGTTAGCACTTGGATAAATATTTCCGTGACTCAGATATGACCCATGTGTATAGTTGACCAGACCACACACTAGAAGGTGAAGGGACGACGACGTTTCGGTCCGTCCTGGACCATTCTCAAGTCGATCGACTTGAGAATGGTCCAGGACGGACCGAAACGTCGTCGTCCCTTCACCTTCTAGTGTGTGGTCTGGTCAACTTACTTTAGCCACGTTATTGTGACTCATCGCCTGCATGTATATATATATAGCGTTCCGGTCAGAGGACTCGGCCGGATAACATAGCCACTAGAACCGGATAACACGGTTGTGAAGCTGTTTAATGTGAACAAACCCGACAGGAATACGGAAGGATGAATATGTTTCGTAAGTGCTTGGGGTAAATGCTGGGTGTATCCTGGTCTTGGATGTGAGTTACTACACTCTAATTCTTCTGAGTCTTACGTTACACTGAGTGCTCGGACTCTCAACAGAGTGCTACAGTCCTCGGACTCTCATCAGAGTGCTATACACCCTGTGTGCTCGGACTCGTTACCATGAGAGTGTGAGAGTGCGTGTACTCCGGATTCCTTCCCGCCAGAGTGCAGTGGCGTTCATGCTCGGAGTCAATATTTCACTCTATACAAGGCGCTATTAAAACCTAGACGTGAAGTATTTCTCAGCACGCTTAGTCTAGTGTACGCTTAGTATATATATATATATATATATATATATATATATATATATATATATATATATATATATATATATATATATATATATATATATATATATATTAATTAAGAAGCAGGTGATCATTCACAGACATAAGTCAGTCTGGACATTGTATACAAATCAGAAAAACTGGTGGTAGCGAAATTTTTTTTCCCCAGAGTGAACTCAATGATGCCTAAGGAAGAATCACTCTGATTTATGAGTGTGTCGATTAGAGGTGACCACTAAAGGTCAGAGTTCGTGCATAGTGGAGGGTCTGTTCTTCGGCTGTTGCAAGAATATCATTAATCTTGTATTTTTAAACTTAGTTAATTTGATTTGAGAAAATCCATCAGACGAGGCCTTTGAGATATATATATATATATATATATATATATATATATATATATATATATATATATATATATATATATATATATATATATATATATATATATATATATATATTGTGACGGTAACGCGTTGGTGTTCGGCTGTTCAAAGCTAGGAGTATGGCCTCGTCACATAGTATAAAAAAAAAATAGAAAATCTGGAACTTCGTCTGTGGTAAGGTAAGGAGAAGACACACAAAACACAAGTAAATTTTAACAATGGAATTTTAATTACGTTAAATAAACAAAACATGAATAAAATGGACAAACAAATTCGTATAATAAAATCAATCAAAATAATAAGAATAATTAAATGACACAATGAAAAGTTACGTTAAGACAAGTGAGCAAAATAACAAGAAGTGCAATAGACAAGTAAATGAGAGGTGCGGGAATATCGGCTTTAAGCTATCACCTCTCTCAGTACACGTACGCCAAAGCTTACGTCTAGCAGGGAGAAGTGTTAACTGTGAGAAAGCACTGAATATTCTGAGGACTGAGGTCGTGGCGGCCCCAGACATCAAGTAGTATGGTGGGCGAGTGCAGTTGCAGCCAGACTGGCGACCAATCAGCGAGGAGCCGGCAGCAAGACGGGTAGTTTGGCGGTTTGAGTCTGAGCAGGTGTCCCTGGCTGCATACGTTTTGCTCTCTGGCAAACCTTGCTGGTGTTGTTGTCGTTGTTGGACATTTCTTCCATAGTAGTTTTATATAGATGTAACGACGTATTTGTGGAGGGAAGAGCAGGCTCAATCTCTTGAAGGAGATTATTGTCACAATATATATACATATATATATATATATATATATATATATATATATATATATATATATATATATATATATATATATATATATATATATATATATATATAATGTCGTACCTAGTAGCCAGAACGCACTTCTCAGCTTACTATGCAAGGCCCTATTTGCCTAATAAGCCAAGTTTTCATGAATTGTTTTTCGACTACCTAACCTACCTAACCTAACCTAACTTTTTCGGCTACCTAACCTAACCTAACCTATAAAGATAGGTTAGGTTAGGTTAGGTAGGGTTGGTTAGGTTCGGTCATATATCTACGTTAATTTTAACTCAAATTTAAAAAAATTAACTCATACATAATGAAATGGATAGCTTTATCATTTCATAAGAAAAAAATATTGAAAATATATAAATTCAGGAAAACTTGGCCTATTAGGCAAATCGGGCCTTGCATAGTAGGCTGAGAAGTGCGTTCTGGCTACTAGGTACGACATATATATATATATATATATATATATATATATATATATATACACACACGGAGGGGGTGACAGTGTCAGAGCACGAAGGAAGAAGAATTGAAACAGGAATTTCCATAAGTACTTTCGTATATTAATACATCTTCAGAAGGAATATCTTCATTCCTTCTGAAGATGTATTAATATACGAAAGTACTTAAGGAAATCCCTGTTTCAATTCTTCCTCCGTGGTCTGACACTGTCATATTTTTCATCACGTGTTAATTTTCGTGATTTACACACACACACACACACACACACACACACACACACACACACACACACACACACACACACACACACACACATATATATATATATATATATATATATATATATATATATATATATATATATATATATATATTAATATACCACTGTCGTTACTTTATCCAGTTGAGCCACTTGAGAACTTCCCGCACTATAAAAGGTCCACTAAAGCCTTGGAACCCTTTTACTGGGTAATTCGGATCCATTTGTTTCGTTAATTAAGGCCGTTACTGAAATCGCCATTTTAATGAAGCCATTAGATTGCATATAGCTCTCGTTATATGATCAAAATTTGCTTTGGCCGTGAATTGCGAACATTTTCAGATCATTTTGGCGCAGATCGCTTCATTAATAAGGATTGAGTGAGGAAGCGAACCTGTAGGGAGCGTAGTGATGTTAATGGTGTCGACCCTGTCACACCCACGCCCTCGCCAGAGGGACGGGCGGGGTCACGCACGTATATATGTCGGTATCACAAACCGCTGAGCTGGAAATGATATCCTGAGAGCTGCTGATAATGATAGTTTATCGCTGGGGGGTGGCTGAGGTGGTGGGGAGGTGTATGTTGGGGTGGGAGAGAGGGGAACGGTGGGAGAGAGCTAGGAGGAGAGTGTGTTGGGGTGGGAGGGATGTAGAAGCTGCAGGTGTTTTGATGGAGGGGGGATAAAGAGGGAATTTGATTGAGAACTTGTGAGAGATGTTGGTGGAAGAGAAGATGGCAGTATTGGTGGAGAGGGAGAGAGAGAGAGAGAGAGAGAGAGAGAGAGAGTGGTGTAGGTGTTGTTGAAAGGAAAGACATTGTAGTGGTATTTTGAGGAGCCGAAAATGCTGTTATTAGTGGGAGAATTATAGAGTGTTGACGATCACCATCATAACAGTGTAACTTAGCAACGTTTCTCCTGTAGAAAATATTTGTCTCTGTCCGGAAGACAACGGCTCTTGAAGGACTGGAAGATCTTCCCTGCCAGGGAAGATTTAGGGTGGGAGTTTGGTCCCACAAAAGGGCTCTGGTTTATTACAACTCCCAAATCAGAATCTTTTCTGCAACCACTTAAGTGCTTCACTCCAGAGGCACAGTGAATTAAAGTATGTGAGGACGTCCCCACATACTTTAATTCACATACATAATATTTCATTTAATAATTACTCTAAACTCCAAGTATTGGTTTAACATGATATAAAGATCATAAGAAAGAATAATATTAAAATGTATTTGAGGTAATACGACTTTTTATTACAGTATATTAAGAAATAGTCATTAGGAATGGTCTCTGTATTTACTAACTGGGCTTGACTAGGTTTTCCAGTCTTCCAGAAGACCCACTGGAGAATGTTTCCAGTCTTCCTGGAGGCTCATATGAGGATGATTTCCAGTCTTTCTGGAGGCCCACTTAAGGATGTTTTCCAGTTTTCCTGGAGGCCCACTTAAGGATGTTTTCCAGTCTTTCTGGAGGTCCAGTTGAGGATGTTTTCCAGTCTTTCTGGAGGCCCACTTAAGGATGATTTCCAGTTTTCCTGGAGGCCCACTTAAGGATGTTTTCCAGTCTTTCTGGAGGCCCACTTAAGGATGATTTCCAGTTTTCCTGGAGGCCCACTTAAGGATGTTTTCCAGTCTTTCTGGAGGCCCAGTTGAGGATGTTTTCCAATCTTCCTAGAAGCATGATTCTTAGTGTATTTTAAAAGTTTCAAGATAAGTCCTCGACTCTGTATGATAACATGCTTCACTTCCGCCACCAAAACAAGTGTTGCTGGAGACCAAACGACCCTCACGAACCCAAGTCTTCTCACTATCTGCTTCATTTTACCCAAACGAACCAGTAAATGTTTAGAGAGAATGAATGAATGAATAAACATTCTTTTCATTTATTTTTTGTACGATAATCTGTTCATTCCCAAAACACTGGCCAAATTCTTATTAATCCAGAAGTCGTTTCTCTATGCTCACGCGTCAACTACACAATTCCTGTGACTATAATCTGATTCTTGTAAGATTTAATGAAGAATGATCAAAAGAAGATACGATTATGTCGTAAGGTAATCAGGAGAAAACGCCAAACCAGCATGACTATATAACATTTAGAAGGGAAAAGAGGACAAGGAGGTGGGATTTGAGAAAGAAGAGGAAGAGATACCTGAAATCACTTGGACCAACGGGAATCGAACGCCAACTCTGCAAGGAACAAAGGCTTTGCTTTATCAACCATTCCAAGTTATTGAGAGATAATGAGATATTTAGTAGGAAAATCACTTATGAAACGTAGGTCAGATATGCAAGAAATAATTTGTAATGTAGGAGATCTGTATGGCTGTTGAGAGACTCAGTATTACTTAGAGTTTTTCTCCTGGAATCATTTACTAAGAAAGGGGAAAAGTTTACCGGACAATGGAAAAGTTCTCAATATCTTGATCCTCAAGCGCCGCAGACTTCTAAAAAGTACTTCTCCAACTTCTTGGAATTTTCTTGGAAACAAAAGTTAGTCATTTGAAAAAAAATCATAATCACTGGGCCATCACCAGGTTGAGTCTTCCCGGTGTGTGTGTCTCCTATTGTACCAGCGACCGTCACGGTTCATACTCCTACAGTTAAAAGCATGCACATCGACCTAATATGTTTCCCGACATCTTAACAATACGCATTAGCATGGTATCCCTTAAAAACTTAAATATTACCTAAATCACTGTTTATTTTCAGTTACAATTTCCCTGCCGCCAATTCTCGAGGACAATTCCTGTCACTCCGGGCACCTTGACCGCCCCGGGAACTCGTTTATAAAAATATCTTTATGAACTACCCGTTTTCTTGGCTCTTAACTTCATAATCCTAAATGCTAAGTCTCCCCTTTTATCTGTTCCTGTGGCCGTCACTGGTTTTCCCTGGAGGGGGAGGGAAGAGGGGGGCTAGGGGGTGGCCAGGGACGGACTCCCCCTAGCCCCTGTCCCTACCACAGGGAACCTAACACGCAGACTGATCACAATATATATTCCAGCAAAGTGGGTGAAAATATTTTACCCTACATTTCCAAATCATTTTATCGGGAAGTATTTAAGTTCCGCCTTTATCGTTTTGATAATTCTGGTATATGGGTTGATGCCCTTTGGGACAGTACCACCAGGACCAGTGCCCCTGGGACAGTACCACCAGGACCAGTGCCCCTGGGACAGTACCACCAGGACCAGTGCCCCTGGGACAGTACCACCAGGACCAGTGCCCCTGGGACAGTACCACCAGGACCAGTGCCCCTGGGACAGTACCACCAGGACCAGTGCCCCTGGGACAGTACCACCAGGACCAGTGCCCCTGGGACAGTACCACCAGGACCAGTGCCCCTGGGACAGTACCACCAGGACCAGTGCCCCTGGGACAGTACCACCAGGACCAGTGCCCCTGGGGACGGTACCACCAGGACCAGTGCCCCTTGGGACGGTATTGTCTAGACCAGTCCCCCTGGGACAGTACCACCAGGACCAGTGCCCCTGGGACAGTACCACCAGGACCAGTGCCCCTGGGGACGGTAACACCAGGACCAGTGCCCCTTGGGACGGTATTGTCTAGACCAGTCCCCCTGGGACAGTACCACCAGGACCAGTGCTCCTGGGACAGTACCAACAGGACCAGTGCCCCTGGGACAGTACCAACAGGACCAGTGCCCCTGGGACAGTACCACTAGGACCAGTGCCCCTGGGACAGTACCACCAGGGCCAGTGCCCCTGGGACAGTACCAACAGGACCAGTGCCCCTGGGACAGTACCACCAGGACCAGTGCACCTGGGACAGTACCACCAGGACCAGTGCCCCTGGGACAGTACCACCAGGGCCAGTACCCCTGGGACAGTACCACCAGGACCAGTGCCCCTGGGACAGTACCACCAGGACCAGTGCCCCTGGGACAGTACCACCAGGACCAGTGCCCCTGGGACAGTACCAACAGGACCAGTGCTCCTGGGACAGTACCAACAGGACCAGTGCTCCTGGGACAGTACCAACAGGACCAGTGCCCCTGGGACAGTACCACCAGGACCAGTGCTCCTGGGACAGTACCAACAGGACCAGTGCCCCTGGGACAGTACCAACAGGACCAGTGCCCCTGGGACAGTACCACCAGGACCAGTGCCCCTGGGACAGTACCAACAGGACCAGTGCCCCTGGGACAGTACCAACAGGACCAGTGCCCCTGGGACAGTACCACCAGGACCAGTGCTCCTGGGACAGTACCACCAGGACCAGTGCCCCTGGGACAGTACCACCAGGACCAGTCCCCCTGGGACAGTACCAACAGGACCAGTGCTCCTGGGACAGTACCAACAGGACCAGTGCCCCTGGGACAGTACCACCAGGACCAGTGCTCCTGGGACAGTACCAACAGGACCAGTGCCCCTGGGACAGTACCAACAGGACCAGTGCTCCTGGGACAGTACCAACAGGACCAGTGCCCCTGGGACAGTACCAACAGGACCAGTGCCCCTGGGACAGTACCACCAGGACCAGTGCTCCTGGGACAGTACCAACAGGACCAGTGCTCCTGGGACAGTACCAACAGGACCAGTGCCCCTGGGACAGTACCAACAGGACCAGTGCTCCTGGGACAGTACCAACAGGACCAGTGCCCCTGGGACAGTACCAACAGGACCAGTGCCCCTGGGACAGTACCAACAGGACCAGTGCTCCTGGGACAGTACCAACAGGACCAGTGCTCCTGGGACAGTACCAACAGGACCAGTGCTCCTGGGACAGTACCAACAGGACCAGTGCTCCTGGGACAGTACCAACAGGACCAGTGCTCCTGGGACAGTACCAACAGGACCAGTGCCCCTGGGACAGTACCAACAGGACCAGTGCCCCTGGGACAGTACCACCAGGACCAGTGCTCCTGGGACAGTACCAACAGGACCAGTGCTCCTGGGACAGTACCAACAGGACCAGTGCTCCTGGGACAGTACCAACAGGACCAGTGCTCCTGGGACAGTACCAACAGGACCAGTGCTCCTGGGACAGTACCAACAGGACCAGTGCTCCTGGGACAGTACCAACAGGACCAGTGCTCCTGGGACAGTACCACCAGGACCAGTGCCCCTGGGACAGTACCAACAGGACCAGTGCTCCTGGGACAGTACCAACAGGACCAGTGCTCCTGGGACAGTACCAACAGGACCAGTGCCCCTGGGACAGTACCGTCAACGTGTCTAGGTACAATATTGTACATTTAATATTCGAATTAGCCTTACCGAGATACTGGTCCGTGTTCCAATATTGTTCCAATGTTCCAATATTGTTCCAATATTGTTCCAACAGTTTCAATAGTTCCAATAGTTCCGATATTGTTCCAATAGTTCCAATATTGTTCCAATAGTTCCAATATTGTTCCAATAGTTTATACAAAAGTTATTATCAAGGCAAGAAGCCCCTGTATGATACCTGCTTGGCTTCAAATTCTTGGCTTCATTGATTCAATTGATATTGAATTTATGTTTTATTTATTTTGTGTGTTATGCATATGTTCGATTCAATGGATTCTTGGCTTCAAATTCAAAACTAGTGATTTAGATTTAGTGTAGGGACAAATCTTGGTTGACTCCTGGGGCCGGGGGTAAGCGTTTAGACTGTGTTGCACCAGGCTAGAGGTTCTTTTAATAGTTTAGTCATTATGTCGGCAGCTACCACTACCAGCACCACGGAACCACTACCACACCACCACTACCACACAATCACTACCCCACCACCACTACCACACCACCACTACCACTACCACATCACCACTACCACACCACCACTACCACACAACCACTACCACACAATCACAACCCCACCACCACTACCCCACCACCACTACCACACCACCACTACCCCACCACCACTACCCCACCACCACTACCACACCACCACTACCACACCACCACTACCACACCACTACCCCACCACCACTACCACACCACCACTACCACACCACCACTACCACACCACCACTACCACACCACACTACCACACCACCACTACCACACCACCACTACCACACCACCACTACCACACCACCACTACCCCACCACCATTACCCCACCACCACTACCCCACCACCACTACCCCACCACCACTACCACACTACCACTACCACACCACCACTACCCCACCACCACTACCCCACCACCACTACCCCACCACCACTACCACACCACCACTACCCCACCACCACTACCACACCACCACTACCCCACCACCACTACCCCACCACCACTACCACACCACCACTACCCCACCACCACTACCACACCACCACTACCCCACCACCACTACCACACCACCACTACCCCACCACCACTACCCCACCACCACTACCCCACCACCACTACCACACCACCACTACCACACCACCACTACCCCACCACCACTACCCCACCACCATTACCCCACCACCACTACCCCACCACCACTACCCCACCACCACTACCACACCACCACTACCCCACCACCACTACCCCACCACCACTACCACACCACCACTACCCCACCACCACTACCACACCACCACTACCCCACCACCACTACCACACCACCACTACCCCACCACCACTACCCCACCACCACTACCCCACCACCACTACCACACCACCACTACCACACCACCACTACCCCACCACCACTACCCCACCACCATTACCCCACCACCACTACCCCACCACCACTACCCCACCACCACTACCACACCACCACTACCACACCACCACTACCCCACCACCACTACCACACCACCACTACCACGACTCTTGTCAAGAACACCTCTAGTACTGATTATTACCCCGACTATAAAGAGCGTCCACTTAATATATCCTTTACAATGTATGATAAAATCTCTACCCTTCTCATTCCCTATTCCTCCATCTCTCCCTCCCTCCTTCCCACCATCCCTCCCTTCCTCCTTCCCTCTGTACCTCCCTCCCATCCCTCTTAATAAAGGTACACTTGCAGGGAGTACATCTACTAACCACAATTCAGTATATTCATTAAGCACAGATTAGTGTGAGTCAGTGTAGCTGTGCCCGCAGGGTTGAGTCTTTATCACACATATATAGAATAGTTGCTGATGTGTGTTCCGTCTGTGTCTCTAGTTATCGTCTATGTCTTTTTCTTTTTTGGGTCTTCACTTGGAGCAGTGGTTCTTTCTTTTGTTAATTCTACTTTGAAACGTGTGTGTGTGCGTGTGTGTGTGTGTGTGTGTGTGTGTGTGTGTGTGTGTGTGTGTTTGTGTGTTTGTGTGTGTGTGTGTGTGTGTGTGTGTGTGTGTGTGTGTGTGTGTGTGTGTGTTTGTGTGTTTGTGTGTGTGTGTGTGTGTGTGTGTGTGTGTGTGTGTGTGTGTGTGTGTGTTTGTGTGTGTGTGTGTGTGTGTGTTTGTGTGTGTGTGTGTGTGTGTGTGTGTGTGTGTGTGTGTGTGTGTGTGTGTGTGTGTTCGTGATTCAATATTTTTATTTTATTGGTATGTGTTATGCATAAGTTTGGGTTGATCCTTTACTTGGGATGCAATGTCATTTTCATATTGCTTCTCGGTCTCTCTTCTTTCACCCAGGTACTCCCATATTCCCATCATGCCCTTGCTTTTATGTCCAGGCATATCTTGTCGAGGTATTGTCTGGTATGGTAATTACTATGAGAAAGCACCAAGCCATTACGACTATATAGCACTCGGAAGGGGCGTCAGGATAAGGATTCAAGGTGGGATGCGGAGGGAAGGAATGGTGCCCAACTACTTAGACGGTCGGGGATTGAACGCCGACCTGCATGAAGTCAGACTGTCGGTGTACCGTCCAGTCCAAGGTGGTTGGGTTGGGGGTTTATACTTTTCTCTTCGAAGTCCTGTTGCATGAACTTAGTCTTGGCTTCCACATACTTTCCGGCTACGCCCGTTCGATCCCGGGCGCCGGCGAGAAACAATGGGCAGAGTTTCTTTCACCCTATGCCCCTGTTACCTAGCAGTAAATAGGTACCTGGGTGTTAGCTGTCACGGGCTGCTTTCTGGGGGTGGAGGCCTGGTCGAGGACCGGGCCGCGGGGACACTAAAGCCCCGAAATCATCTCAAGATAACCTCAAGATAACCTCAAGATACGCAACACACCGTCTATTTCAGGGATTTGCCTCTGGTCCCAAAGCTGACCCTTGAGGTACTCCACTTTCTGTGCCTCTCTTATTATTTCTATTATAAATCTGTATTATTATTAACAATTTCTGTTATTATTGGGTCTTTTCTTCACCCCCATTCAGTCATTACGGTGTTGTTGTAAGCTTCTTTATTATTATTATTATTATTATTATTATTATTATTATTATTACAATTCTTCTGCTAGAGATGCTTAAAGTAGCTCCCGGATCTTTAAGCCACAATTGAACAGACAGAATCGTCGGTAATTACCGAGACCTAATTACTCCCTCTAGGCTGACAGTTGTAGAGATATGCGGCCCGTAAAGTTATTACCTGCATGGTCCCTCACTCAGTCACCAGGAGCTGTTTGTAACAATAACAACAGTTTATTGGGACGTTATCATGCCTGTAAACTGTTTAATAAATGTAAACAAAGCCGCCAAAGATTGAGAAAATATGAACACGTTCGTAAGTACTTGCGTAACTGCTTCGTGAAACTGGCCCAAGGTGTTAAGCTCTGTCTAAGATCTTGAACTTGACGTCTGTTTATTATATGGAAAGTTCTGTCACAATCTTACTATAAGTTTTCAGCTTGTCAGGTTAATTATTGGTTCTTTTGTGATCGTTTAACTGCACGACAAGTGGCTTAATTAGTCCCATTGGTGATTCGGGGCCAAGACCAGGATTCATTAAGCCTTTACTAAACCACATGCGAAGCCGGTACATCTTTTCACGATCATGGAGGCTTTGTTAAATATTATACAGTTTATGTGCTTCAGAGTACTTTGAGGTTGTTTATATAACTATAACCTTGGGTTGTGTGTCTCATAAACTGTTTAATAAATGTAAACAATCCCGCCAGGATTACGTTAAGTTTACCTCATTTATTATGCACCCCATGCCCATCCTGTGGGTGGTGGTGGAACCCATACCCATCCTGTGGGCGGTGGTGGACCCCATGCCCATCCTGTGGGTGGTGGTGGACCCCATGCCCATCCTGTGGGTGGTGGTGGACCCCATGCCCATCCTGTGGGTGGTGGTGGACTCCATGCCCATCCTGTGGGGGGTGGTGGAACCCATGCCCATCCTGTGGGTGGCGGTGGATGGGTACATAATGGACTCAGGGACTGAACCACCAAAATTCATTTAGCTAAGTAAGTTACTTTCTTGATGAGCTAGTTACGCGATTTAATGTGTATTATTATATCAACTACTAGTTGGAGAACCACCACAAGTACAGTCTTTAAGCTAAAAAAAAACGAGCATATTATATTGCATGAAATATTTTACACATTTCTAGATCATTTTGACTGAAAATATTTCATTCTAAATCATTTTACTCTAGATCATTTTGAATGAAGATATTTCATTCTAAATCATTTTACTCTAGATCATTTTGAATGAAATATTTACACATTTCTTGAACATTTGTTACAGAGGTGTATCTAAATTCCTGAATATTTCCGCACTCCATAACATAGTGACGGTGTAAGTGAGCGAATAATTTTGCTGACACAATTTACATTTGGTCAGGTCTACACCAGCAAGTAATGTAAGTTCCCAGAGATACTTAGAGCCGAATCTAAGCCGAGCAGCAGAAATAACATCTAGGACTCTGCTGATTTTATTGGATGATCCATTGATATGAGTCTCTTCTTGCATGATAGTATGATTGATAGATGGAATTACTGGTGTCGATTTCACTTTGCCTCAGATCTACAAGGTTTTGTTGAAGTTCTTGGTGTATTGCTGTTCAAAGGCAGCTTGTAGACAATCCAAGATTATAATCAACTCTTCTGAAGGCAGATTCTTTGGCTAACTCATCAGCTCGATCACGCATTCTGAGGCCAACATGAGAAGAAATCCGCATGAAATAGTTTGTTACCATCAGTAATAATTTGACTGTATTTGCGCCTAGCTTCAGACACGAGCATGTTACAATTGTGTCTTTAAGAAGTGGAGCGCAATTAAGGATGGTAAAGAATCCGTACAATTAATAAAGATGAATAGGATTCGTATGTTGACGTGTAAATGCTTGATAAGGCCAGGGCCCAGAACCATATGTTAACGTCAGTGGACATTTGAATAGTTGGGGGTTCTGGTTGATGGTTATCTTCTTGAGGTTATCTTGAGATGATTTCGGGGCTTTTTAGTGTCCCCGCGGCCCGGTCCTCGACCAGGCCTCCACCCCCCAGGAAGCAGCCCGTGACAGCTGACTAACACCCAGGTACCTATTTTACTGCTAGGTAACAGGGGCATAGGGTGAAAGAAACTCTGCCCATTGTTTCTCGCCGGCGCCTGGGATCGAACCCAGGACCACAGGATCACAAGTTCAGCGTACTGTCCGCTCGGCCGACCGGCTCCCTTGGTGGTGATGACCCCTGTCGGAGCGGATAGTCCAAAACCTCTTCGCCCGAACACCTCTTCGCCCGAACACCTCTTCGCCTGAACACCTCTTCGCCTGAACACCTCTTCGCCCGAACACCTCTTCGCCCGAACACCTCTTCGCCCGAACACCTCTTCGCCTGAACACCTCTTCGCCCGAACACCTCTTCGCCTGAACACCTCTTCGCCCGAACACCTCTTCACCTGAACACCTCTTTGCCCGAACACCTCTTCGCCCGAACACCTCTTCGCCCGTACACCTCTTCGCCCGAACACCTCTTCGCCCGAACACCTCTTCGCCCGAACCCCTCTTCGCCCGAACACCTCTTCGCCCGAACACCTCTCTCAATGTAGCTGGAAGGACGACGAACAGATCTACGCAAGAGACAAGGCGGTCTGGGGACACGCGTCCATATCCGGCCTCACAGCCGTAGCTGTCTATATAAGGCTCGGCCAGTGGACGAGGCCGAGAGGCAAGTTATCAGGGGTGCACCTTAACTATGAGGGATCACCCTACACACTCCGGCACGCAAATAGAAACTAGGGAGAGGGGAGGAAGGGATGTCTGCCCTCGTCCTGAAGATATGACAGAGGGGAAGTGAGCTGACTAACTCAGTGTCCATCACCTCTAACACTATATATATAATATATATATATATATATATATATATATATATATATATATATATATATATATATATATATATATATATATATATATATATATATATATATATTGAAATTTCAGGCACTCTTAATGATGCTACGAATGCCCTCACAGGTACAAGTAGAGTGTTGTCAATACCTATGACAACATCGTCCTCTCACACAGTTCCAGTTGGAAAGTCCTGATCAATAATGGATATGTTGAGTAAATCATCAAAATGAAGGTGAGTCGCCATGTGATTCGGATATACCAGACAATAGTGAATATTGGTCCAGCTGTCAAGGCGCAGCTGGGTGAACAGCGCTTCGGATTCGTAGTCCTAAGGTTCCGGGTTCGATCCCCGGTGGAGGCGGAGACATTTGGGCAAAATGTTTCTTTCGGCCTGATGCCCGTTACCTAGCAGTAAATAGGTACCTGGGAGTTAGACAGCTGCAACGGGCTGCTTCCTGGGGATGAAAGCCTGGTCGAGGACTGGGCCGCGGGTACACTAAGCCCCGAAATCATCTCAAGATAACCTCAAGATATAGTATTAAAATATTATACAGGAACTCCACGGAACACAAAACGGAAGAGAGGGCCCTGAGAAACATTATTGATAGAAATGTGACCCCTACCAACACCCACCAGAAGATTGGACTAATAACATGCTATAAGAGCTAGAAGACTGCCAATTTCTTCGTGAATAACTACCCTGACACCAAACAAAGTCCCTTGAAAGAGATGGATGTCGTCTATGCCCTTACATCCCCACTTGGGGACTGTCAGCCCCAACGAATTCAATATACAGGCAAGACGACAATATCCCTTTCAAGACGCCTAACAGATACCTAACAATAATCGACAGATACGGTGACAACAGAAGGCGAGGCACTATACATCAACCACACTAAGTCACGCATCAATAGCCAGCTAGCACCAGACGACACTCTACCAACTTGCAGAACACGACGGAACATTCAGCATGAACATACACCCAGCCCTTATGCAAACAGGAGATTGACAAGATACCTATAAATGAGGTGCTTCACCTTCACCTCATCCTCGGGTACATATCATGCAACAAAAAGTCTGTCTTCTGTGGAACAGAAGCAGAGGCGCCACTATTGCACTACTTACTGGAATGTGAAGCAACTGAAGCCCTGCGCATCAAATTCAACATTCATCCAACAACAGCAGCTGCATTAGATGCAAAGTCCAGAGCGACTACAATGGTTAGAAAAGCCGTTGAAGAATGGGACACACTAGTGAACACTGTGCATCTATATCCGCCACCAAGATAATGTTATTAAAACGAGACTAAAACCAGAGCACTAAAACAGATGCAGAAAAGAAACGGGAGAAAAGGAGGAAACCCCACCTCCATTTAAAATTTTAACCCAAATATCACAGTAACATTAAGGCTCAGTTACGAGCTCACCATAGCCGGTGCTACATGGACATTTCATTCTGAGTAGCTAAATCTAAAACAACAACAACTCTGTCTTTGGCTTCCACTTACGGGCTATTCATGTCCCTGCCACCTCTTGGGTGTCTTAATCTTTATCAACTATTCACTCAATCATTGTCTTGGACAATGTTTACAAGAGTTAATGTAACGCATCTCTTAGCGTCAGCCCAAATATAACTGTAAAAATTAACTTTTGGAGAGTTCATTTGTCACCTCAAGTGAAGAAAAATCGAAGTTACATAGAGAATATTCGTGCTGGAATTACTGATCTCCTCTTCGGTCACATTCATTAAATAATTTACACTCCATTGCTCTTCCACTTTCTCCTCTCCTTGTATAGTCTCTTATATCTATGCTCCCTCTCCCTCTGCCCTGTGTCTGCACCTTATCTCTCCGCAAGTAATTGGTCGCGGCTTTCCCATGTCTGAGAGAATTTTATGGAGAAAGCGTGCCAAGTAAAAAGTAAATGTATTCTTGGGATATGAGGGAGGGAAATCTAACAGAGAAACATTTACTCGCTGTGTGTGTGTGTGTGTGTGTGTGTGTGTGTGTGTGTGTGTGTGTGTGTGTGTGTGTGTGTGTGTGTGTGTGTGTGTGTGTGTGTGTACTCACCTAGTTGTGCTTGCGGGGGTTAAGCTCTGCCTCTTTGGTCCCGCCTCTCAACCGTCAATCAACAGGTGTACAGGTGTACAGGTTCCTGAGCCTATTGGGCTCTATCATATCTACACTTGAAACTGTGTATGGAGTCAGTCTCCACCACATTACTTCCTATGTGTGTGTGTGTGTGTGTGTGTGTGTGTGTGTGTGTGTGTGTGTGTGTGTCTGTGTCTGTGTGTTAGAGAGAAATATATGTTGTAGACATTATAGAGTAAAAATTTGAATCGGTTAGAAAGGAAGGATCCGAGAGCTAATAGCTAGATTCTGCAGGCACAGATAGTAAACATAAATAGTAAATACACACACACACACTTTTAAACACGCACGCAAATAGGTGTTTACTCATGTATTTGCGTGCGTACTTATCACTCACCTATTTGCGACTAGTGTATAGATGCCAGAGCCTATTGAGTTCTGCAATATATACATTTAAAAATGCCTCCACTACTTTATTTCTTAACATTCCAATTATTCACTGCTCTGACACTAACAAATACTTTCTAATATCTCTGTGGCTCGCGTAGTTTAGTTTTCGTCTTTGTCCCCATGTTCTATCCTGTCTATTCTCTTGAGTATTTGCATGTGGTGATCATGTCTCCACTGCTTCTTACCTCTGTCAGTGATGTCTGTCCGTGTCTGCCTAGTCTTTTTCTCAGAGAATTGTTTATGTGGTAATCTTGTCTCCTTTGTTTCTTTTCTCTTCCAGTGGCGTAGGTTTAACAACTGGAAGTTTCTCATAGTTCAGACCTCTCAGCTCTGGAACTAGTCCGGTGGCATCCCTCTGAACTTCGTTTTATGTGTAAGGAGATAAGGACACGACCTTTGTGCTGCATATCCCAGAATTGGTTTGATGTAGACGATTTCAGTATTCTTAGCCACTCTTTGTTTATATTCTTAGTGGCCTTAACCAACCTTCCGTATGGCGCTGATGATATTCTTATCAAGTGGGCTTCTGATGACAGGTTGAGGTAATATCAACCCGCTTGTCTTTTTCTCTGGCCGATTTCAACAGGATTTCCTCTGGCATTGCATTAGCTGTCTTCCAACTCTCTGGCAGTTTTCTTTCCAGTGACTTGTTAAATATCATTGAAAGTGGCTAGCGGAAGGCTTCCACTTCCCTTAGTATCCATTTTGATATCTGGTCCCACAGCTTTAGATGGATCTTGGTCGTATCTGGCGCCTTTTTTTTACTTCATTTCCATATATCTCAAAGTCCTCCAGCATTCCTGTGTTAGTTTCCTCTGTGTAGAGTGTAGTGTGAATGCCACTATTCCTCTCCGAGACCCTTCCGCAGCCCTGATGGTCGCGTGTCCAAAGAAGCTAATGGCGTCGTTATTGATTCCACCTGTTCATGTCCTATATGCTTATCTCTAGCTGCGTACCACCGACCAGGAAGTCCTTGTTGACACTGGCACAAAACCGAACGTCTACAGCAGGTACGTAGATGACATATTTCTGCAGGTAGCTGATATTAAGCACCTGCTACAGTTTAAGGATACATTCGAGCATAGTTTAGTGCAGGTGATGAGACACAATAACGTGGCTAAAGTAAGTTGACCAGATCACACACTAGAAGGTGAAGGGACGACGACGTTTCGGTCCGTCCTGGACCATTCTCAAGTCGATTGTCGACCACACACTAGAAGGTGAAGGGACGACGACGTTTCGGTCCGTCGTGGACCATTCTCAAGTCGATTGTGAGACAATCGACTTGAGAATGGGCCAGGACGGACCGAAACTTCGTCGTCCCTTCACCTTCTAGTGTGTGGTCTGGTCAACATAGTTTAGTGCTAAGATTTTCTTAGTAAATGGAGAGTGAAGGTAAGCTACCTTAGACGCAACAGACTCGGAGAGGAATGGAGGATTTTTACACTGCAGTCTACACTAAGGGAACCGACATAGGAATGTGCCTTAATGCTAGACGTGAGTGGGCTGATAGATACAGGTGGATTGTTCTCAGTGCCTATGACAACCGTGCCCTCACACACAGCTCTAGTTAGACGCTGATTGACGAGGAACTCAGTAGTCAGGTCCTAGTCGACAATGGATACTCTAGCGGGTATGTCGAAGAGATCATTAAGAGGAAGGTGAGCCGCCAAGCAACTTAAGACAAGACAGCCAATAATACATTACCGGTCCGTCCGATTAAAATATTCTACGGCAGCTTCTTTTCCACGGCCCACAAAATGGAAGAAAGAATCATGAGAGACATTTTTGAGAGAACCGTGACCCCCAGTACATCACTAACCATAAGATTGAATTAATAATACACTATAGGAACAAGAAGGCTGCCAATCATTTCGCATTTGTGTTGCTCACGTAGCCCCACAAAGTGAGGTGATTCGATGAAAAGCCCAAGCTTACCACCAAGTGCTGTCGGGATGTTGGGGAAATAGCTTCGGCTACCAATGTCTTTTGTACAGTCGCGGTTGGTTGGTAATAGGGCAGTCAAGCCACGTCCAGTCAACAGTCACTGCAGTGATCGATGCCCACAACTGGAGGCAGCAGACCCACCCGTGTCATCTCCGAGGATTATGCAGATTGGCAGAGCTCCCCGGAAGTTTGTACTTCTTTTAAATCAGGGAATGCAGATTCGGCATCACGAGGGGAAAAACCTGTGGAAATGTCATCAACTTCACGTTCCATGAGATGAATATTTTTGGATTGGTAAAAGTGGAAATATTTTAAAAGTTACTTTTTTATATAAGTAAGCTTTGTTAATTTTCCAGTCGAGTGACAATTGTTTTAGACTACTGTATTGTTACGTTTTTCTCCAGTACTAAAGATGGTTGGGCAGACGACTAGATTCAGTTCAATACATCGCACTTGTGCATTGGTCATTGGCTGTGCAGATAAGGTCAACACTCTCACTGGACCGGCACTCTCTCTCTCTCTCTCTCTCTCTCTCTCTCTCTCTCTCTCTCTCTCCCTCTCTCTCTCTCTCTCTCTCTCTCTCTCTCTCTCTCTCTCTCTCTCAACCTAAAACTAGGGTCCAGTAGGAACAGTGCTAATGTAAACTAATATTATGTTAAATTATGAACATTAAAGGAACAAGATGAGTCAGGAGTAAACTGATTGATGACTAATTGATGAAGATTAAGCCACCCAAGAGGTGGCACGGGCATGAATAGCCCGTAAGAGTAAGCTGTGTGTCAGCGCCTTTATATAGTCGGGGTGACTTCTCACTCGTACACGGGAGACATCTCCCGTCACGCAGGGTGCAGTCGCACCTCCACAGTCCTCCAGTATCAGCTCTTGATACTGGTAATGGCTCAAAAGGGCCACCACTTACGGGCTATTCATGCCCGTGCCACCTTTTGGGGGGCTTAATCAATATCAATCAATCAATATCACTCGTATGTACATGTTGAGCGGACATGTTCCAAATGGGAATCAGCCTTGAAGTGAAATATTGCTGATGAAGATTCCTTTTGACGGCTGAGCGTCTTGTGTTGAAATTTCCAACTTCTTGTTGTCCACAAGGTTGATAATCTTGAGAACACTGTTCTTTTACATAAGACTAAGTCCGCCAATAAACATATCTCCGATGTTGAGAGTAGTGATATCCGGTGTTGACAACTCTGATATACTGACCAGTCCAACTGGATATGGTCAAAACTCAAGATCAATATTCTCACACGGTTCACTATCTTGTCCATAAGGGTAAATGATAAGGGGACAGGCACTCCAGGAGAGGGGAGCATACTCAAGATTAGAGCGAACTTGTGCATCATATAAGGATTTACAACCCTGCTCTCAAAGAGGGATAAGATGCACCATAAGGCTGTAAGTTTCTTGGCTGTTTTGTTAGCAAGGTTTTGTTAGCACGCGGCTCTTCGTGCTCAATAATGAGATTTTTTTGTTAATTAACAAGATGTCAACTTCATCACTAAACAGTAGGTTTTTGCCACTCATTTCAAATGGCAATTTTGCCATTTCATTTCTCATTTCGTGTTCCAGTTACAATATCATGCTGCCTTCTTGAGGTTATCTTGAGATGATTTCGGGGCTTTAGTGTCCCCGCGGCCCGGTCCTCGACCAGGCCTCCACCCCCAGGAAGCGGCCCGTGACAGCAGATTAACACCCAGGTACCTATTTTACTGCTAGGTAACAGGGGCATAGGGTGAAAGAAACTCTGCCCTTTGTTTCTCGCCGGCGCCTGGGATTGAACCCAGGACCACAGGATCACAAGTCAAGTGTGCTGTCCGCTCGGCCGACCGGCTCCCATAAGCACAATGAAATCCCAGTAACGTGATACATCCACGAGGAAATATTTGAAGCAGAAGGGCGGGATCGATCCAGGACCCTTAGTCACCTCAGGAGTCCGCCCGAACTCAATAGGAATTTGAAGGCACCGAGCTGGTACCAAATCCAATATCGTGGACCATTGGTAGGGCGGGCGTCTGGGGAGACCCGGGACGCTGATTCGATCCTGCCATCCTGTTCCAAGGGTTTTCTCCTGCGGTCTTGCTCCCATCCTCACATGTGTTCTCTCAGCCACACATGTGTCTCGCCGCTGCCAACCCCTAGATGGATAATGCTGAAGTTAGTGATTCATGACCCTCGTAATAGTGGGTATTTCTTCTTCATATGTAATGATTACAGTGCAGTTATAAGACTAGGTAACAGCTGGGTAACAGCTTCTCCCTCGAATCAACGTACCCTGGCTTTGCGCCCTGGTGAGGCCACTCCAGACCAGGTCGACGCCAGTGCGCCAGTCCATAGTCTCCTGAGACTGATTGATTGATGAAGATTAAGCCACCCAAAAGGTGGCACGGGCATGAATAGCCCGTAAGTGGTGGCCCATTTGAGCCATTACCAGTATCAATAGATGATACCGGAGATCTGTGGAGGTGCGACTGCACCCTGCGTGACAGGAGATGCCTCCCGTGTCCTGAGACTGATGGATGCCTACTACTACTATCAGACTAGGCCTGGGCTGCAGGGATGAGGTGTAACTGATCATTGAAATAGGAATTCCACAACATGGTGTCAAGCACTGACACCTTTACACCTTTGAAGGTGTCAAACCCTCTATACGGTGTTATGCTGTCGCCAATTGAGTGACTTTCAGATTCTGCTGCATTGACGAATACTCTTAAGAGTCCACCCTTAGAGGGGATTCCTTATTAGCTGTAAACGAGAACTACTAAGCCTGTGTAGAGGTCAAGCTGAGGAAGGTAGGCGACCTGCACAGTCTGGTTTCCCGCACTCGTTAGAGTTCTTACTTAGAGTAAGAGTTTCTTAGAGTTTAAGCTTAAGTAGAGTTAGTTTCCCACACTTGATAGTACTGAAACTATCAACTGCTATTCTGTTCTGGGTAATTAGAACAAGATCATTGGTGCTAATACTAAGTGGAATTCTTTCATGATTTTAAAATCTCGGATTTCTTTGATTTACAATAACTATCCACGATGACCTTGCTTCGTGCAAGCTCGGCGTTCGATCCCCCGATGTTGCCATTGATTGGGCATCATTCCTTCACTCGGGCCCCCACGGCCCACCTCCTTGCTCAAATATCCGCTTCCAAATGTAATATACCCACACTCATATGCAGTCACAATAACGTGGCTAAATGATGTTGACCAGACCACACACTAGAAGGTGAAGGGACGACGACGTTGCGGTCCGTCCTGGACCATTCTCAAGTCGATTGGACCCACACTCTTTCTTCACGTGTTTGTCTTACCTTATAATCATTTATGTAATTGAATTAATAGCTTTCATTTATAAGAACAAAGTTAGAGTTAAAGATATCATGTGAACCCACTCAGTAAACTGGTTAGTATTCCTGAAGATGAATTAACTCATTGGATATTTATTTTGAGTTGTTCAACTGTCGTTCTTCAGTTCTTTGAAGAACATGTCGTGTTTAAAGATATAATAATAATAATAATAATAATAATATAGTAATAATAATAATAATAATAATAATATAGTAATAATAATAATAATAATAATAATATAGTAATAATAATAATAATAACAGTAATTATATTAATAATGTTTTATTCATATAATATACAATACATTGAATATAGTATAGTGGTTACAGAGTCGGTAAAATAATTTGTTGTAGAATTTTCTTCTTCATAAAGTTTTGGTAATAACCTGTTCGGGTATAAGAAACTTATTTCGCACTTCAAATCTTTCTGTGTAAAGAAAATCTTTCTGTGTAAAGAAAATCTTTCTGTGTAAAGAAAATCTTTCTGTGTAAAGAAAATCTTTCTGTGTAAAGAAAATCTTTCTGTGTAAAGAAAATCTTTCTGTGTAAAGAAAATCTTTCTGTGTAAAGAAAATCTTTCTGTGTAAAGAAAATCTTTCTGTGTAAAGAAAATCTTTCTGTGTAAAGAAAATCTTTCTGTGTAAAGAAAATCTTTCTGTGTAAAGAAAATCTTTCTGTGTAAAGAAAATCTTTCTGTGTAAAGAAAATCTTTCTGTGTAAAGAAAATCTTTCTGTGTAAAGAAAATCTTTCTGTGTAAAGAAAATCTTTCTGTGTAAAGAAAATCTTTCTGTGTAAAGAAAACCTTTCTGTGTAAAGAAAATCTTTCTGTGTAAAGCAAATATTGTCGGTAGAAAGTCCGAGGTAGGTAAGAGCTTTCTGCTATTCAGTAAACTATGTCACGAAGGGGAATAACACGTAGCATTTATGGTGACAACATTTAGTAACGAACATAATTTCCCGTCATCCATTTATATTTCCATTTGCAACTTTGCTACTTGTATTTCAACTTGTCCGAGGGTGTCAATGTGTCCTGGCAGCCTCAACACGGAGCGTCGTTAACCACACACTAATTGTTGGTCGTGTCCTACTGTGATTCCTTATGTTGTGGGCATGAGGTTATCTCTCTCTCTCTCTCTCTCTCTCTCTCTCTCTCTCTCTCTCTCTCTCTCTCTCTCTCTCTCTCTCTCTCTCTCTCTCTCTCTCTCTCTCTCGTTCTTTCTCTCTCTCTCTCTCTCTCTCTCTCTCTCTCTCTCTCTCTCTCTCTCTCTCTCTCTCTCTCTCTCTCACTTTCTCCCTCTCGTGTATATATATATATATAATAATAATATATATTCACATCTTGAACGCATTTACACCATTGCTCAATATTGGAGAACATATTGGAAATATTTTTCGCCACAATATCGGTATGAAATCCAGTATGAAATAGAAGCAAATATGATTCAGAATGAGCACAGGGAAGAGGGTGTGTGGGGGGGGGGTGGATGGATGATCAGAGTGAATGTATTCAACTAACATTATCGGCTGCTGTGCACCCCCTCCCCCCCCCCCCTTCTGCCTCACTCTGTAAATTGCTGTCAGTTTTGTTCCATTGGTGAAAAGGGTTAAATTGGCAGAGCCCGGAGCTGATGTTGGTTCAGGCCTGAGCGCCGACCTTGTGTCAACAAACTCTTGTTTTCTGGCTTAATAACTCTTGTTGATGCTTCAATTCTTCCCAGTTGGATGCTGGAGTTGTTAGCTGGATGCTGGAGTTGTTAGTTGGATGCTGGAGTTGTTAGCTGGATGCTGGAGTTGTTAGTTGGATGCTGGAGTTGTTAGCTGGATGCTGGAGTTGTTAGTTGGATGCTGGAGTTGTTAGTTGGATGTTGGTGTTGTTAGTTGGATGCTGGAGTTGTTAGTTGGATGTTGGAGTTGTTAGTTGGATGCTGGAATTGTTAGTTGGATGTTGGAGTTGTTAGTTGGATGCTGGAATTGTTAGTTGGATGTTGGAGTTGTTAGTTGGATGCTGGAGTTGTTAGTTGGATGCTGGTGTTGTTAGTTGGATGCTGGTGTTGTTAGTTGGATGCTGGTGTTGTTAGTTGGATGCTGGAGTTGTTAGTTGGATGCTGGAGTTGTTAGTTGGATGCTGGTGTTGTTAGTTGGATGCTGGAGTTGTTAGTTGGATGCTGGAGTTGTTAGTTGGGTGCTGGAGTTGTTAGTTGGATGCTGGTGTTGTTAGTTGGATGCTGGTGTTGTTAGCTGGATGCTGGCGTTGTTAGTTGGATGTTGGAGTTGTTAGTTGGATGCTGGAGTTGTTAGTTGGATGTTGGAGTTGTTAGTTGGATGCTGGAGTTGTTAGTTGGATGCTGGTGTTGTTAGTTGGATGCTGGTGTTGTTAGCTGGATGCTGGAGTTGTTAGTTGGATGTTGGATGCTGGTGTTGTTAGTTGGATGCTGGTGTTGTTAGTTGGATGTTGGAGTTGTTAGTTGGATGCTGGTGTTGTTAGTTGGATGCTGGAGTTGTTAGTTGGATGCTGGTGTTGTTAGTTGGATGCTGGTGTTGTTAGTTGGATGCTGGTGTTGTTAGTTGGATGCTGGAGTTGTTAGTTGGATGCTGGTGTTGTTAGTTGGATGCTGGAGTTGTTAGTTGGATGCTGGTGTTGTTAGTTGGATGCTGGAGTTGTTAGTTGGATGCTGGAGTTGTTAGTTGGATGCTGGTGTTGTTAGTTGGATGCTGGAGTTGTTAGTTGGATGCTGGTGTTGTTAGTTGGATGCTACTGATCCAGCATGACACTACTGTCTTCATATGACACTGTAACTGATTCAGTATAACAGCTGGCTCCTCCTTCTCCTCCAGCTGGCTCCTCCAGCTGGCTCCTCCTCCAGCTGGCTCCTCCTCCAGCTGGCGACGGTCTTACGAAGAGAGATATGTCCGTTGTACCGGGGTCACGGATGCAGGCTAACAGTATTATAGCAGCCGCTACAGCAGGAAGATACCTCCCCCCCCCCATGTAATATGCTCCTGTAACCTATGAAATAAGCTTTTGTAACCCCTCTATAATAAGTTGTAACTCGTGTAATTACGAAAATAAGACTGTGTAATCCGTGAAATAAGCTGAAATTTGTGTAATAAGCCCCCATATCCCGTGTAATGGGCCCCTGTAACACGTGTAATAAGCTGAAATCTGTGTAATAAGCCCCCCATATCCCGTGTAATAGGCCCCTTGTAACCCGTGTAATAAGCTGAAATCTGTGTAATAAGCCCCCCATATCCCGTGTAATAGGCCCCTGTGACACGTGTAATAAGCTGTAACCCATGTAATACGCCCGTGTAACCCCCATTTTAGAAAAGCATTTCCGTTACCAAGCAATAAATGTGCCCAAACACTTCTGCGTTGATTCATATTTGATGTTCGAGAGAATGGGTCGTCTGAGGTCGGAGTCTGGGCCTCTCAGTGTCCTCGTCCATCTGACCAGGAACATCCTGATACTAACATGAAACTTGGGTAACTGAAGGTAAGCGTTGCATAAGGCTTGAAGCATATTATTTACCCGAGTAAACATTATAGGTTCCGTGAATATATAATATGTTGCACATCAGAGTTGCAAACAACAAATTACGAAAAGTCTGTCTCGTTCATTGAAAATCTTTGGTACATATTATCGTATACAGCGTGTGTGTGTGTGTGTGTGTGTGTGTGTGTGTATATATATATATATGTCGTACCTAGTAGCCAGAACGCACTTCTCTGCCTACTATGCAAGGCCCAATTTGCCTAATAAGCCAAGTTTTCATGAATTAATGTTTTTTCGACTACCTAACCTACCTAACCTAACCTAACCTAACTTTTTTTGGCTACCTAACCTAACCTTACCTATAAAGATACGTTAGGTTAGGTTAGGTAGGGTTGGTTAGGTTCGGTCATATATCTACGTTAATTTTAACTCCAATAAAAAAAATTGACCTCATACATAATGAAATGGGTAGCTTTATCATTTCATAAGAAAAAAATTAGAGAAAATATATTAATTCAGGAAAACTTGGCTTATTAGGCAAATCGGGCCTTGCATAGTAGACTGAGAAGTGCGTTCTGGCTACTAGGTACGACATATATATATATATATATATATATATATATATATATATATATATATATATATATATATATATATATATATATATATATGTGTGTGTGTGTGTGTGTAATTTATAATGTGAGGGGTATAGAATACAGATAATTCTTAGGGCCTTTGTCCCAGCTGTGTCTGGGTACAAGTGACAGGATGAACAACCCAGCGGGTTTTCTTCCTATTGGGGAGTGTTGTACATGCTGCTATGGCGGTATGTCCACCCACAAGATGAGTGGCGCTGCCCAATAAACTCGCCCCTCGGGGCAAAATTTAAAAAAAAATAACTTAGGGACCTTCATACAATTATGACTATCGCTGATAGAGTATACTATTGGGCTGTTAGTAAATGACGGCCTGGGTTCGAATCCTGGAGGAAGCATTAATGTCTTATTGAAAAAAAACTGACGCAAAAGAAATCCCTCAAATGCGGTGGAATTCACACATAAAATCCATAACATCACCAAATATTGATATCGCAGGCTAAGAAAACGACTCCTCGTCGAAATATATATATAGTTTATTTCACAGAGAGTTGGGGAAACACCTACAAAAATATAAGGCACACTACACTGGTGATGAGAGCGGGTCTTGAAGCAGGGCGGGCTGGCTGTGGGTACGGAAGCAGGGAGTTAGTATTGCTCAGATGGCGCCTGCAGTCACTGGAAATTTTTTGGTGAATAAGGATTCATTGTGTGTACACTGTTCCTTTGTGTAATTTACTCACTGTAGCCATGTGTGTGTGTGTGTGTGTGTGTGTGTGTACTCACCTAATTGTACTCACCTAATTGTGCTTGCGGGGGTTGAGCTCTGGCTCTTTGGTCCCGCCTCTCAACCGTCAATCAACTGGTGTACAGATTCCTGAGCCTATTGGGCTCTATCATATCTACATTTGAAACTGTGAATGGAGTCAGCCTCCACCACATCACTTCCTAATGCATTCCATTTGCTAACTACTCTGACACTGAAAAAGTTCTTTCTAACGTCTCTGTGGCTCATTTGGGTACTCAGCTTCCACCTGTGTCCCCTTGTTCGCGTCCCACCAGTGTTGAAAAGTTCATCCTTGTTTACCCGGTCGATTCCCCTGAGGATTTTGTAGGTTGTGATCATGTCCCCCCTTACTCTTCTGTCTTCCAGTGTCGTGAGGTGCATTTCCCGCAGCCTTTCCTCATAACTCATGCCTCTTAGTTCTGGGACTAGTCTAGTAGCATACCTTTGGACTTTTTCCAGCTTCGTCTTGTGCTTGACAAGGTACGGGCTCCATGCTGGGGCCGCATACTCCAGGATTGGTCTTACATATGTGGTGTACAAGATTCTGAATGATTCCTTACACAGGTTCCTGAACGCCGTTCTGATGTTAGCCAGCCTCGCATATGCCGCAGACGTTATTCTCTTTATGTGGGCTTCAGGAGACAGGTTTGGTGTGATATCAACTCCTAGATCTTTCTCTCTGTCTGTTTCATTAAGTACTTTATCTCCTATTCTGTATCCTGTGCCTGGCCTCCTGTTTCCACTGCCTAGTTTCATTACTTTGCATTTACTCGGGTTGAACTTCAACAGCCATTTGTTGGACCATTCACTCAGTCTATCCAGGTCCTCACAGGTGTGTGTGTGTGTGTGTGTGTGTGTGTGTGTGTGTGTGTGTGCGTGTGTGTGTGTGTGTGTAATTACCTAAGTGTAGTTACAGGATGAGAGCTACGCTCGTGATGTCCCGTCTTCCCAGCACTCTTTGTCATATAACGCTTTGAAACTACTGACGGTCTTGGCCTCCACCACCTTCTCACTGTGTGTGTGTGTGTGTGTGTGTGTGTGTGTGTGTGTGTGTGTGTATGTGTGTGTGTGTGTGTGTGTGTGTGTGTGCGTGTGTGTGTCCAGTGTGAGTGTGCCATATGTGCACTGTTGCCTTCTTTATGTGTGAGCATACATGTTTCATGTGTATATCTTTCATGTGTACATCTTTCGTGTGTTGACGTTTTCTATTTGTCTGTACCTTGTGTGCGTGTCAGTCTTGTGTACACCTGGTAAGTATTCTACACATTTCTCATAAAATAATAAACTCACCAACCGGGAATCCTTATTTGTCTTCCACGTTAAAATAAATTCATCACTTTGCTAAAACCTTCAACTGTCATATTTTATACACAAAATTTCCTGTTCAATGTAAACTCGAATCAACATCTATTCATTGTATAAAATAATTAGACACACTTAACCATAAGATCATAAGAATAATGTAAAATGGTCTATTGGCCCATGGGAGACCGTTCCTATTTATAGACACACAAACTCATTTAAATATTTGTCTAATCTACGCTTGAAACAATCCTCTTTAAAATAATAGTTCAACGCCTATTAGCCGGTAATTTGGTCAATAAATCACCTGCCTATTTTCCAACCAGTATTTACCCAAGTCTTTCCTGAATCTAAACTTAAACCAATTTATATCAGAGTGGAGTGTCTCAATAGACAGCGCTGTCCTATTTGAAACAACTTTGCACCGTTGAGGCAGGAAGCGAGATCCTTAAAAACCTGTAAACTTCAAGAATAACCTAATCTTGACGCTAAGATCGTCGCAAACGGGGCGGGGAAAAAATACTGCGTCACTCTGAAAGTCCGGGGCTGCATAAATTGGCCATCACGGCCAAATTACTCTACCTTGCAAGTCCCAGGGCAAGGGTGGGTGTTTTGTCTTGATTTGTGGCCCCATACTCCTTGTGAGGACCTTAATCCTCCCGCCGTCAGCTGTTGCAGTGAGGAATTGTGTCCTAAAACTATGCTGGAATAACGTTTTATCTGAGTTAATAACGCTGATCTAATGCTGACGATGAGACACAGTAACGTGGCTGAATATATGATGATCAAACCACATACCAGAAGCAGGCGATGAGTCACAATAACGTGGCTGAAGTATGTTGACCAGACCACACACTAGAAGTTGAAGGGACGACGACGTTTCGGTCCGTCCTGGACCATTCTCAATCACAATCGACTTGAGAATGGTCCAGGACGGACCGAAACGTCGTCGTCCCTTCAACTTCTAGTGTGTGGTCTGGTCAACACATACCAAATGATGTGGGGAGGACGACGTTTCGGTCCCATTATCAAGGACGATTGTGAATGAGGAGACGACGAAATGTCGTCTCCTCAGCTTCTGGAGTGTGGTTTAGTTCTTATATACAGACCATAGGTTCTTTGCCTCACTTGCAAGATGGCGACCCATCATCCAGCCCAAGGTATATGTTAAATGTTGACTTACGTAGATGTAATTATCATTTGAATTATAATTTGTGAATTCGAGGGCCTTTTGTTTGTACGGGCTGCAAGAGTGACGACACACTCTAAGCTGAAGAGTAATCCAGACGACCGAACACCAGCTGGTGCGCCGCTATGAAGCATTATCAGTGTACTAAACCGGTCAGTGTTCGTTTATCTGGCCAACAACCTTGGCTTCGACCTCCCAAAGGGGGGGCCGGGGGAATTATGACTCGTGGCTTTATTTAATTCAGAGTTGAAACACGTATGGACGCCGTTAAAAGTGACTTGAAAGCGTACGTCTTTCAAGAAAACGGAATATATTTGTAAACTTGGAAAGACAATGAAAAATACAAATTAATTTGGAAATATTTTCAATTTCTTATTTCTTTTTTGTAGAAAACAGTATAAAAATATTAATTTTTTCGTATTATACTGCCAGTATAATATATATATATATATATATATATATATATATATATATATATATATATATATATATATATATATATATATATATATATATATACAGGACGGTAGACCGACGGTCTCACTTAACGCAGGTCGGCGTTCAATCCCCGACCGTCCAAGTGATTTGGCAACCGTTCCTACCCCAATCCCATCCCCGAATCCTTATCCTAACCCCTCCCCAGTGCTATACAAGTCGCAATGGCTTGGCGCGTGATAATTCCCCTTCCTTCAGCAGCTAAGCCGGGAGAGGAGTTTACCTTTAGGGATGGGATGGGGAGCTTGGAGGAGTAGTAGAAGGAGGAGGAATAGCTCACCTGTGGGACGGGGTGCAGGGAGGGGTACACCAAGCCGGACACCGTCAACGCCATCTGGAAACACATACACTAAGCAGGTGAGGAATGCAGCATTATGAGGCTGGGCGTCATCAGCTGAGTGGTGAGGTCACACTAACCTGACATTAATCACCGTGACCAATTAGCTGAAACAATGCTGCCGGATTGGTATTATCTATGTGGTGAAGGGTGTAGTTAGAGGGATACACGTGTGTGTTTGTGTGTGTGTGTGTGTGTGTGTGTGTGTGTGTGTGTGTGTGTGTGTGTGTGTGTGTGTGCGCGTGTGTGTTTTGCATAAAACAGACACACACACAGGGGAAATCGCGGGTGAGTGGACAGCGCTCGGAAGTCGTAATCCTAAGGACCCCGGTTCGATTTCCCGCCGAGGCGGAAATAACTAGGCAGAGTTTCCTTTCACCCCAATGCCCCTGTTCACCTATCAGTAAATAGATACCTGGGAGTTAGAGAGCTGCTACGAGCTGCTTCCTGGGGATGTGTGTGCGTGTGTTCAAGAGAAATATATGTAGTGGATATAATAGAGGAAATATAAATGGTTAGAAAGGCGGGGTCCAAGAGCTAATACCTCGATTCTGCAGACACAAATAGTAAATACAAATTGTAAATACACGAAGCAGCGAAAGAGTACATGTTGAAGCTTGGAGATGAATACGCACACGCGCGCGCATGCACGTTATTCTTTGGTAAAGAAGTCTTCAGACTGCTCAATGCAACCTACGTGACAAGTATCCTCGAATATGCAGCCCCGAATATGCAGCCCCTTGGGGAGCCGGTCGGCCGAGCGGACAGCACCCTGGACTTGTGATCCTGCGGTCCCGGGTTCGATCCCAGGCGCCGGCGAGAAACAATGGGCAGAGTTTCTTTCACCCTATGCCCCTGTTACCTAGCAGTAAAATAGGTACCTGGGTGTTAGTCAGCTGTCACGGGCTGCTTCCTGGGGGTGGAGGCCTGGTCGAGGACCGGGCCGCGGGGACACTAAAAGCCCCGAAATCATATCAAGATAACCTCAAGAAGTACAAAGCGAAGTTATAAAATGATCAGAGACATGCAGTAAGATATTTCTGGGGTGAGGAAACCGAACCTCACTACACTACATGAAAGAAAAAGCATTTGGGACATGATAACGACATGTAAAATCCCGAGGATGATCGACAAGGTCAACAAAGATTAAACTTTCACGTGAGAAATTGACCAACTTCAGTGTACGAATAATCAAATGGATCCAGCTTGCCGAGAAGACCACCGATTACATTACAGCCGGAGCTCAGGAGCTAGAACCTAAGCGTTATAAGTCCCTCTTAGTAGAGCCTGTCCTCTTGACTTGCCACTCCCTAAAAATAATCAAAGAAAACCTAACCCATCAAAGAAAACTAATATAATTGTGAGCCCTAACTTCTCTTAATAGATTACACTTGTAACTAACGCTACAAAACGTAAACAAAACACGCGACCTAGTACTTGAAAGGACGGGTTGTTGGGTGTGGTTGTATGTAAACAGCTGAGAAGAGGAGACTAGATAAACAGCCGTTTTAGAAATCAGTTTTTACAAGTTTTTTACAAGTTTTACAAGTCCTGAAGGATAGGATTTCAGTTGTGGGGAAGAGTCCCGTCTTAATCTTCCCACACTAGCCACAAGGCTTCTCCTCCTGCTTCCAGCTACGCCACTACAAGCAAACAAAAATCAATAAACAGGAACATTTGTAAAAATAACACAAAAATAATAATACTTTCCACAATCAACAAAATTAAACAAATATATATTCACTGCAGACTGACTTATGAGAATGTAGAGGTTAATTTTTTCTCGTTGAAAAAGTCAAGAGGTGTTCTCTTAGTGAAAAGTTCAAGAGGTGCTCTGTTGGTAAGAAGGTCAAGAGGTACTCTCTTAGTGAGGTCAAGAGGTGTTCTCTTAGTGAGAAGATCAAGAGGTGTTCTCGTCAAAAGCCAAAGTAGCTAAACACATATATTCACTCAATTATTTCTAGCACTAAGTTGGTCCTCTTTTGAACTTTAGCAGGAGCTTGCCAGAGGTACACAAGCAGAAGATTTCTGGCTTCTCAGTGTTATCTAAGAGCTCTCCCTCCCACAGCTGTGTTTGCACGCTAAGAGCTCTCCCTCCCACAGCTGTGTTTGCACGCTAAGAGCTCTCACTCTTACAGCTGTGTTTGCAGGCTAAGAGCTCTCCCTCCCACAGCTGTGTTTGCACGCTAAGAGCTCTCCCTCCCACAGCTGTGTTTGCACGCTAAGAGCTCTCACTCTTACAGCTGTGTTTGCACGCTAAGAGCTCTCCCTCCCACAGCTGTGTTTGCACGCTAAGAGCTCTCCCTCCCACAGCTGTGTTTGCACGCTAAGAGCTCTCCCTTTCACAGCTGTGTTTACACGCTAAGAGCTCTAAGCTGCGGGCTCTAAGCTAAGAGCTCTAAGCTGCGGGCTCTAAGCTAAGAGCTCTAAGCTGCGGACTCTAAGCTAAGAGCCCTCGGTCACACCCGCCTCTGCAGTGCCCACTGAATAATAATAATAATAATGCTATATAACCACTTGCCTTACTCTCCACAAGTTGAGTGACCTGTGGGTGACCTGACTCACCTGGGTGACTCACGGGGTCCAAGCGGGCGGGGGTGGGGGCCTGAGCCAGGTAGCCAGCAGGGTGGCCACCCACACCACGCCCACACCCGCCCGCAGCGCCCCCACCCCACTCTGCACCGCCGCCGCCGACTCCTCGCCAGCTGGTGGGTCAAAAAGATGGTCGAGGTTAGATACACACCTACATGTACCTGGTTAGCTACATAACAACATCCGTCCGTGTTTGTCCTAAGCTGTAGACCAGACGCTAGGGGCTAGCCTGACCAAACTTTGCACGGGGACACGTCTGGTGTACGGGACGGACATAGGCTGACCGGGGTAGGCCTAGGTTGAATGCAGTAAGATATATTAACAATTATAGACACCCCGCCAGGCGATTTTCATGGTCAACTGTGATGTATACATGTGATTTCCCGAAGAATTTGCAGTGACTGTGATAATATATTTTCAGATATACCCATACGAACATTATATATATATATATATATATATATATATATATATATATATATATATATATATATATATATATATATATATATATATATATATATTGTGTGTGTTCACATATGGATAATTCATACATAATGTGGTTTGTCCCTCGATAGGTTTTGCTGATACATACACAGCTCATACAAACATGTAGTTAATTCATACGTGTAGCTAGTTATTTGATTTGTATCTGTCTGGCTAATGTATTTGTATAATTGGTGGTTTGAACCTAATTGTGTGTGATTCATACATACGTATTGTGGAGTAATACTAAATTAATTTATTCAAAATATTGGATATTTTTTTAACATACATTCGATTTTGTAATTAAAAATTCAAATGAATTATTTTGCCTTACAAACATTATAATTTTTACAAACATGCATACACGCGCCTGCGTGCACACACACACACACACTCACAGACACACACGCACACAACTTCCCCGCAAAAACACAACTAGTAAGCACACACACTCACACACGCACACAGACACACACCAGTTGATTGACAGTTGAGAGGCGGGACCAAATAGCCAAAGCTCAACCCCCGCAAGCACAAATAGGTGAGTACACGCACACACACAGACACACGCACGCATGCACGCACGGGCACGAACATATAGCATGAAGGAATTTTTGCATGACTATAAATAATGTGTAATACAATATGCCAGGCACCAATGTCCTGACACGAGCATGACCTGAGGGGCTTTTGACCTGACCTACCACTGTGCCACCTATGTTATTCCACGTCAATTGTAAACAACCCGTAACAAAGTGTCGTTGACCCAATCCATTAAATATCTGGCACGTGAACTGCCTCGTCTTCACGTTCGAGTTAAATGACCTTTGACCTCAGAGGCACATAAATTATTGTAAGGAAAACTAACTGGAGGATGTTCAGTAGTTATTAAAATGCAGTGTTGATTTGATCAGTGTTAATTCCCGTAGTAGCGTGCAGGCTAGTAAGTAGCGTGCAGGCTAGTAAGTAGCGTGCAGGCTGTTTAGGTGATAGGGAGAAACAACACAATAGCACATACTAGCAGACACTGCCTGGGGCCTCGTAGCTAGTGGAGAGCGCTAGTGGGTCGAGGTCCCAAGGGGCCGGGTTCGATTCCCGTCCGAGGTAGAAACATATGTGTAGAGTTTCTTTCACCTTATGGCCCTCTTCACTTAGCGGTAAATAGCTACTTGTATCGCAACACAAGACCACCAAGCCTCACACCACTGGGGACCTCTATATCACCTCCCTGGCTTAGACTCACAAGTGTGACTTGTGATTCACACTTAGTGTGCGACTCTGCTAAGTCAGACTCTGACTTAGTGTGCAACCCCTCCCCCCCCCCTCCTCAAGGGATGGGGGTGGCACACTAGTGGGTACGTGACCTACACACAAGACAAATAATTCACATTATCACAGTGTTTACTCACAAACTGCTCCTGCACCCGGCACCACAATGCCCTCACTCGCCTCGCATTTTACTTAAATTATCATATTGGGACAAATTCACGAGGAGCTGTTAAGTGAATTGCTACAAACCACTAACATTTTTCTCAGTGAAGTGCCCCCTCAAGTATATTAAACTGCGGCTCCCCACTTCAAACAATATATATATATATATATATATATATATATATATATATATATATATATATATATATATATATATATATATATATATATATGACAGTGTCAGACCACGGAGGAAAATTTAAACAGGAATTTCCTTAAGTACTTTCGTATATTAATACATCTTCAGAAGGAGTCCTGAAGACACTCCTTCTGAAGATGTATTAATATACGAAAGTACTTAAGGAAATTCCTGTTTCAATTTTCCTCCGTGGTCTGACACTGTCACATTTTTAATCACGTGTTTATTTTCGTGATATACACACATATATATATATATATATATATATATATATATATATATATATATATATATATATATATATATATATATATATATATATATATACAGACAACACTAATAAAGAATATTGACGTGAAGATTCCCTGTCGTAGAGCTCAGAATTTTATCAGTCTTGTATACACACAAAATTTCATACACACATTTTAATAAACTATAAAAAAAGATAAATAAAATACAGGCGTCTGAAAGGTGCGATGCATCGCCCGCGCGACTTTGAGAAAGTTGAGCAACAAAACTATTTCTTACTGCCAACCGTCTGATAAAGCGGAAATCTCCTGACATACAGATTCTCAGAAGCCGTAAAACTTTCACCAGTATTTTCACACATTGTGAGCACCGTCCTTCTTGCTTCAGTGTATTTGCTACAACGAAAACTTCGCGAGTTACGGCGCTTGGCTACAAGATGCGTGCGAAGACGTTTATGCAAAAATGCCAGAGACATGCTAATCTCCGGATGCAAGGAGTCGAGTCGTTCACCACGCTCCAGACACGGTCCCGGCACCACTCCATCAAGAACTTTGCTTATATCAAGACATCTTAAGAAGATTGTGAGGAGTAAGGACTGAGTAACACTAACTTGTAGACAAGAAGAGAGAGATGTACACATTTGCTGCGACGTCCTCTCACTCTCTGGCACGTCAAGATGCATCTTCCTCCACGAGATATAGCATCGAGACATCGTATACTATATCATATAAATGGGAAGGGTATACTTCTGGCTACTTCTGGCACCAGGGAAGGTCTGAAAAACAGGGGATAGGGTAGCTGCCACCATTCCTATCCTCCTTTTATGTTCACTGTTGTTCAGTGGTAGAATGTTTCTTTGGGGCATTTTGGCTAGTCGTTCGCCTCCTACGACACCCCCGAATATATGAAATACTTTTCCTCGCCATTCATTTAAAGTCACAGAACACTCTCTATCTGCAACCATAGTACACCCGCATCTATCTACATTCACACTACACCCACGCCATCCGACCCACACCCAAACCACCCGTATACTCACGATCTACATACACAGTACCACCCCCCTCCCCCCATCCTTTCCTATATATTCCCACCTACACCCACAGCACACTCACTTTCACCAGTCAACACCCACAGTAAACCCCACCCTCATTCCCCTACACCCAGTCTTACCCATCAACACTCACCATTAACAACGTGGACGATGACAGAGTCCGGCCGAGCGTACAAGGGAGCACAGGTGTAGTTGCCAGAGTCCGCCTTCACCGCCCGAGTGATGTACAGTTTGGACATGGTCTTTGTTGGGGTCTTCTCCACCTGGGGAGGGACGGGTGGGGTGGGTGTGGTGAGTATGAGGACAGCTGAGGTGTGGACGGGTGGGGTAGGTGTGGTGAGTATGAGGACAGCTGAGGTGTGGACGGGTGGGGTGGGTGTGGTGAGTATGAGGACAGCTGAGGTGTGGACGGGTGGGGGTGGGTGTGGTGAGTATGAGGACAGCTGAGGTGTGGACGGGTGGGGTAGGTGTGGTGAGTATGAGGACAGCTGAGGTGTGGACGGGTGAGGTGGGTGTAGTTAGTATGAGGACAGCTGAGGTGTGGACGGGTGGGGGTGGGTGTGGTGAGTATGAGGACAGCTGAGGTGTGGACGGGTGGGGTAGGTGTGGTGAGTATGAGGACAGCTGAGGTGTGGACGGGTGGGTGTGGGTGTGGTGAGTATGAGGACAGCTGAGGTGTGGACGGGTGGGTGTGGTGAGTATGAGGACAGCTGAGGTGTGGACGGGTGGGTGTGGTGAGTATGAGGACAGCTGAGGTGTGGACGGGTGGGGTGGGTGTGGTTAGTATGAGGGCAGCTGAGGTGTGGACGGGTGGGGTGGGTGTACTGAGAATGAGGACAGATGAGGTGTCATGTGTAACCAGAGCGTAAGTGTGACAAGACAAGATTTTATACCACTGGTATAAAATACGAAATATATCCACATACAAACCAGAAATACACAGAGCAAAATTAATTATCCTCACATGGGGTTAATTACCCCCATATGGGGTTAATTCAAGTGTGTTAATCACTCCCATACAGAAAAAGAGTAACATTAAAACATAATCCGTCTTCAGGGAAAAATAATCCCAGAATGGATGAAATATCAATCATTACACAAAAGGTGGGAATGGAGGCCCACGCAGCGATACAGACGAGTAGATGTGACTTACCTCCATGCTGATGCCGCCTCTAGGTGAGCTGTAGTTGAGAGTGGAGGCGCCCCGAAGCCAGCGAACGGGTCCCACTGCTTCGACACCGGCCAGCACCTCACAGTGGAGGCTGATGGTGGAGCCGTGTTGAATATACACCTCCCGCGGGCCTAAGATGTCCGCTTCCTGCACGGCTGTCGTGGGGGGGAAACTTGCTTCTGAACTGTGTTTCAATATAGTTGTTTTTGTGTTTTATGGTTCATGATTGCGATTGAATAGGGGGACTGAGAGGGGGGGAGGGTTGTTCACACGCACACTGAACGACCAGGTTGTGGGAGATAACTTCGTGTGTTCACAGTTAGATAAGTGCGTGTTATAGAGGAGATAATTTACGTCGGGAGTCATTGTTGTTGGATAGTCGGCCACTGGAAAGGTTGGGGGACCAAGGGAGAAATAAATTCGTAGTGCAGAAATAAATTTGTAGAAATAAATTAGTTGGTGTGTGTCTCACACACACACACACACACACACACACACACACACACACACACACACACACACACACACACACACACACACACACACACACACACTCACCCAGCACGGTGAGGTGGATGGGCAGGGAGACCTTAGGGCTGGTGGAGACCTGACACTCGTACACACCAGCGTCCCTGAAGGTGACGGAGCTGATGTCCAGGTACCAGTCCTCGGCCTCTGGCGGGTGGAAGACCTGAAGCACACACCAACCTCTTGAGAACTGTGGCCCCTGGCACGCTCTTCAGGTCTTGAATGTTAAGTCATGTCAAGGAACACTGGATACTGTGAGGGGGTTGAGTGCTAAGTCATGTCAAGGGGGTTCAGTGCTAAGTCATGTCAAGGGGTTCAGTGCTAAGTCATGTCAAAGAACACTGGTTACTGTGAGGGGGTTGAGTGCTAAGTCATGTCAAGGGGGTTGGAGTGCTAAGTCATGTCAAGGGGTTGAGTGCTAAGTCATGTCAAGCAAGCCATTGGTGTCTGGATGATCTCTGATTAATTACTCAACAATTGCAAAGTAGATGGGTTCTCTAGAGACAAGGTGATGAACTAGACATGATTTGATAATCATCATTCATGGTAACAGAAAGATTAACTAGTGATATGTCTTTGCAACAGGGTGGGGATTGGAACCGAACCTGCGTACTAGATCTTCCCCCCAGACGCAGGTTCGATTCCACTGCCCTGCTCCATCTGTGGAGAAGATGTATCATGATATTAGGTATAGAGTGTGGGGGTACTGCCGTTCGATACCCCTGACACCATGCAGCGAGACACGAGTGGTACACGCTTACCTCTGAAACAAGTCATTTGTCAAGGCTATAATGCCATGGGTGATAAAGAAAATACGTAAAATTCCTTGTTTTATTGACCTGTTTGGTTTGGTATTTTGCTTTAGGGCCTATATATATTTCTGGAGGGTTAGGAAGACCTCCGCTTAAGCTGACCCATAAACAAGAAAATTTATTTAGGTCAGGACAAAGCTTAAGCCTGAAATAATCTATGTATATACAACAGAAAGCCGAATACACCTCTTGATGTATATACCTCTTAGTGTATAGAATGTAGTGTATGCTGTATTTTTTCCAAGCAGATAAGAAAGTTATAGATTCATATGGTGAGTGGCTCCAACAATTACGTGCCCAACCACTTTGGGGTGAATGGTAGAACGACGGTCTCGCTTCATACAGGTCGGCGTTCAATCCCCTGACTGTCCAAGTGGTAGGACACCTTCCCTTCCCCCCCGTCCCATCGCAAATCCTTATCCTGACCCCTTCCCAGTGCTATACAGTCTTAATGGCTTGGTACTTTCTCCAAAGAGTTGTTCCTCACACAGTTGTTAGAAGGCCATTCCAACAACTGTGTGAGGAACACCTGATGTGTTCAACACCTGTCCGCCCTCAGCTTGCCTCCTCACGTCTCTAAGGAAAAAAACACGTGTGAAGGGAGGGTGAGGGTTAACATGTTAGTAAACAACATAAGTAAGTTAGTACACAACAGTGCGAAAACGAGGTTCCACAAACTGGGACGAAAAACAGGGATTTGATTATCTAGACCTAACCAAACCTGCCCTAGACACACCCGTGTGTCTATGTTAGGTTAGTAGTAGATCAGGTTGGGGGGGTTTTGTGCACTGTTTATTTAAAATGTATCTGTTATTATTATTAAAATGTATCTGTTATTATTATTAAAATGTATCTGTTATTATTGTGTTCTT